>NW_027556291.1:5010518-5590358 GCF_003287225.1 Phascolarctos cinereus | reverse complement strand
GAATTGGGCAGCAAGGCCCAGGGAAGAGCTTGGTCTATACTGGGCTGCTGCCCCCAGGGAGTTGGACTGACCCTCTGGAAAGGGAAGGTGCTGCCAATCCAGGCTAATCCAAGCCCTTGTCCTGCAGCTAGGAGCTAGCAGCTACCCCAGGAGGTTTCTCCCTGCACCCCATCCCAGAAAATTCTGAGAATTGCAGGATCGTAGAGTTGGACAAGACTCTAGAGTCCCAACCCTCCCTAACAAGAATCCCTTCTTCAGCATCCTGCCAGTCACTGCTTGAAGACTCCAGGGAGGGGAGCTTCCCAGGCAGCCCACCCTATTTTGGGGCCCCTCTCGCCTCCTGTAGGGCCAAGCAGTACAAGGCTGAGCCCTCTTTCACCATGACAAACTTCAACTACTTGAAGGTAGACAACATGTCCACCCTCCCTCTACCGAGCTTTCCTCCTTTCCTCCCTCTTTCTTTCCTTCCTTTTTTCCTTCATTCCTTCCTTCATCCCTCCCTCCTTCCCTGCCTTCTTTTCTTGATCCCTCCCTTCCTTCCTTCATCCCTCCCTCCTTCCCTTCCCTCCCTTCCCTTCCTTCCTCCCTCCTCCCTTCCTCCTCCCTCTTTTCTTTCCTTCTTTCTTTTCCTTCCTTCCAGTTGAACATCCCTTTTCATATGGCACATTCTTCAGTCCCCAAGTCATGCAAGGAGAGGTCAGTGAGAAGGAGATGATTCTCAAGGCAAGGATTCAGAGCCAAGGGGGGGCACTTTGAGGTCCTTACAGAATGTCGAGTATGGGGTGGATGGGGAAGGGAGTGTCAGGTCCCCATCTGGTTCTTGTCTCCTGGTGGAGATGAAAGTCAAGACAGACAAGGAAGAATGGATGGTAACACAGAGCACTAGCAGAGCTGACCTTGATGACTCTAGTATTCCTGTTCCCTAGCCCTCCCCATTCTCCCCAACTCCCTTCCCCTCACAACAAAAACCAAACTCAGAAGGTTCATAAAGCACTTTTAAATACATTGTGATCTCATTTGAGCCTTACTACACATATGACAGGCATATATCATATCGTGTCGCATATGATAGGCATCACATAATACAAATGAGGAAACTGAGACTGAGTTATCCAGGGTCATACAAATTGTGTCAGAGCCCCTCTGGGCTATGTTTGGCTGGGAGCTGATGAGCAGCAGCAGATGTGACAAGCTGCCCCCCCCATGTCCCTCCCCCTCCTCTTCCTCCTCCCTTCCCTCCCCCCCATCCCAGGCTCTGTGCAGAGCTCACAGCTAGCTCAGGGGAGGAGGAGCAAGATGGGCCCCGGTGTACATCGTGGGAAGCGACCAAGCCAGCATCGCTCCTGGTGCACAAATAGAACCAGGAGAGAATTATCAATCCTAAAATTAGAAAGGAATATTTTCTATGAATATTTGCAGTTCATTATTGACTTTGGAGACTCATTATACGGGTATGAAAATATGGTATTTGATGATTACCTTGTCTAATTATGTATAGACAAGGAGAGCCAAGCTCTCTTTCAAGTTAGTGGGAAATATGCAGAAAGGACCAAAGTCGAGATTGGGCCCTGAGTATTTTTAAATGAGGCTAAGTGTTGAATTCGATATTTAAAAATGATAAAATAATAATAGCTCACTTTTCTAGAGTGCTTCCACAGTGGCAAAATGCTTTGAGCCTCCCAACAACTCTGGGAAGTAGGTGCAATTATTATCCCCATTTTACAGATCAGGAAGTTGAGGTTCTGAGAAATGAAATGCTTGGCCCTAGGCCACAAAGCTAGAAGTGTTTGGAGGCAGGACTAACCCCCAGGCTTTGGGGCCTCTATGTCCATAACGTTGTCACTGTTCACTCACTCAATCCAACTCTTCGTAACCCCCTGGACCATAGTGCACTAGATCCTTCCATCCTCCCCTCTCTCTCCAAGTCTGTCCACGCTCATGTTCATTGATTCCATGACACTCTCCATCCATCTCATCCTCTGCTATCACCTTTCCCTTCTGTCTTCAATCTTTACCAACATCAAGGTCTTTTCCAATGAGCCCTGTCTTCTTATATGGGGCCAAAGACTTCAGCTTCAGCTTCAGTATTTGACCTTCCAGTGAATAGCCTGAATTGATTTCTGATTTGACCTCCTTGCTGTCCCAGGGACTCTCAGAAGTCTTCCCCAGCCCCACAATTCCACAATTCAAAAGCGTCGATTCTGCGGCGCTCAGCTTTCCTTATAGTCCGGCTCTCCCAGCCTACATTGCTACTGGGAAGGCTGCAGCTTTGACTTTACAGACCTTTGTCAGCAAGGTGATGTCTCTGCTTTGTAGTCTGCTGCCCAGATTTGCCATAGCTTTCCTTCCAAGGAGCAAGCAAACGTCTTTTAATTTCACGGCTGCAGTCGACGTCTGCAATGATCTTTGAGCCCAAGAATGTAAAATCAGACACTGCTTCCATTTCTTCTCCCTCTGTTTGCTAGGAAGTGATGGGGCCATCATGCCACAACCTTAGTTTGAGTCCAGAATGTAATCCATCAATTCTCATGTTGCTGTGTTTTCACATTGGCTGTGAGCCCAATAGTGGTATTTTCTTTATAGAGCTCTTTTTCTTCTGGACTTTGCAGACAAGTTCTGATAGAATCAGAAAGGGGACACATTGTATTACTCCCCCATTTCCCAAATGTGCACAGGGACACCCAGAGTAGTTAAGGGATTTATTAAAGATCACCCAAAGGAACCATCGACTGGCATGCCCAGGGAGGACCTTCTGATGGGGCTGACAGTTGAGCTGAGCTCAGGAGTTGAATAGGTGCTTTGCCACCTCTCTGGAAATTTTCCTCAAGCATGAGGGGATAGAGCAGTTTTGTGGATAAGATGGGACCTCCATCCACTGTTACTAGGGCCCCATGGTGTAGCTGATGGACTTAGCGAAGAGAAAGACTGGATTCAAATCATGCCTCACACACTAGCTGTGCGACCCTGAGCAGGCCCATAAATTGGAGACGTACCTAAAATTCTCTGACTGGCTACTGGTTGCTACTTCAGGTCCATTACCTGAGTGAATAACTTAGCCTCTCTTCTCAGTTTCTTCATCTGTAAAATAGGAATAGCAACACCTTTAGTGCCTACTTCACTGGGTTTCTTTTGAGTGCAGCTCTCTATCTACCATTTCACAGTGCCTCTCATATGCTGGGTGCAAAGCGGAACTCCTATTAAAATGTAAGCTTTTTGAGAGCAGGTTGTTTGCACTCCCAGTGACTAGTACAGTATCTCGCACATAGCGGGAACTAGCCAAGTGATTGTCTAATTGAACTGAATTGAGCTGTGTCCTTGCTTGAGGCTTGGTGAAGTATAAGTATGGGAGCTGGGAAAGGGGTCTGGAGGCTGACTGGGCAGTGAGCTGTTGAGGAGGACTGAAGAGAGCGGCTGCCAGTCACGGCTTGCAGCGTTTTCTTTCTCTCGCTTTCACAAAAGCCACCACCAAGACCAAAAGCCTCTCTGAGGATATCAGAGCAGAAGGCTGAGTGTGAAGTAAGTAATAGGAGCTGAGGATTTAGAATGGGGATGACTTTGCAGGGCATCTAGTCCCATGTCTTCATTTTTAACAAGTGAAGAAATGGAGGCCAAGGAAAGGGAAGTGCCTTGCTCAAGGCTACTTGTCACGTGTCATGAATGTTCATTCTCCAACAAAGTCCTTTTCTACTGCCTCGTTATGGAGTGGCCTCTGCCAGTGGAGTACAAGCTTTGGCAGGTCTCAGGCCAAGCTGGCAAGGCTTTGAGTGCAGGCCCCAGGGACAGACTGTGGGTTTGCTTTGTGAAATCCAGCTGAGCTAAATACAAAATGAATGAAGTCCAATTCAGCCAGGCAAAGTAATTCATGAATTCTGGTGCCCATATCTCTTGATCCCCAAACTGAACCACAAGGCCTCAAAAAGATTTTTGTTGGACATATGAAGGTAATGGGACAGAATATGCATTTGAAATGTGGACTGCCACTCCTCACCAAAAAAAATCTGGAACCTAAGGTCAATGTAGTAATGAACCTTCTCTTCTTAGATTAAAAAGCTGCAGCTGGGGCCAGGCACTCCCTTCGTTGCTAGGAAAGGGAAAAGGGGCCTCAGCTCAAGAAGGATGCTTGAGGGGAGAAAAGGTCATTTCTGGGTCTATTCTGTTTGACTGTTGGGAGCTGAGTTAGGGCAGCTCTCTTTGCCTCCTTTGTTCACCCCAGGGTGGACATGCAGCCCCCACATGTGGCAGCGGGTGGCCTGGCCCTCTCCTCTCTCCCCACACCCCCCTCCCGTCCCTGACTCATCCATGGGCACTTCATGTAGTAAGCATGAAAACGGTATGCCCAAGGAGCTCACCAGGCTGCCCCGTTGACTCCTGAGGTAGCTTCCCCTTCTTCAGAGCTCTCCTGTTACTCTGTTCCTGTCTGGCCCAGAAGTTGCGCACTGGGAATGCACTGAAGTGGACAGGGCACAGGATCCGCCTGGTGATGGGTGCTGTCAGGTAAGGCAAATAAACGAATTCGGTTTGTATGGATACATCCCATTCAGGGCTGGGCCCCAAACAGCCAGTGGAAAACCTGGGAGGTTTCCATTCCCCCATCCACACATCCCCAAGCTGGAGGTCAGAGAGCATCCTGCCTCCATCACAACTGCCCCCTCCCCCCACCCCAGCCCTAGCAGGGTCCTGGGTCCTGCCTTTTAGCAGAGGCGTCCCGGCAGTGAGAGCAGACAGCTTGGTCTCCGTGTGTGTTCTCTCAAACATCTGACCCAACAGCAAAGTTCGGCCCCACAGAAACGTGGCTCAATGACAGGAGGTCTCCTACAAGAGATGGCCATGGTTTTTCTTAGGGACAGGACTCTTGGATGCATTCTGACAGCTTTTCTCTGGAGGGATATTTCTTTCCCTGTTCCCATGTGGCAACGCCTTGCCCTGGGGCCCCTTTCTGAGTCTGGCATACAGAAGAGGACCCCTCCCCACTCTCCCACCCAGGTAGAGAGGTGGTCTGGACAGACTTTTTGGCTGGACAGCCCCAGATGGGGGAGGAACTAGGATGCCCTACCCCCTTCACCCCACCCCCCCCAGCCATGGCCCCAGGCCCAGTCAGGGAATTGAAAACTGAATGGCAGATGAATTTGAATCTCAGTGTGGGTGAGCAGCCAGTGAATGTTTAAGTGTTGGCTTTGGTTAGGGATGTGTTTTGGGCCCTTTCTTTGCTTGGGGATCTCCAGAGGGGTACAGGTAGGGAGGCCAGAGCTGGGGAAATGCAATGGTCTGTATGTTATCTCCTTGTTGGAGGGGGGAGGAGAGGAGAGGAGAGGAGAGAGAGACTACACCAGGCTACTGAGCTCTATCACCTCCGTGTCTTTGCCCAGGCTGTCCCCCTTTCCTCTTCACCTCCATCTCCTAGAACACACAGCTTCCTGCAATGTACAACTGGGGTCCTGCCCCTCCCCCCCCACCTTGGAACCTTTCCTAATCCCTGACACCCTCCCCCCCCAAAAAAAGTTGTCCTGTTGGAATTACTTTGCTTTAAATATGATTTTGTAAGAGTGTGGAAAAGTCTTCTTTTTTTTTTTTTAACTTCTTCTTTTGTAGACCTGAAGTAGCAGTATTTGTGTATGGAAAGGCTAGAAATATACTGATCAACAGGCATTTTTTCATGAAAAAAGTAAAACTTGGAAAACCCTGAACCTCAGAGATGTTGTGTAGTTATTGGGAAAATGGCCAGTACCTGAGTACCTGACCAGCAGAGATGAAAACTGAAGAGGTCTATTGGCTAATCATCATAAGGATGAGATCTCTAATTGACCAAGGACACGTGGTGAGGGACCAGAAAGGGGGTGGGATGTCCAAGCTTGTGTGCAACAGCTTGCTAGCACCCCCCTTGAGTTGTGAAAGTCTTGACACCTGAGACTGGGGACCTCCAGCTCAAGAGATGGGAAGTCTCTAGGTCAAGTCTCCAAGTGAGTAAAACAGGAGAGGCTTCCACCGGTCTGATGGCAAGGGTCTCACATCATCTCTTCTGTCTAAAAGAGCATAGCAGTCCATTGCTTGAGAGTTTTGGTGGTTCAGCATCTGATGGAGCACCACCTAGGAGTACCAATGGTGTGCCAGCTGGTAGTGCCCAGCATAGCCTACTGAGACCAAGGTCAACAGGAGCAGAGGCTGGAGTTACTCCTCATGTGAGTGGCACTCTGCTTGCGGGCTTTATGTGTCTTCATTCTTCCTATTGTGTGCTTGTGTTGTGTGTTTGCCCCAGGGACAGTGTGCCCCAGGTTTATAAGGAAGAGGTTCCATTTCTTGCTATGTCATTTTGATGAATGCCTTTGTTTTGGACCAACACATCAGGAGGAGCTCATGAGCTATTAGCGACAATAGCTAGGTGGTGCTCTAGTGGATAGAACTCAGGAAGACCTGAGTTCAAATTCAACCTCAGACACTTACTAGCTGGGTGACCCTGGGCAAGTCACTGAACCCTGTTGACCTCAGTTTCCTCCTCTGTAAAATGAGCTGGAGAAGGAAATGGCAAACCACTCTGGTGTCTTTGCCAAGAAAACCCCAAATGGGGTCGATGGAGAGTCAGATACAACTGAAAACAACTGAAAACAATGTAGACTCATTTTGATTGTTTTGGCTAGCCAAAAGGTAGTTCTGTGGTTAAAGTAAATAAAACACATAGCTGCACAGCTAATGTCCTGAATAACTTATTATGTGACATGAGACTCAAGTGTGCATGGTAAGCAGATGACATCAATGAAAATAATGAGTGTAGTTTGTACCTAGCCTGACCAAGGACTTCTGTCATCAGCTGGGCCAGCTGTCTCCTCTTTCCACTTGGACAGCAAACCACTGTAAATCAGAATATTTTGACCTCTTACTTATTAAGCAGTTTCCCTATCTCTAGGCTCACCCCCAATGCCACATTACTTGTTCCTTTAGCAAAGCTTTGATCATGTTACTCCCCTATTCAAAAGTCCTCCATGGCTTACCAGTGCCCACAGAAGAAAGCCCATTTTTTTTTATCTCAATCTCCAAAGCCCTCCATGATGTGGCCCCAATCTATTTTTGCAAACCTTGGCTCCACCATTCCCCTCCATGAACCCTTGCTAGGAAGAAAACCCGAGAGATCAAATAGGAGCAGATGCATAGGACCGTGAGCCACATGCTTCATGAGCATTTCTGGGGACGTGGCCCTCAGAGTGCGTGTATACGGCGTATGTATGTGCACATACACGTGTGCATGTGACTGGCAATGACTCTTCCTCTCCCTCTGGGTACCAGTCAGGGATTTTGCTGGTCCTTTAAGGGGCTGGCAGCCTGTCTGCCATCTGGATGTCTAGATCCTTGCCAAGCCCTAATGTAAACAGAAACTGCCCTCCAATGTCATCTCTAAAGAGTTTGAACATTGCAATCTGTGTCTGGGTTATGCAGGTTTGTATTAGAAGGCCTCTTGTAAACATTTAAACAATCAGATATGGTAGAATCTCCCTATGCATCACTATCCTTTCTCTGAATAATTGATATCTCTTTAGCAATCTCGGGTCTTACTGAAGTACAATTTTTCCATTGGAAATGTAGGAGAACATGATCTCATTCATGCCTTTCTCTGCGATAGAAAATCCCATTGGCCATGACAGATTGTCTTGTCTTAGGCACTCACGCACACTTTTTACTCATCTCTCAAGGCAACACCCAATTGTTGGGTTGTGGGGAGGGGTAGCTATCCATAAGCCTGACTGTCCATTTGTTCAGAAGCCATTCTCATGGTTTTAGGTCCCCAGTGCTCAGGCTTCTGACTCTTCCATGTGAAGCCTGGGAAAAGGCAAGCTTGACTCGGCCCAGATTCCCATCTCTGAGCTCATTACCTAGAGCAGATACCAACGTGTGTACCCATCCTGGACTCTGCTCCTACCCACTAGGGATGCTGGTCCTCGGTCTGGTCCCCTGTGGCTCTGACAATAGCCCAGAGAGGCCAATGCCACATTTCACTCAGGCCTGGAATATGTGCTTCCTGCTTGCGGTTGAGTGTATCTTGTAATTCTTGACATTCAGCCATGGTTTAACCTGAGAGTCACTCCTACTTGCCTTTGAGGGGCTCAGAAAGGGAATCCCTGTGGCCTGACCAGCCCCTCCCAGACCATACTGCCCATCATCTCCAGGCCATCATTCCAACTCAGCTGGGATAAGGAGCCTCCCAAAAGAGGATTATCTCTGTTCCCCTTCTCAAGTACATATGGCACAGTCTTCTTCCTATGAACTTGGGGCGAACAATTGGGTGGATGCTAAGGGACAATTGTTGCTATGTCTTCTGTGAGAATCAGTAAATCATAGCTGAAGGAGCACACAGGTGTTAGAATTCTTTGGGGCAACACAATTCTGGCCTGGCTCCTTACTATGTAAACCTTGGGCAAGTTCTTCTTTTAGGGCTTCAGTTTCCTTTTCTATAAAGGATGAGCTAGATGACCTTGAAGGTTGGCAAGAAGCACACATCCCATGAGGTCTGTGACCAAGAAAGACCAGTGTAGTCTCTAGGTTCCAGCCGAGGGAAGAAGAGAGAGGAGGTAGACTCTAAGAGTTTATCCAACCTCTAGTGGATTGTAGGACTGGGGTTTGGTTTTGGTTATCTCCAGGTATCTATCACAACAGCTCTGTGCACACAGTAGGCTGCTTAATAAATATTGTTGAATTGGATTGAACTCAATGAAGCCTTATTGGTCATTGGATTGCAACTTTCAAACTCTTTAGAGATGACATTGGAGAGCAGTTTCTGTTTACATTAGGGCTTGGCAAGGATCTGTTAATTGCCAATCAAAGACAGTTGAGTAAATTATCATACCCTGAGAAAATGCAGGAAGCCTTGCTCAGAAACTGTGAGCAATGAAGTCTCCAGGCAGTAGACCACCACGGTGGCCAGGCGGTTTGCCTTCACAGTTCCCCTAAGAGTTAGGCAAGAAGGTGGCCAGCAAGCAATAGAGAAGAGTGACAATGTGACTTCCATCAAGCATGGAGGACAAGGGGTATTACATGGTGGCCTTTGTTTCTGCCAGGGCCGGCTAAAAGCTATCCATGCACAGAGTATACCAGATTGGTCTCTCTATTAGAGAAGATAAAAGGGCTGGAGGGATGCCTTGATACTCTCCTGCCTGAGGAAGAATGAAGTGTTCCCAGAAAGAATGGAAGCAGTACAAAGACAAAAATGGTTATGAAGAGGCTGAGGCAAGGTTAAGGAGTGGGAGGGAGGAGAGTCTGAACCTATGACCGAAGGTTGAAGAGTAGAAAAATGCGACACAGAGAAGGAACAGATGAAGGGTCCTTGAACACTGGGATATGAAGCTCACTCTTTCTTTCAACAGTCTGAGGAAGAGCAGCTGCTCGTGCTCCCAAGAGTAATCATTGAGCAAGCCACAGGATCCTTATCCTAGCATGGCACCTTGCACATGGGGGATGCATCTCTAGGATGTTACAGGGAAACCGTCATGACTTGTCAAACTTCATGATGGCACAAAGGATACCATCACTTGGAAACTCAACTGCATCACTAGGGAGTAGATGGTGCTGGTCATCACCTCCACTCTGGCCATCATCCCCACCTCCTCCAGAAGAGCTGGAGAGCTAATGGAGAAGAGCCAATGAGCTCTCCTAGAGTCTTCCCTTCCCTGAAGGCCTCCCAGTGGAGCCTGGATGCTCATTTGCAGGAGATACAATCAACAATCCTGTTGTTGCTTGGACTAGCCAACTGACCAATGAACTTTCCTCTCTCAGGAAGGTCACGATTTTAGGATAAACACCTTGGTGGCACTTGGCCTTCTCCAGACTATGCTACCCCCATTCTGGCCTTAATTCCCACCTTCCCTCAGAGGAAACTTGGACTCTGCCCCAGACACTAGCCTGGGCTCTGCCAACTCCAAACTAGCCCCATCTCCTGTTTTCCAGCTTCCCTTCGCGCATTGTCTTCCCTTGTTAGAGTACAAGCTCCTTGAGGGCAGGGATTGTCTTGGCTGCCTGTGTCTATACCAGCAGCACTTAGCATTCTGCTGGGCATGGAAGAAGTGCTCAACAAATACTCTGCCTATCTCTCTTCTCCTCTCTCTCTCTCTCTCTCTCTCTCTCTCTCTCTCTCTCTCTCTCTCTGTCCGTCTCTATCCTGGACAAGAAACTGAGGAAAATAGGATCCAGGCTTCTGATTGAAGGTAGGGGCTTCAGAAGAGAGAGGCAAATTTGGGAATCAAACAACTGATTAAGAAGGTAATGATAAATGTTGGGTGGATTAAACTGATACCTGAGACTGAGATTTGGCCTTCTGGATCATGGCTTAAAATATCGGAATGATGGGCTCTTAGCCAAGGGTGGAGTGCATCTAACAAGGGCTGGTAAAAATAGATTTGCCTGCAATCATATGAATCTGATTTAGAAGGCTTTAAACTGGAAAGGAAGGAGGAGCGAGAACATTCCCTGCATTAATCTGCCAACACAAATACTAGAGACTAGAGACTAGCAGGCACAACAGAAGAGGAAAAGTAGCAGTCGTTCCGAGGATTAGGAATTCACAGGAGACAACGGCCAAGAAGAGAGCTGGCACTGAAAATGGATGGCCTCGGAGGTCTAGTTAGAAATAACAAAGTATGGCCAATCAGGTGAATTAGTGCAAGAGGGCAATTTGACCTCATAGCAATCGATGAGAACTGGTGGGATGGGACTCCCTACTTGGCTACATGTCTGGGGTGGTGGCAGCAGCAACGTCTGTGATATAATCTGATGGCAATAGCCCTTCTGTTTCTTTTCTCACCCAACTGATCTTCACCACATCTCACCCTTCTGGCTCCTGGATGTCCTTGTGGACCTAACTCCTTACTGCTCTAATCCCACTCTCGTCCCAGTATATCATAGTGCCTTTCCACTGGCTAAAAGTTACTGAGGGGCTGGTGCATACCAACGGGAATGGACTCCCAGCAAAGAATGTTGATTAGGGGGTGCTGATGGGGCAGGCTTGAGCCTTTCTAGCATCTAGTTCACTTCCTCGTCTCTGGGAATTGGGCCTGCAGCTATCAGATGACTTCTTGGGGACGCAGAATGTGGGGTACATTAGGTACATTACATCCAGCAGGAATTTGAACACACAATGTTACCCCAATGGAATCATTAGTTTTCAAAATAAATATTTTATTCATCCTTTTTTAAACTATAGATCACTGTCACATCCCACTCCTCCCTCTCTCCCTACCTCACACACCTCATAGAACCTTCCCTCTGAATAAAGCAAAAAAAATGAGCAACACCCTGGCCCTCAGTGCCCCTGCATGTGCCTTACTCTGTATCTCTGGTCCATCACTTTTCTGCCTCCAGCCCACTCAAACCCTCAGATTTTTGCAACTGCTCTGGAACCACACATTTTTCATCTTGTACTGGTGAAGTTTTTCAGAACCCAAGTAGACTTTCCAACGATTCCCATTACATTTCTTCTTCTTCGGTTCTAGAGACTGTCTACATCTTTGGACCCCGACTCCACCATTGGCAGTGATCCATGTCCCCTTCATGGTATCTTTGACTTTTACTCTTGTCATCAATGAACTCTTTGAATTGTATGAGGATCCTTTGTCAGACTCTGGGTCAATTTGTTTACTACTTAACTCTATTTCTTTGTTACAAGGGTGGAGTTTTGGCAGGGCAGGAGTCATTGGGAAAGGATAGCAATATAAAGAAGAGCATTGATATAACATTTATTTAAATTTTTTAAAAGAGAACACATTTAACCCGAAGCCCAGGATGGTTCCTTGGGGATCACTTCCCTGTTCTCCCAGGTGCCCAGCAGCCCATTAATCATTGCTTTCCAGGGTCTGGGTATGCTTTACTTTAGGGAGCTTTGCTAACCACTCTTAGGCCACAGTAATGCCCCCTCTGGCCTTCTGATAACACTTAAAGTTAGCCCCATCCATCTGGCTCTCCTGCATTTTCATTTTGGTGCATGTGTGCTATTTAGTAATTTGGCAAATATTTATAAAATGCCTACTATGTACAAGGCACTTGTCTGGGCACTGGGTATCCAAGAACAAAAAGAAACTGTCCTTGTCCTCACAGAGCTTGTGTTTGCCTGGTCCAGAGGGAGGATATCGTGAAGACATGATGTGCATAGACAAATACGCTCCAAGTTGCGGAGCAAAGCAAAGCTGGGGCAAGGAAATTTCGAGGATGGAGTTGAGTTTTCCTAAGGGCAAACCTATCCGGGGGGGGGGCACCAAAAAGAACTAAGAAGGAGTGAAAGAGGGCCTAGGCCCAGATCCTGGACTGCCCCTACCTCCACAGATTTGTTTATTCTGCTTCAACCACATCTCTCAAGTGAGGACCTGCCCTCTGCCGCAGCTCTGTAAGATTTACACATTGACCAAGACTGCCTCCCCATTGCTTCTCCAAAGTTAGGGAGTCAGAGATCACTTTAAGTAGTTGAGTTCTCTTTAGGGCCAAGGGAGTCCTTGGTGGAGGCTGGGGTCAAGGTAGCAGGCCTGGGCTACCCTTAGGTAGCCTTAGATCCTTAGATCAAAGGCTTGGAAAGACAGTGAGTGGCTCAGCACAATGGGCAGGGTTGGCTGCCTTTTCTGCTCAAACCATCCTTTGCTAGGGGCTGCCCAGCTCTGTTTAGCCTGAAAACTGTTGTTCCTGAACATTTGGCCCCGACCTTGCCACAATGTGAACCTATAGCTGCCCACTCCTCAAAGCCATCTCTGCTTCCACATTCCCCGCCACCTGTGCCAAGGGCAGGACCCCATTCACACTAGACCCAAGAGGTGGAAATAGAGTGGGGAGAAGGCAGCTGATGGAGGACTGGTAAAGGCCTGACAAGGGTAGACAAGGGAGCAGTGAAGGCTCCTCTCTGACCCAGGAATGATGAAGTTAGGACCCCATCTCTTCCTTATCCCGGGTTCAAGCACGTGGGTTCCTTGGCCCTTGGACTGTGATGGCACCTTGGACCGAGGGCTTGCTGAGACTGGGATTGCACTGTTACAGGCTGGAAGAGCCCATCTGGGGGAAGATATGTCTTCTATTTCCGACTGTGCCTTCTGAACCTGTTGGCTGTAAGTAAGATAACTGGAGAAAGCAACATGCACACACATGTCCTGGATTAATAACTCTTCTGAAGGCTAACTGTTGCCCAGAGAACATTTGATGAGGGAGCTGTGCAGTTGCTGAAACCAGAGCAGCTACGGAGAGAAGCGCTATAGCAGGCAGAGACTTTTTCACGTCTAAGGCTCTGACACAATTGCCCATCTTGGGCTCGGACTGCAAAGCCTAGAGTTAAAAGGGGGAGGAATGGTGAGAGTTTGGATCATTGGCCAGTGGGATAATGGAGACTAGGCAGTCCCCTGACACTACAGACCCAAGATCACCTGGGAGTGTGTAACAAATCTCTTTGGCTTCAAACTCCAACCTCCAACCCAGAGTTTTCCATGGGAACATCAAAATCCCAAATGAGAAGGGAACAAATATTTATTAAGTACCTACTATGTGCCAGGCACTTTGTTAAATGCTTTACAAATACTTTATCAACCCTGTGAGGAAAGTTCTATTACAACCCTTATTGTACAATTGAGGCAACCTAGGCAGACAGAATTCAAAGGTTCTCATTTTGCATGCAAGCCCTCAGGCTAGTAAAACAGAATGTATGACAGGTTTTATTCAACCTAATAGAACAGTGCAAAGGATGTATACCAAGCCCACAAAAAATCCAGGCAGCTAGCTCTCCCTTCTAGTGGGCCCCACCTCCCCTGGGGATCTTAGTCACTACAATTTCAATCACCTGTGATTGAAAGTCCCTCATTCAAGAAAGAACTCAGAGTTTCTGGGGAGTTGGTAGCCCTTTCTTCTGGTGAGCCCCACCTTCCTCAGGGACTTAAGCAATTACTCCAAAATGCCTTCTGCCACTATTTTCTCCTCCACCTCTGTTTCACATGAAGAGATGGTCTTTCTCTTTGCCAAGGCTAAGCCCTCCACACGTACTAGTGATTCCAATCTATCCTGTCTCCTCCAAGAGATCCACCCCTTCTGTCACCCTCATTCTCTCACTGATCTTCAGACTCTCCTTGTCCATGTCTTCCCCATCCTCAGAAACCTCACTTGATCTATCCATTCCCACTCACGATTGGCCCATATCTTGCCTCCCTTTTGTGTCTAAGCTCCTCAAGAAGGCCATCGAGAATTGGTGACTCCACTTTCTGTCCTCTCACTCCCTTCTTAAATCTTTGCACTCCGGCTTGGGACCTCGTCGTGCAATGGAAGCTGCCGTCTTGAAAGTAACTCATGCTCTCCTAAGTGCCAAACCTACTGGCCTCTTATCGAACCGAGCCTTCTTGACTGCTCCTCTGCCTTTGCCACTGTCAGTCACCCTCTTCTCTCGAGGTTTTTGTGTCACTTCTCTCTCCTGGTTCTCCCCCTACCTGTCTGACCACTCCTTCTCAGTCTCCTTTGCTAGATCTTCATTCAAGTCCCTCCTATTAACAATGACCTTTGTAACGTATCTCATATACGCTCCCTTCTCTCCTCTGACACTGCCACCACCCTGGTGTGGGCCTTCATCACCTCATGCCTGGACTATTACAGTAGCCTGCTGTGGGTCCTCCTGCCTCAAGTCTCTCCCTGCTCCAATCTATCCTCCATTCAGATGTCAAATTGATCTTCCTAAAACATAGGCCTGACCAAATCATCCCCCTATTCAATCAGCTCCAGTGGCCCCCTATTACTGTCAGGATCCAATATAAAATTCTCTGTTTCGCCTTCAAAGCCCTTCTCCACCTTGCCCTTCCTACCTTTGCAATCTTCTTACAGTTTAGTCTCCTCCGCATCATCTATGATCCAGTGACGTTGGCCTCCTTGCTGTTCCTTGCCCATGACACTACGTCTGCTGGCTGGCCCCCATGCCTGGAATTCTCTCCCTCCTCATCTCCACCTCCTGGCTTCCCTGGCTGCTTTCAAGTCTCAGCTAAAGTCCCTCCTTCATCAAGGAGTCTTTCCCAGTCCTCCTTCATCTTGGTGCCTTCCTCTGAGACTGCCCCCAGTGCATCCTGTCGAGAGTTCATTTGGATGTAGCTTCCATCTTGTCTCCCCCCATTAGACTGGGAGCTCTTTGAGAGCAGGGTTTGGGGTTTTTGCCATTCTTTGTATTCCCAGGACTTAACAGAGTTCCTGGCACATCGCAGGTGATTAAAAATGCTAGTTGACTCCAGATTTATAGAGCTCCCTCAATGTAGGGATGATCTTAGGGTCATTAGGGAGTCATGTATACCCTCTTACCCCTTCAGCCTACACAGTCCACATGACTGATAGGGCCAAGAGAGAGTTAGGTCCAAGTCATTCCACAGTTCCTAGAACATAGTAAGTGCTTGTTGTTGGGGGGGGGGGGGGTAAGGGCGGCGCACGGTGAAGTTTCCTTCATAACATGGCTTCTTGCCGTTCTGATCCTTTTCTTTCAGGACCACACAAATGTTGGAGTCCCCCAGGTGTTTCTTGAGATCTGCATGACACTGGGCATCTCCATCTTCTCTCCTACCTTTGAATAGACGGAGGGCCAAGGACACATCCATATTGCTATTCAAGTCATTTAAAAAGCTGTGAGACAGCAGAGGGCCAAGTATGAGTCCCTGGAGGTGCAACCAGATGCTTCCTTCCAAGTTGACATTAAGCCATGACTGATTTTTCCCCCTGGTCCAAACATTGAAATCCACCTCATTGTACTCTTGCCTACTTTACACACATCCCCATCTCTGTTGTCTACTGAGAGTAGTCTCATTATCTAGTCTACATGTCCTCGTCTGCATTACCCCTGAGAGTCCCTGAGAAGAACATGAGAGCCCCTGTCAATTGTTTTACTGAAGCCTAACGAAACTCTCTCTCTAGCATTTCCCTGATCTGCCAATTTAATAGCCCTGTCAAGAAAGGAAATGGGGGCGGTCTAGCATGAACAAGGACACTTGTCTGGCACCTTGTGAGCCCCCATTTCTCTTTCCACATGTTCACCAACCATCTCCTTAGCAGTACTTCTGAGAATTTTGCTGGGAATTAAAATCAAGCTCCCCAAACTTAGAACAACATTGGCCCTTTTGCAGTTCTTCTCTGACGCTCCCGTTCTTTCTGATGTTTCACACATGGTAGCTCGATAATCACATCTGTTGGTCTTTTCAGTTTCCTATGATGTCATTCACTTGGGCAAGGTGCCTTGGACTCACCTATGGAGCTATGGGAGGCGGTATGCTGGGTGAGGTGAGGGCATCTTCCCTAAACAGTGATCCTATCCCTATTTTGATATTCTTCTTTTCTCTAACATAACCGTAAAAACAGCCTCAACTTGCCCTGAACGTTAGCTCTCCTGATAGGCATATAGAACCATGCCTCACTCTAGTCCTCACACTTCATCACCTGCCTTTTCTTGCATCTTATGTACATATTTCTTAAGATCTACTGAGTTCCTCACTGATCCACATTATTCTCTTTAGAGAACTCTACTCAGTTTTCTCATCAGAATCATTTCCCTTTGCATCTTGTGAATTTCATTCTTGAGACTCTCATCTTCCTGGGCTGACTTTTCCTATAGAATTTTAGACCTCAGTATGCTAACCATCCTTCCTCTGAACTCTTGGAAACCTGTGTCCCAAAATCTAAGGTCGTGTCAGACCATTCTTGCCCTTCCTCTTCTCTATGACCAACTTTAAGATGCAATGGTCACTGACCCCTGCCCCAAATTCTCATCATTTCCTTTTAAAAATGTTCTTTTCATTGTAAAATTAATCAATAAATGCAAATATTTTAGAACACAAAAAGAACAAGGAAAAGGTGTGTAAAAGAACCTATAAACTTCTGTTATGCATATCTTACATGTACACGTATATGTAACAAAGTAGTAACAAGACTGTCCTATTTGCCTGTATGTTTTTCTGCATGTTTATTTTCTTCTGTGAATCAAAAAAAAAAACAACAGTTTTATTGCTCTTTTTCATGTATCTATCACTACCCCCTAACTTACCACTCCCACCTTCTCTCCAAGCATAAGCTCTCCCTTGTAACGATATGTATGGTCCAGCCAAATAAATCCCCCATGGGCCATGCTTGAGAACGTATATCTCCTTTTGCATCTCTAGTCCATTATGTCTCTGTCAAGAGGTGGGAGGTATGCTTCATCCTCAGTCTTTTGAAGTCAGTCTTGTTCCCCCAGCAACCAGTTCTTACTCGTTGGTAAAAATCACCTCCAGAATCAAATTTCCCCTTTTCGGTTCCTTCACTTTTTGAAGGATGGAATTATAATTATGGAAAGTCAAGAAATGATCAGCTGCTCAACTTTTGTCAGCGAGATCATTCCAGCAGGTTTCCAGATAGTTGAAGTCCCCCATCCCTACTGTATCAGGCTTCAGTGTCAGTCTCATGATCTGTTTCCTATACTCCTCATCAATTCCTTCCTGTACCAGTGGTGTGTACTGTATTTGGGGGATAACACTGCTTGGTTTTTCCTCCATCAGAATTCACCCAAATTCCCTGAACCATGTCTTCCCTGCTCCAGTTTCTTGCTTCTTTGTATGCAATGCTGCTCACCATCACACCACACCATCCCCCCTTTTCCCAAACCTTTTTTGAATAAGGTGTAACCTTCCAGAGCCACATTCTAAGCCGGAGTCTCCTACCATCAAGCTTCAGTGACAGCTTGAAGGTGTCCCCTTTGCAGGGATGGTCATTCAGCGTCCAGCTGAAGTGTTCAGGTGATGAGGAACTGACTACCTCATCAGGCAGCTCAGTTGATGAAGGGGTTTCTCCTTCTATTGCCCCAGCAACTCCACCCCCCACCCCACTGCTCCACTGATCTTGGTTCTGTCCCCACTGGGGCCGTGCAGGGCCAAGTTTAGTCTCTGTTCCCTATGTCTATACTTTAGATATTTAAAGACATTGACCATTAGACCCTGCCCTCACCTCCCATCCTCCCCCTGCACCAAGTCTTTTTCTCTACCAACATATGTATTCAAGTGAAACCAAGCTAAAAGAAAAGATCAGGGTAGCCAGGAGAAGTTGAAAGGGCTGCATCCCTATCCTCCAGCCCACACAGCTCTCAAGTGACATTTCATACCATTTTCTACTCAGATGTGTTTTACCTCTTTAATGATGCATGGGCCTCAATTACTCAGGTGCTATTTTGTCAGAGCTGGAAGGGACCCTGGAGATCATTTAGTCTGACCTCCTCATTTCATAGTGGGAGATAGCCAGAAACCATCATTAAAATCCTGAGTCAATGAGCAAAAGCAGCCTCAAGCAGAAGCCGGAGGCCGAGGTATTTTTAGATATGTCAAAGAATATTGCCCAACTCAATGGAAACACAAATGTCATTTCAAAGTGCTGGGAAGCGTGGAGTCGTCTCTGTTCCCTCCTTATTCTGCTGTCCAATAGGTCCAGTATCTGCCATGGTGCTCTGTCAACCAATCAGCCACCCTGAGCCTCAGAGCAGATACGTGGCAGGGAGAGTAACTCCAGCAGCGTTCCTCTCCTTACTGGGCCCCTCACAGTGCCCAGCTCTGAGTGTGCAGCCCTCTCTCTCCAAAGTCATCTTTCTACTATGCAGCCAACTGAACCCTGTATTAGGAAAGACTTGGGAGAGGTGGTATAATACAGTGCTGGGCTTGGAGTCAGCGAGACCCGGGTTCAAATGCTGCCCCCTCTAAGTCACTTACCTCAGGTTAAGTCCATAGGCTTTAATGATCATAAATGCATTGTGATCTTCCTCAGGGGTGGGAGTTGCTCCCTCCTGCTTGACCTGAAATCTGCTATTTTGATTATCTGCCTCCATGAGTCTCCTTCCCTTTCTGTATCTCAGTATCCTTCTCTGCAGAATCAGCTCTCATTTCTGTGGTCCTAAAGCTCTTCTGTAAGTCTGATTTTCTCATAGGAACAATGTGATGTGTGGTGCTTGGCTCTTAGACCACCTCAGCAGTAGTTTCGCTTTTGATTGCACAAGTATTTATGGAGCACCTACTATGTGCTAAACACTTTACAAATATCTCAGTTGGTCTTCACATGCACCCTGGGACATTAGGTGCTAGTATTATCATTATTTTATAGATAAGGAAATTAAGGCAGAGAGAGGTGAGGTGACTTGCCCGGGGTCACCCAGCTAGCAAGTGTCTGAGGTTTGAGCTCAGGGCTTCCTGATTCCAAGTCCAGAGCTCTGTCCACTGTGCCTTCTAGCTGTAGTTCTGGGTCCTGGCAGTAGAGGGCTATGTGATGCCAGAGGGAGGAAGAGTAGAGTGGGCAGAGTGGGCAATTGTATAGCCTTGAATAAGTCACTTAGCTTCTCCAGGTCTCAGTTCTTTTTAACAAACGTATGGGATGGACAGCCTCGACATCCCCCCACTCTTCCAAAGGGAACGGGTCTCGCTCCTCACATCTAATGAATGTTATCCTTGCCAATGCCTGTGTCATGCCCAGCCTCTGTTTGGCCAGCTCGGTCCCTGTTGCGTGAACCTTCCACCCTGGCTCCCCTGCCTCACCACCCCCCTCCAAGACTGGCAGGCTGGCCAGCATTCGTGATTTGACTGGTGGTGCTGGTTATTCATTCATTTGTCCCAGCTGCCTAGGCCTCGGCTGAGGTCACAATTTGTTGCTGCGGAGATGATTAAGCCATCACAGGCGAGATGAAGAGATAAGGCTGGGAAGCTGAACGAGAACAGAATCTTCTTAAGCTGAGATGATTATTCGAACAAAGCAGCCATAGCCAGTTAGGAACAGAGCCTGCACACATGGTGCCTAGGCAGGGGGTGGGGAGGGGGGATCTGCCCACTTGGATGCCACTCCCCCGCCTGTCTCCTGAGTGCTGCTCTTATCATCCCCACCTGCCTGCTGGACAGTTCAGTTCACAGCCTCAGTCAGCCTTGACTCTTGTTGTCCTCACTCCCCGTATTCACTTGGTGGCCAAGTTTCGTCCATTCTACCTCCACAGCATCTCTTGAATGTGAGCCTCTTTCATGAAAATGGTTCCCACCCTCTTTCAGGCCATTATCATCCCTTGCACCATGATAAAGAGCCTCCTAATTTGTTTCCCTGCCTCATGCCCATCCCCTCCATAAATTATTTCCTTAAACACAGATCTGACCATGTTAGTCTCCTGCTCCAAAATCTTTAGGGGCTCCCTATTGCCTCTAGGATAATGTCTGGAATATACTCCCTCCTACCCGTTCAAATCCCTAGCCTCCTTTTCCAAAGTGGCTTAGTACTGCCTCCTCCATCTCCTTAATTGTCCATGCTTTCTACCTCTTGGTGTGCCCTTTCTGTAACTTGGCATCTGGGTACATCTCACATCTACCCTATCAATGGCAGCTCCTGGAGGACATCTAGAACAGTGGCTTGTCCAGAGCGGGCACTCGCAAGAGATTTGCTGAATCTAATCAATAGCGACTTTCACCTTATCACCTGCCAATAGTCTTGCACCTTCCTGAGCTGTGGGAGGCCCAGTCCCATCCTGTCATTAATTAGTCACACGATCTTGGGCAAATTCCTTCTCCTTATTGGGTTTATTTCCTAATCTGTCAGTAAGCCGGACTAGGTGGGCTCTCACTGTTTCAATCTGTGTCTTCATTGGCTTAGTCCTAACTCTTGTCATTTGCCTTTCACCCATTGCCTTTTCCCTCAGCCCCCTCTAACAATGAGGGTAGTACCAAGATGCAGCAAAAATCACAGGCATTAGCCAAAAGGCAAATCACACAACAGTTGTTGTTGTTGACTTGTATCTGACTCTTTATGACCCAACTTGGGGTTTTCCTGACAGAGATACTGGAGTGGTTTGCCATTTCCTTCTCCAGTTCATTTTACAGAGGAGGAAACTGAGGCAAACAATGTTAAGTGACTTGTCCAGAGTCACACAGCTAGTAAGTGTCTGTGGCCACATTTGAACTCAGGTCTTCCTGATTCCAAGTTCAATATTCTGTCCACTGTCCCATCTAGCTGCCTCATCCCTGCCCTGGAAGGCCCCTTCACTTGGGCCCCTCCATATCCTCCATGAAGCCCACATGGATCAGATTGAGAGGATCGCAGTGAGATCCCAGAGTAGCACACCCTCCCACGGAAGGAATCTGTGTGGCTGGTATTTTCAGGGAACCCAAAAGTATTGCTTCCCACCTCCATAAGGATTGGCTGGAAGACACAAGAGCAGCTCAAAGGCTCCCTAGCCCAGTGGATTCCACCTCCTGTGCTCTCTTCTGGCCACTATGGAAAACTTGGTCCTTCTCACCTTCTCAATGGGGAAACTGAGGCCCATGTCAGAGCAGGGACTTGCCCAGAGTCACCTGGCCAGGAAATGACACCGCTTCCCAAGAGCATCCCCCCAAACCCTGAGAGGCTGGTATAATCTGTTAAGCCTCTCTCCTCCCCATTCCATAGAGGAAGAAGTCAAAACTCAGACGAAAGAAGCAAACAGGGAGAAAACAAGAGATTTGGCCTTCAAAGCCAAGTCTTCTGGTTCTTTTAACAATGTCACGTTGCTTCCCGATGGGCAGCTGACCCTAAGGAGGACACAGGCCACTCTAGACTGGCCAGCAGAAAGGAAAGTTTGCTCCAGCCTGAACTCCCCTGTCCTCCTCCTACACACACTCCCACACCTGAAAGGACCCCAGCAGCTAGGAGACTGCAGCCGTCAGGAAGCACGTGAGAATGATTAGCTCACTCGGTTTCTCTGCTCCCTCCCAACACATCCGGTGGCTTCATCATTTAGGAAGGTACATGATGTTTCAAATAAACAATGGGGGGAAGGGGAGAGTGAGTGGAAAAATTCAGAACTGTGGATCAGTCAGAAAATGAGTGCTTGACTTTGGACGTGAACGATCCTCCGCTTGCTCTGCCTTCCTTACATCTTAATTCATCAAGTGGAATGCACTCTGTGCTGGATCTCGCTTGTACCTGAGGAGCTGACAGAGGCAGCCCACTCAGGCAGGTTTGACGTCTGCTAGCCACCAGGCCTGGTGGAACAGGAGGCTGCCCTGCTAAATAGAAGGCTGGAAACTCTGGGAACACAAACTAATGAGACTGGAAACTTCTAAGCCAGGACCCTCCAAACAACCTGTGTCCTTAGCTTGCACTGGCTTTGTGGGGACCATTTTATAGAGGAGGACACTGAAGGCCAGAGAGAAGAAAGGCTTAGGGCGAGCCCTAGGCTATGCAGGGACCACGGGGCCAGTTTGGGAACAGTGTCCACATCATTTCCTTTCCACAGAATCTTAGAACATCAGCGATAGACGGGAACTCTGAGGCAACCGGAATAAAATTCCCCTTCTACAACACCACTCTCTAGACTGTGCCTGAGGCTTCCCCCCACCCACAAAGGCAGCTCCTCGCCCCCAGTTGCTGAGCCTGGTTGTGCCCTCTGGGGGCCATGCAGAACAAGCCAAGCCCTCTGCCAGGCAAGACCCCTTTAGATACCTGAAGATCACTGTCATGTCACAGCTCTTAATTTTAAAAGATCAAACTGAAACTTGCCTGTCCGCAGCTCCCTCACTCCCATTTTTCCTAGTTCTACCCTTGGGGGTGAAGTAGAACAAATCAGAATCCTCTTCCTTGTGAGAGCAACAGGCCAACAATGTCTCTCCTCAGTCTTCTTTTCTTTTCTTTTCTTTTTTTTCTTTTTTCTTTCTTTTTTTTTTGTGAGGTGATTGGTGTTGAGTGACTTTCCCAGAGTCACACAGATAGGAAGTATTACGTGTCTGAGGCTGGATTTGAACTCAGGTCCTCCTGACTCCAGGGCCAGTATTCTATCCACTGCACCATCTAGCTGCCCCAGTCTTCTTTTCTTCAGAGAAAATGGTGTCCGTTCCTTTGCCCAGTATTCATATGGCATGAACTTGATGCCCTTCTCCCTCCTGGGTGTCCTCTGAATGCCTTCCCAAAATATTGAGGCCAGCATCCATGCCCGAGCAGGCCACTTAGAGGGATGTTCAGATCTCTAGGGCTGGACCCCACATCTCTCACCACGTGCCCTTAGTTTGCATTTGCTTTGTGGGGTTGCCACAGTGCTCTGGTGACATATGGGGCTGGCGTTCTATGAAACACCCCAGAACCCTTTCAAGTGAATGGCTCTCTAGCAATGCCTCTCTTGTCTTATTCAGGAAGTTGACTTTTTAAGCCAAGTTTTACTTTTGTTCATCCCTATTAGATGTCATCTCATTAGATTTGATTCAACATTCGAGCTCAGCATTCATCCTTCTTGAACGTCACCTCTTTTACTTTACATTTGTATCTTGCCTTTGGCCCTACTCACAAGGGGGAAAGAAACTTGGGGAGCAGAGGCTGGGTGCATGGCTTTTCCCAGATTCTTCAAGCTCTGTCTGGACTTGATCCAGGCCAAACTGCCCAGACTTTAAACTTGGAGGGATCTTGTGAACTGCTTCCCGTTTGTATCAATAACTTGTATGTGAAGATAAGTTGGAGCCAAGTTCTGAAGGGCCTTACATTACTGAGGACGTTGAGTCATTCCTTCCAAAGAAATGAGAAGTTAGCAGAGTATTCAACCTAGGATGGATCCATAACGCAGAGCAACTTCTATCATACCATTTTTACAAAGTGCTTTTTCTGAGAGTGAAGCTATTCGGCACAAAGGCCCCAGAATCCCCCTCTGGGGCCACTGTACTGCTTTGTGGTGGCCTCAGCCACCACCTCCATCTTGGACGTGGTCCAGGCATACTTCACTCTTCTTCAGCAGCCCTGATTCTACATGACTCCAAAGAACAGGCAGGATTGCCAGCTATACCACAAAAGCTGCCATCTTGCCTAATAGAATCTTGACTAATAAGATGTGTACTCCTTACATCTGGACAGTGCTTTCCCATTTCCCACTGTTATGATCTCATTTTTACCCCCAACCAGAAGAAGACACATGTGAGCCATGAGACTGGGCCTGTCCCTCCCCTTTTTTCAGAGATTGGATCCTTTAGGCTAACATGAGATCCCTTTGCTTCCCCAGCATGGAGAGGGAGAGAGTACGCCCCGGGTGCCTCTTCCTGCCAAGCAGAGCCATGTGGGACAAATACTGCCCCTCCTGCAGCTCATGGCTCGGGACCAAACACTGCCAGGGATTTCGTTCTCTCTCAAACTCACTGATGAAAGAGCAAAGAGCCTGGAGCACCATTGCTATAGACTCAGTCTGTGCTGCCACATCACTAAGAGCCCGCCACGAGTTGATACAGAACAGGCCCACAGAGCACAAACTGTAACATTTTCTTAGACCCTCAATTTGTTCTCTTAAAAAATTAATTTTTATTCTGAACTTAACAAACACCAAATGAATTGGTATCTCTACATAATAGAACAGAAGAGGCTTGTACAAGGAAAGGGTAGAACTCTTTTGTGTACAGCTTGCTTTTCTGTGTAAGTATATCCTAAGTTCTGTCTGTAGCTTTCAAAGTTGCCCTACTGTCTGTGACTCCTTCTGGCCTTCCTTCTGTTCTCTTCTCTGCATTTTAAAAAAAGATGCCTCAATGACCCTCTTTTCTTTCTGGTTTTTTCCTACCCTATTCCTATTCCCCTCACCCTCTCTCCACTCCCACCCCAATTGGAAAAGAAAAAGAAACTCCAACATGCAGTTGAGCAAAGCAAATTCCCACATGGGCTATGTCCAAAGACATATGTCTTGTTCTGCAACCTGAATCCACCAAGAAGCAAACAGCTTGCTTCAGCATTGGTCCTCCAAAACCATGGTTAGCTGGACCCTGAAGTTTCAATGCAATCCAAATGTCCCTTCCTGATGGCTTTCATCCAAGCACGTAAGCTTGGAGCCTTGCTGGTGTTCCTCTGGCTCTGAATACCTCCCATTTCCAAGAAAGGGTTAGCTCTTCCCCTCCCTCCTTAATCCCTCCCCTCAGACTGGGTGGCTGTGTCCTCGCAGGCCTTTCTCTTCAAATATGTCATTCCTGATAACAACTGTTTTCTCAGTCACTGGGGGTGGAAGGTGCTGCAAAGGTCACAGCTCCCCATCAGTCTGCCTTCCCCAGTGACGCATGTGGTACATCCCTGGCTTGCCATTTCACAGGCTGTCCAGCACCTTTGCTCTCAGAGGACTGGCCCACCCAAGACAGAACTGCGTGCTAGACATTCCAACTCATTCCAATTCCCAGCATGCCCCCAAGAGGCCACTTCATGCTTGTACTTGGCCTTCTGGGCTCATACTTTGCCTCTTTTCAAACCCTAAACATTTCTTTATTGTTGCCCTATAGGGACCCCAAGTTCAGATGAAAAACCTGAGACAGAATTTGGGGGCCTGCTTGGTATCATATTTTTATATGGGATAGAGAGGAGCACATACAGTAGAATGCACAATTTTGATTATACAGAATTTAAAAGTTTTTGCACAAACAACCAATGCAGTTAAAAGTAGGAAGGAAGCAGGTATCTGGAGGGGGGGAGGAATCCTTGAAGCAAGTTTCTCTGATAAAGATCTCATTTCCAAAATATATAAGGAACAGATTAAATGTATAAGTCATTCCCCAATAGATAAATGGTAAAAGAATATGTGTAAACAGGCAGTTTTCAGAGGAAGAAATCCAAGCTGTCAACAACCATATGAGAAAAAATGCTCCAAATCACTAATAATTAGAGAAATATAAATTAAAGCAACTCTGAGGTTCTACCTCAGTAGCATCTAAGTGGCACTGCAGTGCATAGAGCTCCCGGCCTGGAGTTCAAATGCAGCCTTAGATAGTTCCTGTACTCAGATACTGTATGACCCTAGGCAGGTTACTTCACCCTGTTTGCCTCAGTTTCTTCATCTGCAAAATGAGCTGGAGAAGGCAGTGGTAAACCACTCTAGTATCTTTGCCAAAAAAAACCCAAAACACCAAAATGGGGTCATGAAGAGTCGGACATGACCAGGGAACCTCACACCCATCAGATCGGCAAAGATGACAAAAGATGAAAGTGGTAAATGCTAGAAGGGGTGTGGGAAAACAGGCACACGGATGCACTGTTGATGGAGCTATGATTTGGTCCAGCCATTCTGGAGGGCATTTTGGAGCAGTGCCTCTTGAACCACTAAGCTACGCATGTCATTTGACCCAGTGATGCCATTTCTAGGCAAATACCTCAAAGAAATCAAAGAAGAAAAGGACACATATGAACAAATATATTTATAGCAGCTCTTTTCACAGTAGCAAAAAAAACAAAACTGGAAACTAAGGGGGTTCACACCTATCAGGGAATGGGTAAAGAAATTATGGTATACAAATGTAACTGAAAAAGATTGTGCTATTAGACATGATGAAATGGACAGTTTCAAAAGAAATTGGGAAGGTCTCTATGAAGTGAGCAGAACTAGGTAAAACAATGTAATAACAACAAAATTATAGAGAAAAACAGCTTTGAGAGACTTTCAAACTCTGATCAATGCACTGACAAAGCACGATTCTAGAGTGCGCACCACCCACCGTCCACCAGAGAGGTGAGGAACCTAAAATGTGGAATGAGGCATACATACAGAGGGGGGGATTTGCTTTTCCAGACTAAGCAGATTTGCTATGAGGGCTTTCTTTCTTTCTTTCTTTCTTTTTTTTTTTTTTGCTCAATAAGAGAGGGGCAGTGATTGTTAATAGGGAAAAAAAAAGGAATTAAATTTACTCATAAAAAGGGAGGAAACGGGAATCAAATTTCTATTCTTGCCCATGAAGCATCTTTGGTACAGTGAAAAAGATCACTGGATTGGGAATCTGAAGATCTGGGTTCAAATCCTCCTTCTGTTACTTACTGCCTGTTTGACCTTATACAAGTCACTTAACATGCTATTAAATTTCTTCATTTGTAAAATGGTGTTAAATTATACTTTTCCTGCCAAAAGCATAGGTGTTTGTGTGCACAAAGCAGGAGCCATTTGAGGGTTGGGGGCTTGACTCCCCAATAAGCTGAGGGGGCAGTGCTTGGGAAGAGACAAACTCCTCAGTTTGGCCCCAATCATTAGAAACCGTCCATTCCAAAACCATCTTTTCCCTGAGTTGTTGCTGCACAGTTTGTTTTTTGATTATTACTTTATCTATTATTTAGTACTACCCCACCATGAGTGATGCATCTTTGATCTGGCTTCATGCATTCAGTGTCTGCCAGAATGGCAGAACTTCTTGTCTTCCAAAGAGAAATGTCATTGTTAGGGGAGCAGGTTCAGGATCAAGGCAGCACCCATAACAGTGGCCCCTGAGACTCTATGGGAGTGACCCACGCAGCTGTTCTGCAGCTGGCGTTCCCCAAACCAGCTGCTCTCCTTTGCCCCTGAATGCAGCACAACACATTTTGATTAGACAGAAAGAACTTGGACTCTTGGCCATTTCTTGACCCCCACCCCCCACCCCCACCTCCTGGGCCAGCCTTCCTCACAGCTCTCCCAGTGGAAATCTTGTTCCTTCAAGGTCCAGTCAAGATGCCATTTCCTTTATGAAACAACAGGGGATGGTGAGTCTTCATTTCTGGAGATCTAGGCTAGCGTAGTGGTCTTTGAATAGATCAGAGTTGACCTAGTTAGATGCAGGAGACTGGACCAGGTGGCTTCGTATATATTTGCCAAAGATGTCAGTAGCTGCACTGAGAGCGTACAATGGTACCCTGTATACTCATCTTCAGTCTTCTGTCTTCCACTTTTTCCCCAATGGAACAGTCCACCTATCCAAAAGCATCCTACCCCTTGGCTCAAACTGCTGTCTCTAAAGTCACCAGGGATTTCTTCACTGCTACATATGATGTTTTTTTTTTTTTAATCAGGCCTACCTGACCTCTCTGCAGCAAAGAAGAAATAAAGCTATCACTCCTTGCAGATGATATGATGGTATACTTAGAGAATGCTAGAGAATCAAGTAAAAAACTATTTGAAATAATAAACAACTTTAGCAAAGTCACAGGATATAAAATAAACCCACATAAATCATCGGCATTTCTATATATTATCAACAAAGCTCAACAGCAAAAGATAGAAAGAGAAATTCCATTTAAAGTTATATAGACATTATAAAATATTTGGGAATCTACCTGCCAAAACAAATGCAGGAACTCTATAAACACAATTACAAAATACTTTTCACAACAATAAAGTCAGATCTAAGTAACTGGAAAAACATCAGTTGCTCGTGTATAGGCTAAACCAATATAATAAAAATGACAGTTCAACCTAAATTAATTTACTTATTCAGTACCATACCAATCAAGCTACCAAAAATTTATTTTATAAAGCTAGAAGAAAGCAATAACAAAATTCATCTGGAAGAAAAAAAGGTCCAGAATACCAAAGGAGTTAATGAAAAGAAATGCAAGGGAAGGCAGCCTAGATATACCAGATCTTAAATTGTATTATAAAGCAGCAAAACTACTTGGTACTGGCTAAGAAAGAGAGTGGTGGATCAGTGGAATAGGTTAAGTACACAAGACTCAATAGTCAATCACTATAGTAATCTACTATTTGATAAACCCAAAGACTCCGGCTTCTGGGATAAGAACCCACTCTTTGAAAAAACTGCTGGGAAAACTGGAAAAGAGTATGGCAGAAACTAGGCATAGACCAACATCTCACACCCTACACCAAAATAAAGTCAAAATGGGCACATGATTTAGATATAAAGGCTAATACTATACGTAAACTAGGAGAGCAAAGAACAGTTAACCTGTCCGATCTATGGAGAAGGGAAGAATTTATGACCAAACAAGAGATAGAGGAGATGATGAAATGCAAAATGGATGATTTTGATTACATTAAATTGAAAATTTTTTGTACAAAGCCAATGCAACCAACATTAGGAGGGAAGCAGAAAGCTGGGAAACAATCTTTACAGCCAGTGTCTCTGATGAGGGCCTCATTTCTAAAATATATAGCTAACTGATTCGAATTTATAAGAATACAAGTCATTCCCCAATTGATAAATTGTCAAAAAATATAAACAGGCAGTTTTCAGAGGAAGAAATTAAAACTATCTACAGTCATATAATGCTCTAAATCACTATTGATTAGAGAAATGCAAATTAAAACAACTCTGAGGTACCATATCACACCTATCAGATTGGCTAACATGACAAAACAGGAAAATGATAAATGCTGGAGAAGATGTGGGAAAATTGGAACACTAATGCATTGTTGGTAGAGTTGTGAACTAATCCAACCATTCTGGAGAGCAATTTGGAACTATGCCCAAAGGGTTATAAAAATGTGCATACCATTTGATCCAGCAATACCACTTCTAGGGCTATATCCCAAAGAGATCATAAAAACAGGAAAAGGACCTACATGTACAAAAATATTTATAGCTGCTCTTTTTGTGGTGGCAAAGAATTGGAAATGGAGGGGATGCCCGTCCATTGGCGAATGGTATATGAATGTAATGGAATACTATTGTGCTATAGGAAATGATGAGCAGGCAGACTTCAGAAAAACCTGGAAAGACTTGTATGGGACTGATGCTGAGTGAAGTGAGCAGAACCAGGAGAACATTGTACACAGTGCCAGCCATGTTATGTGATGACTAATATTGATAGACTTAGCTCTTCTCAGCAATACACTGGGGCACTGTGCAAAGCACTTCCTTGGTGACCATAGTGCCATTTCTGAACCTCAGGTTCCTCATCTGTAAGATGGGGATAATCAGGCTTGTCATGAGCTCACCCCAGGTAATGGCTACAAAGCATTTTGTAAATATTTAAGTGTAAAATTTAGCCCCAGGGCACTGACCCCACTGCTCTAGGACTCCCATCCCATATGTAGAGGATCATCCTTGCCAAGTTTTGGATTAAGAGGGCTGGGGAGAATGGTTGAGACATCAGCTGTTATGCTCAGGGCCACATTTTACCTTAACCAGAGACCTTAGCCTGCCTGTCAAGGACCAGATGGAAAGGGATGGCCTCGAACTGAAACATACGCATTCTCTGTCTCCCTGTTTCCTCTCCCTTCCTCCATGGCACCGCCCCCCCTTTCTCTACCTCCCTCCTGGCTTCTGTCTCTCTCTTTGTTTCTGTCTCTCTATATCTTTCTCTATATATATGTACACACACATATTTGCCTGAAGTAAAAAAAAAATTTGAGATGTGGAAGGGCACAGAGAAATCTCTGGGAGGATGCCACTGTGCTAGGAGAGAAGGTAGTCTGACAGTCTTCCCTGAAGGACCTAGAAGGATTGTCTAGCCTAAGGGGCCAACTGAGAGAGGTAAGGAAGGTGTGGGCAACAGTGGCTGCTGGGGGGAAGCACCATCCTGACAGTGGTGCCTTGGGTCAATCATTTCTCCCATCTTAGTTTTGACTCTGGATGAAACCAAGAAAGAGAGGTCTTGATTTGTAGGGGTAATGAATCTAATGGAACACTCCTCCACAGCCCCTGAGTGAGTAGCTTCTTTGTCACTAAGTCTGAGCTGTCAGGGAAGTGCCTGACCAGGCCGTGTGGCCCTTTGGTTTCTATTGAGTCTGCATAGAACCTGGAGCAGCACATCTTAGTGCCTTTCAGACATTTTCTTCCTCTTGGCTCAGCTCTAGATCATGCCCAGAAAGAGATTAGCAAATTGGGGAGGCTGACCAATTTTCCTAAATTAATTGGATTTAGTGGCCACAGCCACAATGCAGGAAGGAGAGTTGGTTCTGCAAAAGAAGGAATAAATGGAGGGAGGAAGCTATGAAGGAAGGAAGGAAAGAAAGAAGGGAGAGAAGAAGTAAGGGAGGGAGGGAGGGAGGGAGGGAGGGAAGAAAGAAGGAAGGAAGGAAGGAAGGGAGAGAAGAAGGGAGGGAGGGAGAGAGGAAGGGAGGGAGGGAGAGAGGAAGGGAGGGAGGGAGAGAGGAAGGGAGGAAGGAAGGAAGGGAGGAAGGAAGGAAGGGAGGGAGGGAGGGAGGAAAGAAGGGAGGGAGGAAGGAAGGGAGGGAGGGAGGAAGGAAAGAATGAAGGAAGGGAGAGAAGAAGGAAGGAAGGGAGAGAGGGAGGGAGGGAGGAAGGAATGGAGGGAGGAAAGAAGGAAGAGAGAGAGGAAGGGAGGGAGGGAGGGGGGAGAAAGGGAGGAGAGAGAGAGGGCAGGCCATTTATCAAGTACTTACTAGTACCAAGTAGAGCACTGGAGGTACAAATTCAAGAGCAACCAAACAATCCCTGCCCTCAAGTAGGTCACATTCTAATAGGAGGAGTGGTGACCAGTGTTTTAGTTTGGAAAATCAAAGGATGAATACAGGCGCAGGGGAATAAATTGGTATATGCTTCCCTATAGCTAGGGTCCAGACGACGTGGGTACTGACACGTATATGTGTATGTATGTGGGAGGGGTGTAAAATCTTCCACCAACTTCAGTCGCATCCTCTTCAGTAGCCCCCACACATACACCTTTGATACAGAAGAGATGACAAAAACTGCACTGAGGTAAAGAAGGGGAACTGACCTTTTGGCTTCGTGTTTATTACAATGAGACAATTTGCCAGAGTAAGAAGAGGGGTACCATCTGCAAAATCTCTTCTCACAGAAAAAAAGGAGAAAAATGAGGGCTTGACATTGGGCTTAATAACTCAAGGAATGATCATCTCCTTAGGCAAAAAGAGATAAAAGTCTTTGTTTATCTTCTGCCAGGAGTTCTAAAGCTAATAGCATTCAGCTCACTTTGGATTCTCATTCCTCCTCCTTTGCCTCCGATCCCAGGCTTTTCCCATTTATCCACCCCCCCCCTCCACCTCTCCCTACCCCCTGCGCTATGAGAAACTGGAACCAAGACAAAGGGAAGCCAAGGACCCAAGGCGCGCGCGCGCGTGTGTGTGTGTTGTGTGTGTGTGTGTGTGTGTGTGTGTGTGTGTGTGCGCGCACACTGTAGGCAATACAAAATATTTGTTAGTCTACTTGCCAAGACAAACCCAGGAACTCTATGAACACAATTACAATACCCTTTTCACACAAATAAAGTCAGATCTAAACAACTGGAAAAATACTGATTGTTCATGATTGTTCGTGAGCTAATATAATAAAAATGACAATTCTACCTAAATTAATCTACTTATGCAGTACCATACCAATCAAACTACCAAAAATTATTTTTATAGAGCTAGAAGAAAACAATAACAAAAGTCATCTGGAAGAACAAAAGGTCAAGAATATCAAGGGAATTTTAAAAAAAGGCAAAGGAAGGTGGCCTAGCCACACCAGGTTTAAAACTATATTTTAAAACAACAATCATCAAAACTATCTGATACTGGCTAAGAAATAGAGTGGTGGAGCAGTGGAATAGCTTAGGTACATGAGGCACAGTAGTCAATGACTATAGTCATCTACTGTTTGATAAACTCAAAGACCCCAGCTTCTGGGATAAGAACCTACTGTTTGACAAAAACTGCTGGGAAAACTGGAAAAGAGTATGGCAGAAACTAGGCATAGACCAACATCTTATACCATATACCAAGAAAAGATCAAAATGGGTAAATGATATAGACATAAAGGGCGATGCCATCAGCAAATTAGGAGAGCAAGGAATAGTTAACCTGTCAGATATATGGGGAAGGGAAGAGTTCGTGATAATTTTGATTACATTAAATTAAAAAGTTTTTTCACAAATAAAACCAATGCAACCAAGATTAGGAAAGCAGAAAGCTGGTAAACACTCTTTATAACCAGTGTTTCTGATAAAGCCCTCATTTCTCAAATATATAGAGAACTGAGTCAAATTTATAAGAATTCTAGTCATTCCCCAATTGATAAATGGTCAAAGGATATGAACAGGCAGTTTTCAGAGGAAGAAATTAAAGCTATCTACAGTCATGAAAAAATGCTCTAAATCACTATTGAATAGAAAAATGCAAATTAAAACAACTCTGAGGTACCACATCACACCTATCAGATTGGCTAATTTGACAGAAAAGGAAAATGATAAATGTCAGAGAAGATGTGGGAAAATTGGGACATTAATGCATTGTTGGTGGAGTTGTGAACTAATCCAACCATTCTGGAGAGCAATTGGGAACTATGACCAAAGGGCTATAAAACCGTGCATACTCTTTGATCCAGCAATATCTCTACTAGGTCTGTATCCCAAAGAGTTCATAAAAATGGAAAAAGGACCCCCATGTACAAAAATATTTATAGTAGCTCTTTTTGTGGTGATTGAGAATTGGAAATGGAAATGATGCTCATCCATTGGGGAATGGCTGAACAAGGTGTGGCATATGAATGTAATAGAATACTATTGTGCTACAAGAAATGATGAGCAGGCAGACTTCAGAAAAACCAGGAAAGATTTATATGAACTGATGCTGAGTAAAATGAGCAGAACCAGGAGAACGTTGTATACAGAAACATTCACATTATGTGATGGCCAAATTCATTAGACTTAGCTCTTCTTAGCAATGCAATGATCTAAGACAATTCCAAAAGATTCATGATGGAAAATCCTATCCACATCCAGACAAAGAACCATGGAGTCTGAATGCACATGGAAACATACTATTTTTACTTTTTTTGTTTTGTTGTGGCTTTTCCCTTTTGTTCTGTTTCTTCTTCCACAATGTGACTAATGGGAAAATGTTTCCATGATTGCACATGTATATCCTATATCAGATTGCTTGCTGTCTTACGGAAGCAGGAGAAAAGGGAGGGAGAAAAATTTGGAACTCAAAATGTTATAAAAAATGAATGTTGAAAATAATCTTTAGGTTTGTTTCCGGGGGTAGAGCCAAGATGGTGGACTGAAAGCAGTGAGTTGCTTGAGCTCTCCCCCAAACCCCTCCAAATACCTGTAAAAATGGCTCTAAACAAATTCTAAAGCAGCAGAACCCACAAAAAGACAGAGTGAAACAAATTTCCAGCCCAAGACAGCCTGGATGGTTGATCAGAAAGGTATATTTCACCAGGCGGGAAGAGGAGTGCAGTTCGGTGTGGGCACACAAGCAAGGCAGGCCTCAGTGAACCCAGCACTGCCTCAAAGGACTGAGGGGGAATCCAGTGGCTGATCAGAGGGGGATTGCAGGGATCTCTTCGCCAGTGCTGAGGCAGGAATCTCTTGCTTTTCCCGTGCTTGGATCTGGGTCACAGTTCTGCAGCAGTCCTGGGGTGAGTAGGAATGCTGGTGTGGTGGAACTTGTAGTGGAAGTGGAGAGGAAACCTTCACAGTTCCAGGACAGAAAGGAGTGCTTGTGGTCACTAATAGAGGAGAGCACGGGCCAGGAAAGGAGTAAACACCTCTCCCCTTATCATACCACCTTGGAAGAACTGAAAATTTACAGGTCCCTACAAGTGTCTCTGAAAACAGCTGTATAAACCCCCGAAGCTTGGGACAGTACATTCTGTACATTGGAAGCAGACCCTTACCTTAACAAAGAGTTTAAAACTCAAGTAATTGGCCAGGATCATGAGCAAACAGTGCAAAAAGAGTCAGACTACATTATCTTACTTTGGTGACAAAGAAGATAAAAACATACAACCAGAAGAAGACAACAAAGTCAAAGCTCCTATATCCAAAGCCACCAAGTAAAATATGAATCCGTTCCATGCCTTGGAAGAGCTCAAAAGAGATTTTGAGAAGCAAGTAAGGGAAGTAGAGGAAAAACTGGGAAGAGAAATGAGAGTGGTGCAAGAAAATCATGAAAAACAAATCAACAGCTTGCTAAAGGAGACCCAAAATAATACCGAAGAAAATAACACCTTAAAAAACAGCCTAACCCAAATGGCAAAAGAAGAGAGAATAACATACACATTCAATTGGGTATGGAAATCTGTCTTACCCTACAGGAAAATAGGGGGGAGAAGGGGACAAGAGAGCAGGGGGATGATAGAGAGGAGGGCAGATTGGGAAAGGGGGTAATCAGAAGCAAATACTTCTGAGGAGGGACAGGGTCAAAAAAAATGATAGAATAATTGGGGGGGGCGGGATAGGATTAAGGGAAATAGAGTTAGTTTTCCACAACATGTGTACTATGGAAGTGTTTTGCATAACTGCACATGTACAACCTATATTGAGTTGCTTGCCTTTTTAATGAAGGTGGGTGGGGAGGGAGGAAGGGAGAAAATTTGGAACCCAAAGTTTTAAAAACACATGTTTAAAAAAATGTTTTCATATGCTCCTGGGAAATAAGAAATACAGGAAATGAGGTACAGAAATCCATCCTGCCCTACAGGAAAATAGAAGGGGAAGGGGATAAGAGAAGGAGGTGGTGATAGAAGAGAGGGCAGACTAGGGGAAGGGGTATTCAGAATGCATGCCATCTTGGGGTGGGGGGAGGGACAAGATGGGGAGAAAATTTGGAACTCAAAATCTTGTGGAAGTAATTGTTGAAAACTAAAAATAAATAAATTTATATTTAAAAAAAGAAAATTATCTTTATATGTAATTGGAAAAAATAAAATACTATTTACAAAAAACCATGCACATAGGTAATAAGATATCACTGGCTAGCTATGTGGCCCTGTGCAGGTCATTTCATCTGTCTATGCATCACATTCTTTATCTGTAGAAAGAGGGAGTAGGACTAGCTAGCTTTCGGAATCCATTTCAGCTCTAGAGTACTGATCCTATTATCAGAACAGTGTAAATATCATCATCACGTTAATAACATGCCTTTCTTTAGGCCTTGTAAGTTTGCACAGTGCTTTGTATATGTTAGCTCACTTGAGTCTCACAACAACCTTGGGAGACAGATACTACAGGTATTATTCCCCCCTCCCATTTTACAGATGGGCAAACTGAGGCTCAGAGAGGTTAAGAGACTTGCATAAGGTGACATAGCTAGTGAATATCAGAGGCTGGAATCAAATCCAGGCCTTCCTGACTCTAGGTCCAGCAATCTGTCCAATGTAGAATGCTGTCTCCCACCAAATATAATACGAGAGAGAGAGAGAGAGAGCGCTAACTCATAATTAGGGGCAGTGAAGGCAAAATTCATGGAGGAGGTGGCATCTGAAGCAAACCTTGAAAAAAAAGATAAGAATTCAATCCTGGGTAAATAAAAATTTGGGGGGCTATACTAGAGACCTCGGGTGGGGAAGGGTAGATATGTATGTTGGGGTGGGGGAGGGACAGAACAGAAAAGGGCTCTAATCCCAGGAAAAATGTGAGATCCAGCTTCAGGGTAAGGAGCATTGAGTCTCAAAGGTTCTGAACTCTGATTCTGGATAAAGGGTAACAAGGGCCATTCTTACCTTGTCTCAGGTAGGTGGCGGTGGCTGTGGCACTTGGCATGCTCATTAATAGGCTTCATCTGCTACTAGGGCTAAGCTGAGAAGCCTTGTAAGAGACTCATTTGGTAGCTAGGAAGTGGATTTTCAGTCAGTCACAGCCTTATGGGACAAAGCAAATAGTGTAGCTGTGTCCTGGGCACTGATGCCAAAAGGCCATTTACCACAGCCTCAACTTTTGCAGCCGCCACAAGATTTATCATCACCCCCTCACACAATAATAATCAGCTGTTATTTTTTGACTGGGCCTTCTGCAATGACTGTGAGCTTCTTCCTAACTCCAAGGCCAGAAGATAAATCAGATGAAGTGGAGTTGGACCAAAGAGAATAATAATAATAACTCACAATCTCTCAATGGAAACCAGCTTGTCAACACTAGGGCTCCCCAAGGACATTGGCAAAGGCTCCAGAGCTGATGCCTCAAAGGTTTCTCATCAACACCCTCTACAACATCCTGTGTGTGTGTGTGTGTGGTGTGTGTGTGTGTGTGTATGTGGGGGGGGGGAGTACTGTAACCATGCTGAAGTTTTGTGTTGTCCTTCATATTAAATCTAGAAATATCAAGTCTGAACTGGAAATCATTCTCCTCTCAGATTCACATGGCCAACCCTTAGAATCTTGTGAGGGGACTTTGAAATGACATTCCTACCCCTGGCCCTCAATTCAATGTGCAGGGAACAAAAGCAGGTGTCTGGAAAAGGACTGAGAGGGGAAGCTAGGTGGCACAGTGGCTAGAGCACCGGCCCTGAAGTCAGGAGGACCTGTGTTCAAATCTGACCTCAGACCAAACACTTGACACTTACTAGCTGTGTGACCCTGGGCAAGTCACTTAACCCCAATTGCCTAAAAACAAAGGATTGAGGAGCCTCCTCCAAGATATAGGACACAGAACAGGGCAGGAACCAATACCAAAGTCCTGTGAAAGGGCATCAAGGTCAGGAAACGAAAATCAGGAGAGAGCTCAGCCAAAGTCACTGACACCAAAGAACAAGCTAAGCCAGTTCCAATGACAAGCCAGAAAAAGAGGGAGGGGCTGGTGCCATGTGAGGGCCTCTGAAATTCACTGACCTCAACATAGTGATATTGTTTTTGGACTCTTGGAGAATGCAGGACAATAACCAATGGTATCATGGGCAAGTCCTGTAACCTCTGAGCCTCTGTTTTCTCATCTTTGAAATGGCAATAAGCATAATTGTAGCAACTATCTCAAACCTTGAAGTGAAATGCCAGGTAGTGTTAGTTGGAATAACTTACATTTCTAGAGTCAGCCACTCCCTTAGCAACAAGACTTTATCACTAGCCTGGAGCTATCCATAGGTCTGAGGACCATGCTTTGCAACCAAGACTCAATGACCAGACTCTGATAGTAAGACCCATATCAAAGGGACTGGTGATGGATGGGGGAAGAGAAGATGGATGGGGGATCTTGCTAGCTTCAGGTATGAAGTGACCCTTAAAGAAAAGGCAGAAGAGCTTCCAAGTCAAAATAAAAACAGATAGAGATCTAAACAAGATTGAAATTGGGGTAATCCAAAAGATAACGGAGAAGTGCATGGTGGCAGCTGGGAATATCATAAACTTCTTGGTCCCTGGAAGGACTATGACCCTGGCTACAAAGTACCCTGGACATCTGCATTCCCATGGTCCACAAACCATGCTGATGAGCCCCATTCTCTGGCTCTTACCTGGAACTCAGATCCCACCTTGGGGTTCTGTACTGCTAATTGGCCAGACATTGACCATGTCTAGTATGGAGAAATGGAAGCGTCTGGTGAAGTCTAACCTTGGGCAGGTGGTGTGCATATGTGTGTGTGTGTGTGTGTGTGTGCATGTGTGTCCGTGTGTGTGTGATCACACATTATATGTGTGTGCTGGTGAGCAGAGGGCACCCCATGGAGCATGGGTCATCTCTTTGGTCACTGTATTCTGATACACTCCATTAAATGTCCTTCCTCTCTAGTCTACAGCAAGGTTACAGTTTATCTTTGTTGGCAGCTCATACCAAGACGTCCTGGCAGGATGTAATACCAGTAGTCCTGGCAGACCAGTAGAATTAGGGGTGCAGCAGTTAATAGCTGGTACATACCAGAGTCATACACAGTTGTCTGGTTGACATTTCTGTCAGTGGCTTGGCCCTGGTAAGTCATCTAGGTAAGTCATCTAGGGTGGCAAAAAGGGTTGCTGTGGAAGGATTCATTCATTCCTAATGTGCATGGCCTGGTCTTTGAATCACAAGAGATGTTTACCAAGAACTCTTAGGAGGAAATTATAGCCTATAGCCTAACACAATAAATAGCAAGCACTGGGATTGTATGAAGAGCTTTGTGTCTGGCCCTGGGGGAGATATGCAGCTCAGATAAGACATAGCCCCAGATCACAGGAGCCCACAGTTGAGTTGAGTATGGGGATAAAGCATCTGGCCTGATTGCTACAAAACACAGTATTCCAGGACAAGTACATCAGAGGGGCTAAAAACAAAGCACTAAGTGAAGCCCAGAGATCCAGTAAACCTCTTAAGGCTTGATCTTCTTCTCTAGGAAGAGCAATATCTCCATTAGACCCCGCTTGCCAAATCAATATGCCCAGGCCATTTCCTATTAGATAGCACAGGGGAGGATATTATTCTGATGGGATTTCATTTGCCAAAGTTCTTTTCCTTTATTGGCATATGGCACCTATGCTGTTAGAGTTTCCCAAGATGGGTCATCCCCCACAGCCTTTACAAATCCCATGAGTTTTCAAACATCCCAAAGCTCTTTCTATTCAAACAAGAACTTCACTCCCTTGTTCACCAGTGACTGGCCCTACCCATTCAACAACTCTTTGTCTCACCTTGGTGAATTCCTTAATAATAATAATAATAATAATAATAATAATAATAATAATAATAATAATAATACAGGACTTTTCAGTCTTCAGAGCCTTTCTTCCCATCCCATAACTCCTTGGATCCTCAGGACAGGATGCCTTCTGCAGATGAGCAGAGCAGGACTTCTTATCCTTCCCATACAAGGACACTAAGACAAAAGTCACACAAGTAGCTGATGATGGAGTCAGGAGTAGAAGCCATTTCCCAACTGGAGTGCTGGGCACTGCCATGCTGCTGCCTGTCAGTGGACCGCGACACTTGGTCACACTGGGCAGGGTTGGGCCTTCTCTTTCCTGGCTTTTGTTGAGTCTTGCCAGGAGTTGGGTCCTGGAACATTTTCGGATAAGCACAGTGACTTGTTGACCAGGGCCTCTCCTGCACAGAGATGCTGTTGAAAATCACAACCATAACTGATGCAGAGTGAAGTGAGCAGAACCAGGAAAACGTTGTACACAGTAACAGCCACATGGTATGATGACCGACTTTGATAGACCTAGCTCTTCTCAGCAATGCAAGGATCTAAGACATCTCTGAAGGCCTCATGATGGAAAATGCTGTCTACATCCAGAGAAAGAACTATGGGGTTTGAATGCAGATGGAAGCATACTATGTGTTATTTTTTAATTTTCTTCTGTTTTGTTTTGTTTCCTCTTTCTGATGGTTCATCCTATTGGTTCTAATTCTTCCTTACAACGTGACTAATGTGAAAATATGTTTAATAGGAATGTATATGTAGAGCCTATATCAGATTGCAGGCCATCTTGGGGAGGGAGGGGGAGAAAATTTAAAACTCAAAATCTTATGGAAGTGATTGTTAAAAACTAAAAAAATAAATTAATAAAAAAAGAAACTCACAACCACACCTGTCCACTGGTGGCCCCTCCTCCCTTTGCCCCTAGAGTATCCCATTTGGACACACACAGACTCTCTGGTGGGGCTTTTTCATCCAGGCATCCTGTATGTCCCTGGGTGTTAGTACTAGCCCTTCCTCCATTGTGACCAGGGCTGAGACCAATGTAAAGGAAACCTGAATGTATCCACAAGCTCTGGTTAGTAGCTATTCTCCCTCCGCAGTACAGGGCCCACTGAAAATGACAGCTCCTCCTAGAAATTCCCTAAAGGCACATTCCTTTCCCTTCCTGTCCCCAGAACCAATGCACTCAAATGCCCCCTGTCGTACTTCATTGACATACATTGGCACAAGTTGGGTGGGCTGCTGACTCCTCTGTTGTCCCATATTTTACTGCACTAGCACAGTTATTAACTATAACTTCGGTTTGCCACTCCTGAGGCTTTACCGATAATGACCCATCTTCTCTTGATGTCCTGATAAGATTTATTGACATTTCTGCTTCATGGAATTTTTGTCTGCATCTGCATTTAAGATAAAATACTTGCAAAAATACTAAGGGAAGAGATTTCATAGATAAACTGCAGCTACTGAGGCCTGGGTTGCCTTGTCCTGACTCCTTCTCCCCCACCCCCAACTCTATCCACTTATTTTCTTGGCTTTTCTCTTTTTCTCTCGTTATTTCTTTCTGTTAATCATTTGACATAGGGAATGGGGTGAAGCCAGAACACAGGCACCCCCCTGCCACACATGTGCTCCCACCTAATCCTTTATACAAACCACCAAAGCTTTAAACTCCTCGATACTCCCTCACAGACCCAATGTTTCTCATCTCGATCCTCCTCTTCTGGGGACTCACTCAAATTCATTCCACGTCCTCATTCTTTCCTCTATTGAACATAACTGGGCTTCAGAAAGCCCTTTCATACCCTCAGGACTAATTTCTACCATCAGGCCTCTGCCATCAGTAGCCCAGCCCCAAGGTTTCCTAAGTAGTCCTGGGAACTAACTGCCTATTTCAAGCAACCATGTGTCCCTGCAACTTCATGCACTCAACCACTCCTTTTGGGAAAATCGATTTTTATTGAATTGATAACTTTTGTTTTTACATCCCCTATATTTTCCCCTTTATCCTGCTCCTTCTCCCCCTCCCAGAGAGTCATCCCTTATAGCAAATACAAAAGCAAAAGAAAGCCACAAACCACATTGAAGAGGCTTGCTGCTATGTGCTTCACAGTCTTCTGTCTTCTTTGGGTCACACTTGGCTCTTGTCATTTTGAAATGGTCAGTTTTAATTGGTTTGTGGTTGTCCTTTTAATTTACTTGTCATCATTGTGTAGATGCCTATTTATTTCTACATATATTTATGTATTTATATGTGTGTATATATGGGGCAGCTAGTTGGTATAGTGGATAGAGCACCAGGCCTGGAGTCAGAAAGACCAGAGTTCAAATTTGACATCAGATACTTACTAGCTGAGTGACCCTGGGCAAGTCACTTCACCCTGTTTGCCTCAATTTCCTCGTCTATAAAATGAAGATAATGGACCCTACTCTCTCAAGGTGGTTAGGAGGATAAAGCGAGATATTTGTAAAGGGTCTTCAAATCTTAAAGCACTGTAAAAATGCCGGTTGCTATTGTTGTCATTGACTATTCTCATCTTTTGCCATCTTTGAAAATTTGCTGGGTGTGAAGAGAAATGGTGAAATTTTGTTGATTTGCATTTCTCTTAGTATTAGTGACTTGGAATATTTTTTGTAATTTTTTTTGGCTAACTGCTCCTGGCTTTTCACTGTTTCTCTAATGGGGAATGCCAGCCACTCTGTTCTAGCCAGCTTCCCCAGGCTAAGGCCCCACCTGGGCACCCTTGCTTCATTGGCAGGACACAGTCATTATCGTTGTTCGGTTGTTTCAGTCACGTCTGACCTTTTGTGACCCCATTTGGGCTTTTCTTGACAAAGATACTGGAGTGGTTTGCCATTCCTTCTCCAGCTCATCATTTCTCTTCCAACCGGGGTTTCTTCTGAGGCCAGCACTTGGGGGTTGGGGGTGGGCTGCACCTAGAGTTGCTGCAGCATCAGTAAGTGCAGGTCAAGCAGAATGCCTTGATTTCCCCGTAGACATATTATAGGTTGTCTTAACAATTAGGATTTGATTTCAGTGCCCTAAGGGGAAGGGCCTGCCCATATTGGGGAGCAGCCAGTCCCATTTGATGTCTCAGAAGTATTATTGGTTTCTCAGTTTGCTCATGTTGCTCTGGGAAGCAGGAGCTCCTGGTCAGGGCAGGAAAAAATCAGAGCACTCTCGAGCCCTGCCTAAGAGCAGACATGAAAGGAAGGTGTGGGGCACCATTTTCTCTCCAGAAATAATTGGATGAGCACTGCTCTTTCTTTCCCTGGTCCTTCACACCATCTCACCCACATCTCCTTTCTCATGGCACATCCTAGAGAAATCCAGATTCTCTGGGTCAGGGAGCCTAAGCTCCCCAAGCTGGGTCAGGGTGCCCAGCTTGAGGGTCCTGCAGTGTTCCCTTTCCCCAGCCCAGTTTGGCATGGATTCCTCTAGCCTGGCAGGGAGGCAAGGGGGAGTAAAAAAGAGCTTATAAAGAGGCCTTAAGATGTGCTTCATCCATGGTAGGTGTTTAATAAAAGCTTGTAGATGGCCCTGTGGTAGATGATTTTATTATCAGTTATGGCAGGTATCCAAACACATCAAGCTGCCCCTTTTTTCTAACGTTCCCTTACAGGCTCAAGCTTTTCAGTTCTGGGGAATGCAATAGAGACCTTTTGTTGCGTACTTCCTGGTTGGACATCCAGCTTTCTACTTTGCCCCTTCCCATTTTGGTACCTTTGGCTGACTGAAGCTGGTTATGCCTTTTGGGGAGGGGAGTCAAAAACCTGCATGGAAGCATCATATGTCATCATAACTCAGTGGGTAGTGAGTAGACCACTGGCGTTGGAGCCAAGTCGACCTTTATTTGAATTTAGCCTTACACACTTATTAGATGTGTGACCCAGGGTAAGCCACCCAACTTCTCTGAGAGCTTGGGCCTCCACATCAGTAAAATGGGGATAATATGAGCACTACCTCAAAAGGCAGGTGTAAGTCTTAAATGAGATGAGCCATTTGCCAGGACCTGACCATTCCCCATACAGGAGGGGGACATGCCCATTCCCCCTGAAGTCTCAGATGATTTGTTTGGTTTGGAGCTTCCCTGGGTGCCTCCTGGGAGATAGGTTTGGGGAGAGGGGAGGGAACTTCTTCAATCTGGTTTGTTATTTCTTTTTCTTTTTTATTTGCTATAAGGGATGGCTCTCTGGGAGGGGGAAGGAGCAAGATAAAGGAAAAAATATAGGTGATGTAAAAACGAGATGCTTCAGTTGTCTCGGTTCATGTGAGACTGAATTCCTCCTGTGGGAGGAGTCAACAGTCTTCATCAGGCTTTCAGGGGCTTTCTTTCCTTTGGGTTTTCTTCCAAAGAGGTTGAGAGAAGTCAGCAGAGCTAAAAGTCAACCTAGGATCTGAGAGAGGAGAGGTTCCCCCCTCCCACATTGTTGTTTATTGTTATTATTAAGGAGAGCTCCCTGAAAGAGATGGAGGTGAAGCTGTTTTTCCAGACCAACCTCTGCACCTTGCTGAGGACCAGAATTCCAAGCCTAGGCTTGAGAGGGCATGTGAGTGGGGTGGTTTGGGGTGAGGGGAAAACTTCTCCCACTGCAGTTTTACAATACCCCCCCCCCCGCCCCCATCACCTTCTCACATCACCAAGGGAGGCTGTAGCTCTCCATGGTGGGAGATCTATTCAGAACAGTAGAAGTATAGCTCTCCCTGGATTCAGGGGAATGTACCAGATAGCCGTTTCAGGTTTCCTTTAGCACAAAGAGGCTTTGGCTAATCGGCCTGAACCCCAACACTGACAGTATCTGTCCATTTGTGCAATATTCCATACCTTTCAAGTCCCTCTCCCCCGCTCCACACCTCTACAACAAAGAACATTTACTCCCCTCTTCTCCTGGGTCAGGCTTAATCACTGTAACTACCCAGCGTTCAGTTTCCTTTTGGTTCTTTTCACTTAGACTCTCATAATCATTGTGGATATTGTTTTCTTGGCTCTTCTGACTTCATTCTGCATCATGTAAGTCTTTCCAGGCTTCTCTGTTTTGGTCATATTCGTTGTTTCTTATAGCACAGTCAGATTCCATTGTATTCATCGATTGCCTTTTATTTAGCCTTTCTTCAATCAATGGACATCCACTTTGTTTCCAATTCTTTGTTATTACAAAAAAAAAGTGTTGCTATGAATATGCAGGTGTATGTGGGGCCTGCCTTTCTGCCATTAACCTCCATGGGGTATTGGCCTAGCAGTCAGATCTCTGGGTCAAAGGTTATGGATATATGAGTCACTTTGTTAGCCTGATCCCAAATGGTTTTCCAGAACATCAGACCAATTCGAAGCTCCAGCAGCAGCATTATTAGTATGCTTGTCTTCCTGTAACCCCCTCCAACTTGGACTTTATCCATCTTTTGCCATTCTTGCCAATTTCCTGTATGTGAGGTGAAGCATCAGATATGCATGGATTTGCATTTCTTTTATTATTAGTGGCTCAGAGCAGTATTTCATAAGCTTGTTCACAGTTTGCATTTCTTCTTTTGAGAACTGTGTTGAACACTGACTCTTAATGAACATTTAGGATGTGTGTCTTCGTGTACAGCCATACATGAAGGTCTTCCTAATGCAAGCTGTTGCAAATGTGTACCCTTGGATCAGAAAAGAATAAAGCATGGATTGGAAAGGGAATTCATACATTTGACTCATTTAAGGGAAATTCATCCCCAACCTCAAAGGAATTAGGTATCCTTACTGTCTGGTATTTGCTGTTGGACAGAAATGTTCCAGTGAAAGCTGAAAATGTGACTTCCAGCCCCGCCCTCCCCCCCCCACCTTAGGTGCCCACAGGCAGGAAGATCAAGTCAAAGCTTCTTTTATGACAGTGGCCACAATGGTATGTAGTGTGCAGAGAGGCTGTCAGCATCCTCTGCTAGCATTCGTTCTCTGTCAGATAGGTCATCACTGGCATCTATCTCCCTGATCTGGCTCTGGAATGCCCTTCAGAATCCATGGAGTCCAGAGTGATTTACCCAATTAGGAAGGGAGGCTTGGCTTCAGTATGTTCCTCCAACCACCTGCAGCAATGGGCCTGTCTCTTTGTAGACCATCGGTAGTTCAGATTGTTGCTGGAAAGGAGCATCTGGGCTCTCCACTTTACCAAAACATTGACACCCCCAGCAGTATCATCTGGCACCAGGACAAATGTGTGGGGTTCTCCCTCCAGCTCTGTCCATAGCAACCACATAGCATGTGGCGCCCAACTCTGGCCTGAGGGCTGCAGCTGCAGAAACTCCTTTTTATCATACATTCGCAATCATGTGCTTTGGTCCCTTTGGAAACAGGGGCTGATTTCAGGGATGCCGATTGGAGCACATCTTAGACCCACAAAGAGCAGCCTTGTTTGACCACAAATCCATCTGATAGCCAACCAAATTGTTCTGGGGTGGATTGGCCTTAAATGCACCCAACTCTTCTCTGGGGAACTGGGAGTCTGGAGGAAGCACATGGAAGACAAATGGAGGCTTCTGGGAGTAGAGAATTCTGCAAACACTGAATAAGAAGTTGGTACAAAATCCAGCTGGAGAAAAAAACAGTTAACATGTTTCAGAATCTCATCCTCAGCAGGAAGAAGAGCCCAAAGACCAATACTCCAAATGGTAGGAGACGATAAGGTGGAGGAGAAAGAGGAGGTAATGGGTGCAAGAGATACGGGCATATGGTCAGAGATCACTTCATAGACGAGGAAATTAAGGCCAAAAGTCCCATAGGGACTTCTACGATGCTTAGGTCACAGAATCAGAGGTGGAAAGAACCTTAGATGTCACCTAGACCACTTTATATCTGAACAAGAATCCCCTCTGAAACATATCCAGTAAGTGCTTAGTCAGTCTGACCTTTGCTTGAAGACCCCCAAGGGAAGGGGAATCCACCACTGGTAACTGGAGGCAGCCCACTTCACTTGGCACCAGCTCTAATTGTTGGAAACATTCACAATATGGCAAACCAAAATCAGCCTCTCTGCAGCTCTCTGCAGCTACCATCCATTTTGTCTCCTTCTGCCCGCCAGGGGCCTGCAGGATAAATCTGACCTCTCTTCCACATACCTGACAGGCCTTCCAACACTTGAAGATAGCTCTCATTGCCTGCACACATCATCGCTTCTCTTTTGGCTCTTTTAGCTCTTTTGGCTATCTTCTCTGCCTTAGCTCTGAACTCAGTGACCACGTCGATGTCTGAGCCCCAAGAGGAGGGAAGGGCCGGTGCTACCTATTCCTCAGTGATTCAGCTTGTTTGCCTCCCCGTGGATGGCTGGGGAAAATCTGACAGTGCAGAGAGCAGGCAAGGAGCCCCATCTTCTACCATGAGCTACGTGGGGCAAAAAGTCAGTAAAGGCAAAGCTGTGGAAGATTGTTTTGGGGGGAAAGGGCTATATTTATTTCAGCTGTGTCTAAATAAAGCCCAAAGAGTTGAACGCTCCCACTTTAACTCGGAGCTCTGCCCTGATCTCTCCTTCAGGGGCCTGTGCAGAAGTGTGATTTCAGAAGCCTTAAAATACAGTTCATGCCGCATACTAAGTTACCCACAACAAATTCATAGCGGCTTTGGGGCTGTGAAATCCTTTCACAGGGCCCCTCTTCCTCTTCTGGATTTAGCATTCTTTCATTCCAAGAAAGCCTGCTGACAAATTTCCCCCCATCCTTCCTTAAAGCTATCTGTATTTCCTGGATCCTGGCTATCGTGAATTGGAAAACTGAAGCTACCACGTTAAAGGAAGATTATCTCTTTTCTTCCCCAAACCAGAACTAATGACCTCAAGCCACAAAGGGTGAAAGAGAGATCTCAGCTTTTCTCTCTCTGTGTCACAGCAATCAAAATTCTACTTGAAGTCTCTGTCATTGTGTTGGGATAGGGTCTCCCTCCCTGTGATGTATAGCACTGCCCCCTTGCCTTGGTAGATGGGACCTAATGATTGTTGTGGTTGACCCTGAGGCCAAGCTGGTGAGGACCCCTCCAAACTGAGCCAGGCTGGTCCTTGGACAGCAGATAGACCAGACTTGTCCTTGAAGCCTTTCCAACTTGGCGTAGGATAGGACCCAAGGCCACGGCCACACCAGGAATAGGCATCAGAGGAGCACATGAGTAGAGAAATAACAACCACTGTAATAACTACAATACCATATTTGTAATGGCTTTTATCCTCACCCTGCAAGAGATGCCATGCTCACTCATCTGTGACTTGTTGCAAAAACAGTTCCCAGCACCAAAGACAGTCCTGGATTCTAAGTGCCAGGTCAGCCTCAGTTATAGAGACCTCCCTTTGAAAGACCCACTTTCTGAAGAGTTCAGAGTAGCTCTGATGATGATGTCTCCATGGCCAGGAAATCCAATTGTGTCTGGAGTTATACCAGGAAGGCTATTCCAGGAAGAAGCAGCTGTGGATGGTCTTTAATTGTTCATTGCACAAGGCTTAATTGGCTACTTCCCATTTATCTTGCCCTCTGCCTGACTCTACTGTGGCCAGAGTTGTCCCAAGTGACAAGCCAGTGAAAAGTCCTTTGGGGAGCTGGTTCTTCAGCTGCCATTGGATACACCCTCTTCCAGAGAAGATCAGACCACTCCTTACTTCTCCAACCACTGCAGTCTTGGTGGCTGCCTCCCACCAGTGCCAGTGTGGTTCAGGGCCCCTGGGCTGAAAGCACTCAAAGAAGTATTTCATTCAATGAGCTACATGCATGCTGCCCTCAAGGTGATAAGTGAGATAGCTCCAGAGCTCCCTTACTTCCCTGGCTTCCAGCTCCTTTGTAATCTAGGCTCCCAGGCTCTTCCCTCAGCCCTTGGGCCCCAACATCATTGAAGGTAAGAAGTTTACCTCCTTGTTGAAAACAGTCAAGATCTTTAGCTGGTGGTATAAGAATATTTGTCTAAATGACGACACATAGCTACTTGAGTGGTAATGCAAAATCTCATAATTAAAAATCTGAGCTCTTAGGAAGCAAGGAACTGATGGCTTGTGGGGCAATGAGACTGGCCTTGTTCCCCCTAGAAGGCCCAGGCCAATGCCACCTGACCTCCCATTTGGACCCTTTGGTCCAAAAATAGCATCTTGGGTTTCTAAATGGAAGTGGGGGTCGTGGCACAGATCAGCACTTTTGTAAGCATGGAGACTGAACAGAATGACTATTGTCAGGATAGCATGGTGTGGAAAAGTGCTCTGTGACCCCAGCTTGGTAGGGCTGTATTGTTGCTTCCTGCTTGGTATGAGAGAAAGAGCATTCGACTTGAAGTCGGGCCAATACTGGGTTCAAATCCTGGCTATGACGCTTGCTGTCTGGGTGACTTTGGGCAAGCAACTTAGCCTCTTCATTATCTTCACGTTTAAACTTACCCCAAAGGGTGGCCACGAGGTGACACTGCAATGGATAGAGCACGGGGCCTGGAGTGAGGAAAACTCAGCTTCCTAAGTTCAAATCTGGCATATGACACTTCCTAGCTCTGTGACCCTGGGCAAGTCACTTTACCCTGTTTGCCCCACTTTCCTAATCTATAAAATGAGTTGAAGAAGGAAATGGCCAACCAGTCCAGTATCTTTGCCAAGAAGACCCCAAACAGGGTCGCAGAGCATTGGACACGACTGAAAATGACCGACTACTAACATAAATAACCTCAAAGGATTGTTAGAAGACTAATACTAATAATGATAATAATAATAGTTTTAAAAAACGGACATTTCTACAGCATGTCAGCTTGGCCTCCTTCATAAGCCCTTGTTATTCAGGCCTCAGCCAAGGAAAGGCTCCTTAACATTTCTCCCCCTGTTCCTGCCAAGCACTGTGGGGGGGGAGGGAAGATTTTGGCTGATTTGACAATGTTACAGAAACAAACAGATTTGAAGTTTGCACAGGTTGATGGGGCGCAGAGAATGAAACAACCAGGCAGCTTTGAAGAGAGGAACTTGGCAGACAGGAGCACACAGGGAGTAGGCCTCAGGAGGGGGCAGCCTGCTTTATTGACAAAACAGATACTTAACTCTGGAGATCAGAACAGTTGTCTGGTTTGGGGTCTTAACTACATAAGTGTAAATAACACTGTCATGAATTCCAGAATCCTTTTCCTACCCTATACCAGGGCTCTGGTAGAGAGGAGGATGTGTTGGGTGTAGGGTTAATGGGACTAATGTGGATGGGTTCAACTGCTATGACAGGTTGGGGTGGTCCCCCTAACCCCTCACTCCCCAGCTAATGCACCCACGTGAAATCTGAAATAGGCTAGGAATTATTATCCCACTGGGGAGGGGAGTGTGCCAAATTTGTGTTTTCCTCAATATTGAGAACTCCCAGTGTGCAAGCTCCCCCTACCAATGCACATAGTAGACCCTTCTGGAACTTGTAGTCTTGCCAGTGGTCACACAGTCAGCTGTCCCTGACTTCAGGACTGGCTCTGTGCCCTCTGGGCCTCACTATTCCTCTATCCCACTTTATAGATGAGGAGGCTGTGGCTCAGGACTAGGCTGAAGCTGGGCCACTAACTAGTGACCAAGCTGAGATTAAGAGCCAGGCCTCTTAGTATGCCCAATGTTCTTTCCACCTCTTCAGGCTGCCTCAGGAACTAGAGCTAACTGATGCTGTTTGACTTTCCTATCTAAATGAGAGATATCGTTCTGGCTCTTTCAGGAGAGACAAAATGGCTTTGGGTGCCAATAAGAATTAGAACAAAGGCGAGCTCAGTAACTCTTTGGGTGGAGAGGTAGAGGGACCAAAGTGGGGGGGGGGAGGGGTTGAATTCAGCAAGTAGCAGAAGAAACTGAAGTTTTATGAGTACTTTGGCCTAGCCTGGGAGTAGAACCCTGGACTAGGAGACAGAGAGAGAGAGAGAGAGAGAGAGAGAGAGAGAGAGAGAGAGAGAGAGAGAGAGAGAGAGAGAGAGAGAGAGAGAGAGAGAGAGAGAGAGAGAGAGAGAGAGAGAGAGAGAGAGAGAGAGAGAGAGAGAGCGCTAGTGTGTGTGTGTGTGTGTGTATTTCAGAGAGGCAAGGAAGGAGGCCTCTAGACCTGGGACAGGTGTTCAAGTCTTAGCATTGGAAGGCATACAAGGAATCATCTCAGATGGCCCCTACCTGAATAGGAATCTCTGACAATGTCTCTGACAAGGAGTCATGAAGTTTTTTCTTGAAGACCTGCATTGATGGTGAGCCCACTAGCTGAAATTTACCTCCCTAAAACTTCTGCCTACCGTTCCTGATTCTCTACTCCAGGCCAATTAGTCAACAAGCATTGATTAAGCCCATACTACGTTCCAGGTGCTGTGCTGAGCACTTCAGATACAAAGAAAGACAAAAACACAAGGAGTTCACAATCTAATGGGGGAGATAACTAGGTATATACAAGATATAGCCCTTATAGACAAGCAGTAGTCTTAGAGAGGAGCCACAGCAATGGGAGAGTGGGGCTGGAAAAGGCCAATAGGCAAAGGGAGGGAGGAAGAACATTCCAGTCATGGGAGACTGCAAATACATGGACTGCACAGATTTTTCCTGTTAGAGGAAAAACAAAGAGGTCAGTGGTCATCCATCATAGGCTATGTAAGAGGGGAGTCAAATACAAGAAGAGGGGAAGTATAGGGTTGGAGGCAGAGCTAAGATGGAGAAATAGAGGCCTCAACCCAGCTGAACTCTCCCAATATTCCCCTCCAAACAATTTTAAAATAATGCCTTAAATCAAATTTTGGAGTGGCAGAGCCAACAAAAGGTCGGAGTGAGACATTTTTCCAACCCAAGACAACTTAGGCAGTTAGCAGGAGAAGTTTGTGACACGAGTGGGTGCCAGCTCAGAGCACCCCCAGTGGCAACACAGTTGGAGGTGACCAACTGTGGCGGCAGCAGCTTCGGGGGTCCTCGGCCCAAAGACAGTACAAGAGGGGTAGGGGATGAGAGATAAAGGGGAGGGTGACAAAAGGGAGGGAGGATAAAGGGAGGCCATGATCAGAAATAAAACAGACTTTTAAGGAGGGACAGGGTAAAAAGAAAGAGAGAAGGATAAATAGATGAAAATAAAATGGAGGGAAATACATACAGTAATCATAACTGTGAATGTGAATGGGATGAACTCGTCCATAAAACAGAAGCAGATAATAGGATGGATTAGACACCAGAATCTAACAATATGTTGTCCACAGGAGATGCATTTGAAACAGAAAGACGCACACGCACAGAGAGAGAGAGAGTTAAAATAAGGGCCTGGAGCAGAATCTATTATACTTCAACAGAAATTAGAAAAGGAAGAGGTAGCAATTATTATCTCACACAAAGCAAAAGCAAAAATAGGCCTAATTAAAAGAGATAATCAGGGAAATAAAGTAATACCAAAAAAATTACAGCAAGTTTCTCTGAAAAAAAGCCATCATTTCTCAAATACATAGAGAACTGAGTCAAATTTATAAGAATTCGAGTCATTCCTCAATTGATAAGTGGTCAAAGGATATGAACAGGCAGTTTTCAGAAGAAGACATCAAAGCTGTAAGACATATGAAAAGTCATATAAAAATGCTCTAAATCACTATTGATTAGATAAATGCAAATTAAAACAACTCTGAAGTGCCACCTTGTACCTGTCAGATTGGGTAACATGACAGAAAAGGAAAATGATAAATGCTGGAGGGGATGTGGGAAAAATACGTACATTAATGCTCTGTTGATAAGGTTGTGAACTGGTCCAACCATTCTAGAGAACAATTTGGAACTATGCCCAAAGGGCTATAGAATGGTGCATACCCTTTGACCCAGCAATACCACTGCTAACTCTGCATCCTGAAGAGATCAAAGGAAAATGAAAAGGACCTATATGTACAAAAATGTTTATAGCAGCTCTTTCTGTGAAGGCAAAGAATTGGAAATTGAGGGGATGCTCATCAACTGGGGAATGGCTGATTATGATGGAATACTAATGTGGTCTAAGAAATGACAAGCAGGATGGTTTCAGGCAAATTTTGAAAGACCTATGTGAACTGAGTCAAAGTAAAGTGAGTAGAACCAGCAGAACATTGTACACAGTAACGGCAATGTCGTAATGATGATCAACTGTGAAGGACTTAGTTACTCTGATCAATACAGTGATCTGAGACAGTTCCAAAGGACTCATGATGAAAAATGCCATTTGCCTCTGGAGAGAGGATGAGTGAACTGTGAGTGCAAATTGACCTATAATTTTCTCACTTTCTTTATTTTTCTTGCTAATATGGAAATGTGCTTTGCATGATTTCACATGTGCAATTAATACTATATTGCTTGCCTTCTCAGTGGGTAATGGAGGGACTGGAAGGATGGAGAGAATTTGGAACTTAGTTTTTTAAAGAATATTAAAAATAAATAAATACTATTTTTTAAAAAAAGAAAAAGAAGGTCAGGTTGTAAAGCATTTTATGTGCCAAGTAGGGGGATTAATATTTAGTCATAGAGTTAATGGGAAGCCATTGGAGTTTATGAAGTAGGAGGTTGACATGGTCCATTTGTGCTTTAGAAAATTACTTCAGCTGCTGAATGCAAGATAGATTAGAATGGGGGAATATCTGAGGCAGGAAAACCAGTTAGGAGGCTATTGCAATAGTCCAAGGGAGAGGTGATAAAGATGTGCACCAAGGTGGTGGCTGTGTGAGTGAAAAGAAGGGGGCATATATAGAGTTCTCTTTTTTCGTAGAAACTGTTATTTAGCTATGTATCTTCCATCCTGTACTTGTGCAATTAATTTTTTTGAACCCAGGGGTAGGATTTATGTTTGTCACTAGTAAATTTCATCTTATGAGATTCAAGCCAAAATTTTCACCTGTTGAAGCCTTTTTAGATCCTGACTCTGTCATGCAACATTTTAACTATCTCTCCTAGTTTTGTATCATCTAGAAATTAGGTAAGTGTGCCACCTGTGCCTTCATTTCCCTGGTAGACAGAGAGAGGTATTGCCCAAGTTGTATGAAACTGGGTGGTAATTGCCTATCTGTGTTTAATTTCTACCCTCATATAATTGTCACATACCTGGTAGGACAATCAGGACAACTACATTCTAATCCCAGCCCTATCACTAACTTATCATATGACATTGGGTAAGTCGATCCTTCTCTCTGGGTTTCAGTTTCTTCCTCCTTTGTAAAGTAGAAATAAGAATTCCCTCTCCTGTCACCTTGCAGGGGTACTGAGAGGGTCAAAGTCTATCAGAATGCTTTTTGCACAGTAGATGTTAAACAAACATTGAATTGAATTGAAAGTCAGCCTGGTACAATGGATAGGAATCAGAGAGATCTGGATTCAAATCCTATATCTGTTACTTACTGAGAGGCTGCATAGTATAGTGGACAGGACACTGGTCTGGGAATCAGTAAGACCCGGCTTAACATCACACCTTGGCCACTTACTACTTGTGTGGCCTTGGGCAAAAATCATATAAGCTTTCTGGGACTCGATTTCATCATCCTCAAGATGGGAGGGGGGATTAGATTTGAGGCCTCACTGGGTGACCCTGGGCAAGTCATTCAGTCTCTATTTGCCTCAATCCACTGGAGAAGGAAATGGCAAACCACTCCAGCATGTGTGCCAGGAAAACCCCATGAACAGTCCATGGAGTCATGAAGAGTCAGACACAACCGAGTGACAACAAAGTTCTCTCTTAATGGAGGTCTTCAAGTAAAGACTGAGTAACCCTTTGTTGGGTAGGGTATTCAGGATTCGGTGTAGGTTGGACAAAAGTAGCCTCTGAAGTCTCATCCAATTCAGAGATTCTGTGATTCTGTGGGCCTCTTCCTTTCCTGTTCTCCTCAGCAGTGACAAGGGCGCTGAAGAGACTTTTCTCAGTGTTCTGAATCAGAACAAACCTTTCTCAAAGCAGAAAACTCCCCCTTGAGCTCCTCACTCCCCATCTGGGGTCAACATCTGCCTTGGCCACCTTCTTGACTTTGTCGTTAATCTGACTGGACTGGGTTGGGCTAGGCTGGCTTCCCGCCATGGAACAGCAGGGCCTGAGTAGGCTATGTTTAATTTGGAAAGCTCCTCATGGTTCTGTCCATGGTCCTGAAGGCTAATGATGCCACAGGTACTACACTTTATTTCAAACAAAAACCCAAAGTATTTCACAAAATGCAGTCAAATTGGAGAATGGGTAGCTTTAGAGAGAAGAGAGAGAGAGAGAGAGAGAGAGAGAGAGAGAGAGAGAGAGAGAGAGAGAGAGAGAGAGAGGAGAGAGAGGAGAGAGAGAGAGAGAGGAGAGAGAGAGAGGAGAGAGAGAGAGGGAGGGAGGGAGAGAGGAGAAGAGAGAGAGAGAGAGAGAGAGGAGAGAGAGAGAGAGAGAGAGAAGAGAGAGAGAGAGGAGAGAGAGGGAGAGAGAGAGGAGAGAGAGAGAGAGAGAGGGAGGGAGAGAGGGAGAGAGAGAGAGAGAGAGAGAGAGAGAGAGAGAGAGAGACAGACAGACAGAGAGAGAGACAGAGACAGAGAAGCTGTGTTTCACCTTCTCCTTCTTGCTTGTTCATCTTCCAAGCAGTTACCCCTTGGGGGAAAGATTCAGAATTTTCTGTGATGCATTCCTCATCTTCTGTGAAGAATTAGTGATAGCAGGATGTATTTGACGAGGAGGTACAGTGGAAGAAGACCAGGACTTGGAATCATAGGGCAGGAGACTGAATCACTGCAGTGAGACCCTTTGCCTTTTAGGGTCTTCAGGTTTTTATTTCCTTTGTAAAAATAAGGCATTGGACTAGGTGTTCTCCAAGGCCCTCTCCAGTTCTGACATTCTGTGAGCTGTCCATGATCTAAGTGATGCTATTAGTGGACCAAAGATAGTGTCTTTCCCTTCCTTTTAGTGCTAACTTGGAGGGCTAAGGCCTCTTTTGTCGAGGAATGTTCAAGTACCTCACAAGAGAAAAGAACGATGTTTGTTCCCACCTACAGATGGGGAAGCTGAGGTACAGGAAGACTGGAGAACAATCTAGAGCTGGCCTATTACCACTTTATACTTGACCTTCAGCCAGGACCTCCCTGCTGCTCAGAAACTCTTTTAGGAATCTTTCATAAACCCTTAGCCTAAGAGTCTCTTAGCTGTGACCTCAATCATGGCTCTGCTAGGTCTATATGACCTTGGGCAGGTCATTCAACCTCTTTCAGGTCCAGTTTCCTCTTTTTGTAAAATGAGGGAGTTGGACTATACACTTTGAGAGGATTCTTCCAGGTCTGAAATTCTGTGCTCTGTCATTCTAGAATGGGACATGCCATCTTCTGCCCCTGGACATTTGCCTAAGGTGACCTCTATGTCTAGGATGCATGATTTCCTCAACTCTTCCAGGCTTAGTTCCCGTGCCTCTTCTTCCCAAAGCCTTCCCTGATCCCCACCCACAATGATCAGCATACTCTTTCCTTGTAGTATAATGGAAAGAGCACTGGGACTGGAGTCAGAAGATCTGGGTTCGAATCATTCCTCTGATGCTACCTTTGTGACCTTGGAAGAGTCACTTAATCTTCATGGGGCCTCACTGTCCACATGTGTAAAATGAGAGGGTTAGACTAGATAGGCACAGAGGAATCTTCTAGCTGAAGACTTAGGAAGCTTCCTTGGCTTACTTTGTGTTGATTTGCCTGTGTACAATGTACATCTCCCCAGGAGAATACAAAGTCCTTGAGGGCAGGAGCTGTTCTGGTTTTGTCTTCATATCCCCAGCAGTTGGCACCATGCCTGGCACACAGCAGGTACTTCAGAAGTATTTATTGAGTTGAATTGAATACATTGCTGTCTCTTTATCCATTCTTCATTCTTCCCTCTAATCTCAGAGGAAATGTCAAAGCCAGCCCCTGCTCACCTGTACTCTGGATGCTATCTCTTCCCATCTTCTCCAATGCCACCTCACCCAAAGGATCCCTCCCTTCCCTCTTGAACATCTCTCCACCTCTCCGAGGGGCTCTTTCCCTCCTGCCTTCATAGTCAGGCCTCTCTTGGCCCAACAAACCTTCACTGGAGCTTCTCATCCTCTCTGGTTTTCCTCCTCTTTCTCTCCTTTGCACTATTAGGTTATTAGAACATGTTGTCTATACCTGCTGTATCTACTTCATCTCCTCCCATTTCAATCCCCTGAAACCTCCCCTTTGTTCTCATTGCTCAAATCAAAAGTCATCCATGACCTAGCCAAATCACCTGCCCTCTAACTCTAACTTTTTGGATGTTTTTCATGACATCAAGCTTAAATCTTTCTCTCTGCTATTTTCTCCTGCTTTGTTCTTCGCTCTGCTCTCTGGGGTCACAAAAACCCTGTCTAATCTCTCTCCGTGGCAACCATTAAACTACTTAGAGACCGTTGTCATGTCCTTCCTGAAGTTTTCTTTGTTAGTCTGTAAACACTCCCAATTATTTCACAACATCTCCATGTGGCATGATCAGAAGGCTCTTTCCAATCCTAGTTCCTGTCTTCTGGACACTCTCCAATTTATCAATATTCTTTCTGAGACATTGCTCCTAGAACCAGGCACAATATTTCAGGTGCAGTCTGGAATTGGGCTCAGTGGATGCTTGCTATTTGCTTGACTGATAGCAAGGTGAGGTCTAAGATTCCACAAATGGACTAAAAGCTCTGGCAACTTCTCCAGGTCTGGAGAGGGGCCCAATACTGTGTATGCTGTCTGAGGACCAGTCTGGCTGGGTATGACCAATGCCAGTGGGGTAGGGATTGGGGGAGAGGGGTCAGGAAACCACTGCTCTCATCTGGGAAATGAAATCTCAATAGGGGCAGGTAAGCAGGAGGCATGGCAGGGCATGTCCAAGGATGGAATGTGTGAGGAAGGCCAGGTTCCATGCCTGGAATTCCTCTACTGGCAACTGGGAACCTGAGGTTTGTGTAAGGGAAGCCCATTTCCCTGTAGGTGTTTATAACAATGTTTAAATTATCATCTCCGTTCTGTGCACACATCAATAGGTATTTTGCATATCAATAAGGAGCTGCCCATTTATTTAGAAGGCCAAGGCAGTGGCAAGGTAAACATCGTTACAAGTGATCTCTGCTGTTCCTTCTATCCTAATCAGAGAACTTTGTCTTACTGGATCCCAGTTTGGCCTAAGGCATTGTACCTACTAGGGCCTTAATAAATGTTGGTCAAGTTGAATTGACTAGAATAGAGACAGCTTAGAGAGCATCTGCCCTACTCTCAGCTTATAGAGAGGAAAACTGAGGCAAAGGGAAGGGAAATTCAATTCAGTGAGCATTTCTTTTTTAAAATTTGTTTCTTTCAGGGAGAAGAGTTAAGGATGCAATATGTTTTAAACATGGTGCATCACTTGTGCAAAGTCTGAGAGTCAGGAGACAGAATTCTAGCGAAAGGGGAGCAGCAGAGTTTTCCTGGGGTTGGGATGGGGAGAATGGAGAGCACTTCAAAGCAAAGACATAGGGCCAGGAGAGATCGTTAACAGGCAGCGCCGACAGTACCCACCGAGAGAGGGACCTTTGCCCAAGCAGCCGCTGGGGAATGGTAAGTGTGAGGGGGATGCTCTTTGCAGTTTTTGGATGGGGTGGGGATGGGGAGCATCCTTTCCTTATGCCCCACGTTGTTAGGGGTCTCCTCCCCTTCCTATTTTGTGTTTATTTTTTATATATTTTTGTTGTTGTTGTTGTTGTCATTGTTTACTGCTGCCCATGTTGTATTTCCCAAGTAGAGTGGAAGCTCTCTGAGGGTAGGTAGGGATTGCTTTGGTTTTGTCTTTGTATCCCCAGAGCCCATCACCTAGGTTGGTGCTGCAGTGGTGGATGGAGCAGGCAGGAGCGGCTAGGAGGGCTTGAGAGGGATTTGCAGGCCATGGGGCTGCATGAGAAGGATGGAATTCTAGCCCTCCTCTTTTTGGCTGTCTCGTGTCTAGATTCAATCCCAGGATGCATTGTATGATACAGAGGGAGTGTGGTGGTATGACAAGAACATCAGGCCTGGATCCAGAGGAGAGCTGGGCTCAAATCCTGCCTCTGATATTCCCTAACCACCCTGAGCAAATCATTTTGCCCCTCTGAGCCTCAGTTTCCTCCTCTATATCACAAGGTTATGGTGAGGTTCAAAATGAGACCATCTGCAGAAGTGCAAAGCTTCAAGTGCTATAGAACTATCAACAATTGTTCTGAGATCAACAAGCACTTATTAGGCACCTACTGTATGACAGGCACTGAGGATACAGAGACAAAGGGGACACAGTCCCTACTCTTGGTGAGCTGACACTGTACACAAATAAGTAAACTACAGTAGGCACTTAAGTGCTTATTAAATGTTTATTTGAAGCCATTTGGATACGGTGTCTTTCCTCCCTCCCTCCCTATTTCTTAGTACCTCAGTATGTAGGTACTAATAAAGGAGGCTGATGTCTGTTCCTTTTGTCATTAGACAGCTCATCATTGCTGGAAATGTGTACCTTCCCAACCTCCCGAGAGGAATAGTGACACACCGCACTTGGGAAGGAAGGGGGTGGGTGCTGTCTTCAGGGAAGCCTTGTCTGACTCCTCTATGCTGACCAGACATAAGGACACAGCACAGCAGTGGGTGGCAGACCTGACTCCCCTTCCCACCTTTCATGGTACAACTAAAGTGGCCTTCTTGCTGGTCCACACACACAGAACTTCATCTCCTGTCTCCATGATTTGGGCTATCTCCCTCATCTCTGCCTCCTAAAATCCATCATTTCCTTCAAGCACTTCCTGTTATGTGAGGCCTTTGCTGATCTCTCCCATCTGCTAGTGTTTCCTCCTGCCCTGGCACCTTGCATCCATTTTGCTCCCCTTCCACCCCCATAGATTATGAGCTCATTGAGGGCAGGGACTGATTCATCTTTGTATCCCTAGCTCCTAGCCCCGTGCTTAGCACATAGTAGATGCATAATTAATACTTTTCCATTGGTTTATTGGTTCATCCTGTGGGGAGGGCTATTTTTGTTTTAGCTGGACCTGACTACACAGACTCATTGATGCCTTCTGGGAGTTTCATATCCACAGTGAATAAGGAGGATACAATCATAGAATCTAGATATGGAAGGAATGTTAGAAGTCATGAAGCCCAAACCCATCACTTTACAGGTAAGGAAACTGAGGCCCAAAGAGTAATACTGAGGAGCAATAGAATTATTAATAGGCTTTACTTTTCTTGCTTTTTCAAAAATTCATTTTATTTTATTTTCATTGTCACGTCTACATTTTCTCCTTCCCACCTCTCCCTCCCCTTCTCCCCCAGTGAGAAAGCAAGGGGGGGAAAAACCTGTTACAAACACATACAGTCAAGGAAAACAAATTCCTGCGTTGTCCATGATTCAAAATAAACAGACATGAGTTGAGATCTGTACTCTGAGTATATCACCTCTCTTTCTGCAGGTAGGTTGCATGTTTCATCATGAGTCCTTGGAATTGTAGTTAGTTATCACATTGACCAGAGTTCCCGTTTTTCAAAGTTGTCTGTCTTTACAGTATTGTTGTTGTCATATGAATTACTGTCTCATTGTTATCATTATCTTTAATGAAATTACTGATTGTTTCTATGATCTATTCTTTGACCCACCATTATTTAGCACTAGGTTATTTAGTTTCAAATTCATTTTAAATTTTTGATTCAAAGGCCCTTTATCAGAAATAATTTTATTGCATTATGGTCCACAAAAGATGTGTTTAACATTTCTGCTTTTATGTCCTAATGCATAGTCAATTTTTGAAAATGCTATGCCCAGGCAAGAAATAGGTGTACTCTTTCGTGTTTGCGTTCAATATTCTCCAGAGGTTTATCATATCTAGATTTTCTAAAATTCTATTTAGGTCCTTTTTTGGTTTTTATTTTGGTTAGACTTATTTAGATCTGAGAGGGGTAAACTGAGGCCCCCTACTATTATAATGTTATTATTTTCCCCTGCAACTCCTTTAACTTTTCCACTAAGAATTTAGATGCTATGTAATTTGGTGCATATATGCTTAATGTTGATATTAATTCATTGTCTATGCTACCTATCAGCAAAATGTGGTTTTTCCACTTATCTCTTTTAATAAGGTATAATCTTGCTGTTGCTTTGTCAGAAACTATGAATGCTACCCCTGCATTTTTGTTTTAGCTGAAGCATAACATATTCTTCTACAGCCTTTTATTTTGAACTGTTTCTGTTTCAAGTGTGTTTCTTGTAAACAATATTGTTGGACTCTGATTTCTAATCCATTTTGTTATCCTCTTTCCACTTTATAGGTGAGTTCATATAATTCACTCTCAGTTTTAATTGTTATCTCTCTTGAACTATCTTCCAGGTCAGTTGTTTTTGCTATGAAATACCTTACAATGTCTTCTATTTTTTTCAGTCTTTTGACTTTGTTTTAATATTTCTTTATATCTCATGGAGTCATCAGTTTCTATTTGGACAATTCTAATTTTCAGGGAGTTATTTTCTTGGTGAGGTTTTATAGCTCTTGCTCCAAGCTGTTAATTCCCTTTCTATATTTTTCTTCCATTTCTTTTCACATTTGTTCTCTACTACTGTCACTTGATTTTTAAAATACTTTTAGCTCTTTTTTCCCTAACCCTTACTATATCTCTTCTAGAAATTCTGGTTAAACTTGTAGATTGTTTGGAGTCATTCTTCTCTTCTGGGTTTGTGCCTTTTTTGTTTGCTCATTCTTCCATCCTATTTCTTGATTTTGGAGTTTATATTAGGGCTGGGCTCTGTATACTTCTAGGAGTAATGTATGGACTGCGGTTCTGTTCTCTTGAATCCTACTGCATTCTTGGAGTTGTTTTATTGACTCATTTCAGTTGTGTCTGATTCTTTGTGACCCCCCTCCCCCTTTGAGGTTTTTTTTTTTTGCAAAGATACTGGAGCGATTTGCCATTTCCTTCTCCAGCTCATTTTACAGATGAGGAAACTAAGACAAACAGGGTTCAGTGACTTGTCCAGGGTCACACAACTAGTAAGTGTCTGAGGCCAGATTTGAACTTAGGAAGATGAGTCTTCCTGACTCCAGGCCCAGCACTCTATCCACTGTGCCACCTAGCTGCCCTACTCTTGGGACATTGAATCTTATATTATTCCAGGGTCTCAAGGACAGCCCAAGCTGGGAATCTGCATGCTCATTATTCCCAAAGTACACATACTCCAGGTGAACTCTGCTCACTGCCCCCTGGGTATGAGCTTTGCAAGTTTGGGTCTAAGAAAGACACTTGTTGGCTTGTCTCTGATTGGAAGTTCCAGTTAACTGCTGCTGGACTCAGCCACTATCAGCTCACTAGAATTTCTGCAGGTTCAAAGAGACCAAACTGCAGGCTTCCTCTTTATCTGATATTTCTGATCTGGTTATTCCACTGCAGGCTTCAGCCTGGGCTGGAAGCTAGAACTGAGTCACTGTTCTGTTCCTGAGGTCAAAGTATTGTTTGCTTCTGAACTTGTTCATTGTGAGGTCCATGAACATAACCACTCCTTCCCACCACCCCTGTGCTCAAGTCTCCTCCTCAGTCTGCCCTAGATCCATGACATAGGATAAGGTAGTGAGCTACAGAGCTAGAGAGCTTCCAGATAGCACCCATTCCTGCACCCTCAGGTTCAGCACCCTCTTCCTGCTCCAAAGATTTCTGGCCTTCTCCATAGCCTTGGCCCTCTTTCAATCACTGGGCATTGGAATGTTCCACTGAGAGTGAAATCCTGACGAGACCCCATTGCTAGTATCCACAGATCTCTCTCTCTCTCTCTCCCTCTCCCCTAGGCAGTACTGAGCTGGAAAAAAAATGACTATTCACTGTGACTTTTTCTTGGACTATCCCATCAGGAATTGGCCCATTGTGTTTTCTATGTCTTTGTGGTGGGGGAGCCAGACTGTACTTTTTCTTGTTACTCTGCCATCTTAAGTCCCAAGTTGGACTTCACTTTCAAAGACTTTCCTGCCTTGTGGTTCACCTACACCCCAGCTACCTCTGGAGGGAAGCAGGACAAGGCTGATGTAAATCTTCATTCACATGTGTAGGACTACAAAAGGAGCTGGAAGGGACCTTAAAAGGAAAGCTGAAAAGGGGAAATTGAGGCCATAGAGAATTTTGGGGGCTTGTCCAAGATCATGCACATAATAAGTGGCAGAGCCAAGATTCATACCCAGGTTCTCTTACGTCAAATCCAGGGATTTTACCAGTGTTCTATTTGGTGCTAAGTTTTTCTGCTTCTTACTATCTGTGTGTTCCTGGGAATCTTGCTTCTCCTCTCCAGGCCTCAGTTTCTTCTTCGGTAAATGGGGAGCAAGGTTGGACTGATGCTCTTTAAAGCTCCTTCAGTTCTAATTTGGAACTATGCCCAAAGGGCTACCAAAATGTGCATACCCTTTGATTCAGCAATAGCACTTCTAGGGCTATATCCCAAAGAGATCAAACAAATGGGAAAAGGACCCACATGTACAAAAATATTCATAGCAGCTCTTTTTGTGGTGGCAAAGAATTGGTAATGGAGAGGATGCCCACCCATTGGGGAATGGCTGAACAAGTTGTAGTATATGAATGTAATGGAATACTATTGTGCTATAAGAAATGATGAACAGGCTGACTTCAGAAAAACCTGGAAAGACTTGTATGGTCTGATGCTGAGTGAAGTGAGCAGAACCAAGAGGACTTTGTACACAATAACAGCCACGTTATCCAATGACTAAGATTGTTTAACTGAACCCTTCTCAGCATTACGAGGATCTAAGACACCTCCAGAGGCCCCATGATGGAAAATACTGTCCACATCCAAAGAAAGAACTATGGAAGTCGAATTGCTAATCACTTACTTTTACCTTCTGTTGAGTTTTGTTTCCTCTTTCTGATGGTTCCTCCTATTGGTTTTAATTTTTACTTACAACTTCACTAATGTGAAAATATGTTTAATAGGAATGTAAATGTATAGCCTATATCAGATTGTGCACCATCTTGGGGAGGGTTGGGGGGAGGAAGGGGGAGAAAAATTTTCAACTCAAAAGGATATGGAAGTGATTGTTGATAAATCAGAATAAATTAATAAATTTTTTAAAAAAATAAAGCTCCTTCAGTTCTAAGTGTTATCATGGGCTTTCAGTTGGGTTTTGCAAAGGATGAAGGTGTGTGAATTCCAGCTTCTGACAGGACAGACAAGTGCCAGTAGGTAGAGATTCTCAGCCTGGACTACTCCTCACTCCTTCCCTCCCACTCCAATCACTTGCTGAGTCTTGGTCATTTCTTCCTTCCCAGTATCTCTCGAATGTGCTCCCTTCTGTCCTCTGACCCTGCCACCCCCTGGAACAGGCCCTCCTCACCTCCCACTTAGACCATAGCAGTAGCTGCTGGGGGTCCTCCTACCTCCAGTCTCTTCCCACTCTAATCCATCCTCTATTCAGCTGCGAAAGTGACCTTCCTAACGTGCAGCTCTGACCATGGCACTCCCCAACTCAATACACTTGGGCAGACTCCAGGATCAAATAGGAACTCCTCCATTTGGCTTTTAAACCTCTTTGCAGCCTGGCCCCTTCCTCCCTTCTGAATCTTGTCTTCCATGAGCTCCTAATAACAACACAGGCCACTCCATGTCCAAGGACCCTCCCAGCTGTAATAGCCTTTGTCCTAAGGGCCCTTTAATCTGTGATGCAGAGCCTTCACAGAACACTGACCATCAAATCTGCAAGAGACCTTAGAGAGCATCTATTCTAACTCAACAGTTGTTACAGAGGAAAAAAGAGAGGTTCAGAGATGGGAAGAGACTTGGCCAAGGCCACACATGCAGCAAGTTAGGGCTAGAACCCAGGGCTCTTTCCATGACATCATGCTGCCTCTTGACTTTTTCCCACTGAGGAGGGGGGAGGGGTTGACTAAACTAACCTGGCTCCTGCCTCAGTGACACCTACCTGTCTGACCAACTGCTCTGCTTCATGGTGGCCAGACAGCTGGCCCATGGCAGGCATCATTCCATGGCAGAGTCTGCCCTGTGTGCCATGGGATGTCCTTGGCTCCTGGTCCTTATTTGACACCTCTGCCCTCATGGGCCTGGCAGCTTCCAGTAACATTATCCTTCTGGCCTTCGGCCACTGCCGTTTGCCCACGTCAGGTGTTCCATAAGACAGTTTGTTCTTTCTTTTCATTCAATTTCCCATTGTCCTCAATTAGCCCTGTTTTAAGCTCTACTGTCAATTTCTTCCCTAATATCCCTTAAGTGTTTTCTATCCCAAGGGGAGGCACATTGGATGCACATCTCTGTCCCCATGTGTCCTTGTTTCAAACAGTGAGTCAATGCCAGAGCTGAGACGAGATGTTCAGTAGACTCCCTCGCTTCATCTGCCTCCCCTGACCAGCTTCTTGGGGCCCAGTTAGCCTGTGAACCCAGGATTCCCTCCAGCTGTGGCTTTGTTTGACTCAGCTTAAAAAATTGACAAATTCAGCCTACTGCTTCTTCTGCATGAGGTAGACTTCCGCAGCTATCCTCCCTCCCCCAACTCCACCAACCAGCAGTCCCAAAGATTAACTAAAGTAAACCTTTTTGGTCAATTCAACCCAGTATGATTAGGCCAAGCATCTACTAAGTGCCTTCCAAGGGCCAGGCCTGTGCTAGGTACTGAGAACACAGAAAACAAGACAAAGGAAAAGGCCCCTCCGCTGTCAAGAAGCTTGTATTGGGGGTGGGGATGTGCACAGAGAAGTACATACAAGACACTCTAGGAAGGATTGCTGCTAGGGTCAGGAAAGGCCTCTAATAGGAGGCAGAACCTTTGAAGGGAGCTGGGGCTTCAAGAAGGACGAGGAGGAAGAGCATTTCCAGGTGCCTTGGAAGACAGAATGGACAAAGGCCCAGAGTGGGAAACAGCAGGGAGAGTAAATGTGAAAATGATAGAGAATGATGGGTTGGGGCCACATTGTAAAGAGCTTTAAATGCCCAACAAAGGAATTTGTATCTGATCCTTGAAGCAAGACAGAGCCCTGGAAGATTCCTGGGGAGTAACAGTCTGATTGGTGCTTTACGACAGTCACTTTAGCAACTGTTGGGAGGGTGGATTGGAGTATGGGGAGAGACTTGCGGCAGGAAGACCAGTTAGAAGATGATCATGGTAGTCCTAGCAGAATTCAGCCACATTGATTTTTGTGTGGACCTTTTGTAGGCCTTCTGGAAGATTAAGGGCACGTCACACCAAGGTGAGTCGTCCAGGTAATCCAAGTTCACAAAAACTCACATTGCCCTCGGTTCTCTGATTATTTCAGGCTGGTGGAAGAGTGAAGATGTATAGGCTGAATTATGCAAAACACAGCCATCCCTCGATGCTTCTTTCAACACCTCTTATATCAAGAGTGTTATCCACAGTGGTTCTCCCACCATCTTCCTGGTCCAGACTTTCATTTCTTTTCACCTGGACTAGCACCACAGCCTCGTAGCTGGGCTCCCTGCCCTCCAGTGTTTGCCTATGCATGCCACCAGGGTTCATCTTCCTGCCACATTGCTTTCATCTTGCCATTACCCTTCTTTCTCAGAAACTTTCCATGGTCCCCTACTGCCTAAGGGACAAAGCACAGAAACTAGCCTGTCATTCAAGGCTTTCCACAATCTGGCCCCAGGCTGCTTTCCTAGCTTCACCTTCCATTATTTCCCTACCTCATGTACTCTGTGTTCTGTGCAGTATGGCCTACTCGCTGTTCCCTAAGTGGGCATTGTGTATTGTGTTGTGTATTCTCAGTTTTTATGTATGTCATTTTCCCTTTTTGGAAGGCCCTGTTCTCTCCTTGTCTGCTGAAAAGCACACTGGGCTAGGGTAATAGAGAGAACTGATATTTATTCAGGGCTTTAAAGTTTGCAAAACACTGATCAATCCTGATCTCTCTTGTTTCTCCAAACAACCCTGTAAAGGAGGTATTTCTCTCCCCCATTTTACAGAAGAGGAAACTGAGTCAAAGAAGTGATTTGCTCAAAGTCACATAGCAAGGATCAAAACCCACGTCTCTCCTGATTCCAGAGAAAGGCCCTGCTCTGTGCTCCAGTTTCTTTCTATGAAAATGGAGATAATCATCTCTGCCCCCCCTCTACCCCAGGGCTTGGATGAGCATTGGATGACTGGGTAGACATGAAAGTGTCAGAAGAAAGCGAAGTGGGCGATCCAGTATCATTGCTCTTAATTATTGGTCCTTGGTTTCAGTGCTGTTATCGTTCCAAGAAGTGGCTGGGGTCTACAGCTTCCCTCCCAGAAAGAAAGCCTTGAGCAGATGAAAAAGGACATGGGGGAAATCCCTAACTCAGCACCAGTGGGTGTATGGGGGTGAGGGGGTGTGCACACCCATACTTGGGTTTAACAGTCAGGTTTCCATCATCCCTCTGAACGGACGTAGACAGGGAGGGACACTGACCGATCATTTAAGTCATCTCTATGTTTGGCTTCAGGATGGGCTTACTCTTGAGCACAGAGTGGACCTGCCATGTCAGGAGTTTGTTACTCCCCTGGGCTAGAGTCAGAGTCATGGGGAAATCTAGGGACTTGCCCATCCTTATCCACTCTCCCCATGATGCCAACGAACATAACCCCATCTACCTGGTTCCAGGGTGACCTAACCACAGGCAAGGGGCTTGGGAGAAAATGCAGCAGCTGAGACCTGGCCTGGACAGGCCCAACCTAGGAGTGAAGCCGGGTGCCAGGCTGCCTGTTGGCTATGGAAAATGAGGGGAACCCACTTGAGAGAGCTAGCCCAGCCTTACTTCTGGTTGGTTTGTAAGTAAGCATATAATGCCAACTCGATGCCAGGCTGTTTAGAGTCTGGGAGTAGGAGGAAGGGAGCCACAGTAACAGGACCCTAGGGCTGAGGGTCTCAGGGAGTGGGGTCAGGCCGTATAGCCAGTGGGTTGTTGGGGAACTATGAAGCCATAGCAAGGAAACATCTCCCACCCCCCCCCCACTCCCACCACATCACAGGCCAAAAGGGACCTCACAGTTCATCTCCTCCAACTGTCCAACTCTCATTTTACAAAAGAGATAAGTGACTTGAGCAAGATCAGACAGATAGTAAACCTCAGAGGCAGGATTTGAACCCAGATCACTGGCAATACCCTAAGTCAGGGCTTCTTAAACTTTTTCCACTCGAGACCCCTTTTCACATTTTGGCAGTGTTCATTGGTATTGCACGGCTCGAGGGCACACACAGTGCAAAGTGCGCATGCTATGTGTTCAGAACCAAGGCTGCAATGAAGTCACACGATGCAACACAGGCAAGTACTGCCAGAAACACCCTGGATTCATTAGGCATTTGATTTGTAATTCATTTTTGGTCATTGAACATTCAGAAACCTTTTATTGCTGCCAAATTTTTCTCAACCCATACATGATCACAACTCATAGTTTAAGAAGTGCTGAAGGCCTAGGTAACTTTTAACAAGTTCCAGTCACCCTGCCCTTGTTAAGGCTTTGCTAGGCCAAGAGATACCTAAAGGTACATAAAGCTGTTAGGAGGAGATCCTGGGGGGACAGCTCCAATAGTGGGGCTCTGATGACAAGAAATGATGCACCTTGTTGGTCTTCTTGATCCCTCATGTCCAGCCACGGGCCCCCACTGGCAGCCTGGATGGAGTACCCTACACCCAGCTAATTGTCTCGCTGCTCTGCTTCTCCGACGTTGTCATTAATCACACCCATCCCACTGCCTTGCCAGCGTCCCCCGGGCTTCCTCCAGCTAGCTGACTTCATGGCTTCTCCAAAAGGTCATTTGGTTCCAGTTTTGATGCTTAACCTTCTAGTGCCCATGGGTGGGTGGAGTGGGGTGGGGTGCTATGGTCTGGCCACAGGAGGAGCAGCAAGAGGACAAGGGCAGGCACATCTACCCACTCAGAGATATTTTCAGCATTCTTGACAGCTCAGCCATCATCTCTTTATTAAAAAATACAAGAGCCAAAACATCCCAGAGAGAGTGCGAGGGAGAATCCAGGATCCCAGAGAACAAAGGTACCAGAAGCTGCGATAAAGACCCCAGCCAAGCTAGGAACTCTTGACCTGCTTTTGACCAGTCTTGGCCTTGACACAGTCCCCAGAACTCTCCACCATTCCCCCTCCCCAAGCCTGAGGAAGCCTTCCAAAATTATTGGCCCTGCCCTTGCCAATCTCTTTTCAGAATTCAGTCCACAAATATTCTACCAGCCTCTCCCATGCCCTTCTTCATTTACCCAAAGTCCACAGTTGCAGGCACACATACACACATGTACACACACATGCATGCACACATACATGTGTGCACACACACATACACACACGCATGCATGCACACATACACAGACCCTCTTTCTATCTTCCAGGCCACCTCTCCCTCCTGCCCACCCATGATACCACAAGGCCTGAAGCAGGCATGTTCCACAAAGCGTGAGGACAAAAAAGCCTTCAGAAGATTCTTTCCTTCACTCCCATCTTTCACCTATGAGAGCTGATTATAGATGTATTCAGTTCATTCTAAACCCAGCAATCACTTCCCTATTTATAGATAGTGATCAATAACCTCAGGGTTGGAGGGCTCTGATGGGAACGCCTTTTCTGTTGACTTGTATGAAAAGATGAAAGAAGAAAATGGCTCTACATGGAGTTGGGGATGGCAGGTGGGGGGCGGGGGTGCTTATTATCTCCCAGGCTGAAAGTTGAATTCAGGCAACTTTCTGTAAATAGGAAGAGGGAGAGTAAGAGGAGCTCTGAGAGAGAAGGGGGGGATAGAGAGAGAGAGACAGACAGACAGACAGAGACACAGACAGAGAGACAGAGAAAGAGACAGAGACAGAGAGAGACAGAGAGACACAGACACAGACACAGAGACACAGACAGACAGAGAAAGAGAAAGAGACAGAGACAGAGACAGAGAGACAGAGACAGAAAGACAGACAGATAGACATGGGGGAAAAGAAATAGAGAGGCATTGAGAGACAGAGAGAGAGGAAGACAGAGCAAGTACTTTGTTTCCTCTTTCCTTTAATAATAGGCTTGCTCACTGGGCTATATAATCATAACAGAAAGCTGATCACAGGTGCTTTGGGGCATCATTGGGTAAAAGAATGAATAAATGATGACTTGTAACCTTGAAAGCCACACTCTGTAGATGCACCCATTCCTCCTGGTGCTCTGGGGGTCAGAGGGAATCACAAAAGAAAGAATCACCACTAAAATGAGGCTATTTACCTTATTTTGTGGTATTTTGTTTTATTTTTTCAAGTTTTATTATTTTTTTTGCTTTTCTATCCTAGTTTTTTCTAGATATACCCTTCCCTAGCCCCATTCTCCCAACTAAGCCTTCCTTTTTTATTTGTTTCAGAAGCATGTCCTGGCATCTACTTATAGAAATAGAGCCTTCTATTAGATTGGCATTGGTTGGGCACTTATTAGAATTCTCCTTTTTGCTGTGAACATTTGTGGTGGAGACTTTGCCACAGCTATTAGTAATAACAGATATTTCTCTAGCTTTTAAAGAGTTACAAAGCTTCCCTGGTCTTTTGGGGACTTTATCAGCCGTTATCCCCATTTTAGAGATGAGGAGAACTAAGGCTCAGAATGGTGAGCTCAGAATGGGAGCTCCCAGCTATTAAGTGTCACGGGTAAGACTTGAACCCAGGGTCTTCCTGCCTCTATACTCAGTGCTCTAGCTACTATACTATACTACCTTCTGCATGGGCAGGTGGGCTGAAGGATTCAGGGGGTCTGATGTTTTGCTTCTAACCTATGTGAGCAGCAGGGCCAGGTCCCGGGGGCTGAAGTCAAGACTGCAGTGCATTGGAACCAGAAAAGCATTCCACTATAGGGACTGCTGCTAGCACATTTGTACACCCAGCCTGGGACGGATTCTGAGATGCCCTGGAAGCCACAGATGAGCACCTGGAATGGGGAGAGGCTTGGAGATGACGTCTTACAGAGCGAGCAAGGTTTGGCTTAGAGAAAACTAAGGACTGCAGTATCATTAGTGAAGATGCCAAGGTCACCCACTGCATCCTGGGCCATTACCAGGTGTCTCGACTTTTGCCTTGCCCACTGGACTTTGATGACTCTGGAAGAGAGAGTGAGGCTGATGACATTGTACAACTCTGCCTCGCTTAAATCCAATTTACTTGCAAGTCAAGACATCAACCCATGATATCATTGGTCCTCTTTGAAAACGAAAGGTGAACAACTGTGATTATTAGGGAGCTAGGTAGCAACAGTGGATAGAGAGCCAGACCTGGAGTCAGGAAGACCTGAGTTCAAATCTGACCTCAGACACTTACTAGCTGTGTGACCCTGGGCAAGTGATTTCATGTCTGCTTGCCTCAGTTTCCTCATCTGTGAAATGGGGACAATAATAGTACCTTCCTCCCCGGATTGTTGTGGGGATCAAATGAGATACCATGTGAAGTGCTTTACAGACTTCAAATCACTATGTAAATATTAGCTGTTATTGTCCCATTCACATTCACTGTTGTGACTGTTCATTGTGTGTTCCCAGCTATTCCATCCTTTTATGTTTGTCCCTCTTTTGGTGTTGAGAGAGGAGTGTGTTCAAAAGTACTATCTCTAGTTGATGTGATTTGCTTCAGTCCCTCTAGCCTTCTCTTCCTTCTGCCCAATCTTGCCTTTTCTTGTTTTCTTTTTATTCTTCTCTTTACATTCTACCCCCCCCCCATGGAGTTTATTTTGACCCTCCCTGGGTTACTCCTGTCTCTTTTTTGTGGTTTTACTGATATTTTCTGTTTCTTACATCTTCAGAGTTATCCCTTCTCCTCCCATATGACAAATAGTATTTTTTCAGAGAGGGGAAAAATGAGCACAACTGATCAATACATTGAAAAAGTATGAAAACCTGTGCAGTGGGTACCACCTGTGGACTCCACAAAAGAGCAGGTTGGGGACATCTTCCCATATCTTTTTATTTGAGTCCTGTTGGACTCAAATTTTGTCACATTCACTTTGGACTTTTAATGTGGGGATGTTCCCTCCATGAGCTCCTAATAACAACACAGGCCACTCCATAGTGGAGTCACTGTATAGCTCGCTTTCTTAGCTCTGCTGACTTCACTCTGCATCAATTCCTATAGATCTTTCCATGCTTCTCTGTATTTATTACATACATTTCTTATAGTGCAATAATAATTCCTTTACATTCATGTACCACAATTTGTTTAGCCATTCTCCAATTGAAGGGCATCTATCTACTTTGTTTCCAATTCTTAGCTGTCACAGAGAGTTTTGGAGTATATGGGGACTTTCTTCTCACTGATGGCTTCCTTAGGGTTCAGTTGTTTCAGTCATGTCTGACTCTTTGTGGCCCCATTTGGGATTATTTTTGGCAAAGATACTGGAGTGGTTTGCTATTTCCTTCTCTATCTCATTTTATATATGAGGAAACTGAGGCAAACAGGGTTAAGTGACTCTCCCCAGGTCACACAGCTAGGAAGTGCCTGAGGCCGGATTCGAAGTCAGGAAGAGGAGTCTTCCTGACTCCAGGCCTGGTTCTCTATCCATTGTGCCACCCAGCATCTCATCTTCCTTGGAGTATAAGCCCAGTGTGGACATTTTAGTCAATTTATTTGCATAATTCCTAATTGCTTTCCAAAATAGTTATACCATTTCATAGTTCCACTAACAATGTATTAGCATACATATCATTCCACAATCCCTCCAACATTTATTATTGCCATATTTTATCCTTTTTGCCAATTTGCAAGGTAAAAGGTAAAACTTCAGATCAGCCTTCTATCTTAATCCCCTCATCCATTCTCCCTGTTCTCATTTGATTCCCTGATAAGTTTAATGTTATTTCTATACCAAATGCTTGTGTGTGTGTGTCTGTGTGGTTTCAACCCACATCCAGTTCAGAGGAAAGTGAAGACCATGTGCAGGTCCCTTCCCCTAGCTAGCCCTTCCTCCGTGTTTGTACGGTCTTCTCATGTACCCCAATTTTGTGAGATAGTAAGTTCCACTCCCTCCTTCTCTATTTCTCAGTGCAATGGTTTCAAACTCAAATAGAAACACAGCCCAGCCAGTATACTGACTTAGAAAACCACAAATAAACATCATCTATATTATATTGTATTTTTATTTATTTTGTCAAACATTTCCCCATTATATTTGAATCTGATTAGACCCATAGGGGAGTGTATCACTTGCACTCCAGGACCAGAGCTTGACATCTCTGCCCTAGGGTACTCCTTCCTCCCTCCTTTTTTTCTCTTAAGATCATCAATATATAACAAAATCACACCTGGATCCTTTGTCTTATTCTTTCTGTGATCCCTGAAGACACTAAAATTCTGAGGGGATGCTTTTTTCTTCTTTGTATTAGAATATAAATACTTCATCATCATATATTCACTTCCAATTGCTTAAATATATTTACCTTTCTATATTTCTCTTGACTTCTGCGTTTGCTTTTCAAAGTATCTACTTAGCTCATATTCAAAGTTCTCTTTTCCTTTATAGTGGTAGTTCCCAAGACTTGTGTGATCCTGACTGTGGCTCCTTATTACTAGAACTCTGTTTCTGGCTGTTCACAGCATTTATCTTTTACTTGGAATCACTGGATTTTGGCTATGACATTCCTGGGAGTTTTCGTTTGAGGGTTTCGTTCAGAAAGTGACTAGTGGACTGTTTCTATTTGAACTTTGTCCTCTAGTTATAATAAATCCAGATAACCTTCATTCACGATTTTTTGACATATGGTAACCAGACTTTTTTATGATCCACATTTTCCATTTGTGCATTGATTTCTCGACCTTTTCTCCAGATCAGTTGTTTTTAATAGGAGATACTTTACACTGGCTGGGAGTACAGTGGTCACTCATGGGCCCAATTCTATTCTGGATTGGCACTGAAGCTTTGACTGGCTCCATTTCCATCCTAGTCTGGTTCACTCCTTCTTTGGCAGTCCAGTGGCTCCCTGTTCCTGAGGACTCATCCTATTGATGTCATACATAGTGCAGACATATGGTTGGCCCCAAGGTCAGTTCTCTATCTGCTATACCACACCGCATCTTAGATATAAACTAAAGCCACAAAAATCAACATAGCAGTAACAAAATCCAGGAGAGAATAGAATAAAGAGAAGTCCCATTCACAGTAACTTCAGAATGCATCAATTATCCAGGATTCAATAAAGGACACTCAATCCTCGTATAGATACAATTGCATCTGGTCTTATTAAGCACGTATGAGGCTCTAACCCAGGTGCTACACTATTATAGCAAAAAAAAAGTTCTAAGACATGGTCCTGGTCAGGATCACAGAAGCTCTGAGTTGGAAGAGACTTCAAAGGCCAACAAGAATCCTCTCTGCCTCGTCTCTGACGAGTGGCCATGTAGTTACCCCTGAGGCAGTCCATCTCATTTGGGGATAGCTGGGATTGTTGGGAAGGCCCTCCTGCCATTAATCCCTCCCCTAAATGATAGTGTGTCAAATATTTGAAGACAGTTATTATCCTACCTCCTTTAGTCCTCTCTTCAACTAATCTTTAAATGTTCTGATCTCCAGTCCTTTTACCACGCTGGTTGCCTTCCTCTGGATATGCTCCCTCTTGTCAAAGTCTTTCCTAAAATGTGACACCCAGAACTGAACACGACATCTAGGTGGGGCAGCTAGGTGTCACAGTGGATAGAGTACTAGGCTTGGAGTGAGGAAGTCCTGGGTTCAAGTCCATTACATTCATGTACCATAACTGTAAAATGGGAACGATAATAGCACCTGCCTCCATGGTCATGGTGAGGATTGAATGACAAAATCGTAAAGTGCTTAGCACAGTGCCTGGCACATTGTATGCACTCAATAAGTGCTTATTCCCTTCTCCTTCCCTTCTCCATCTGACCTGGACAGAAGGCAGAGGGAAGAAGAACTAACATCTCCTCTGTTCCGGCTCCATTGCTTCTCTTAATGCAGGATAGGATCACATTAGCTATTTTAGTTGCCATGTCATACTTTTGAGTCATATTAGGCTTGTGGCCCACTAATACCTCTAGCTCTTTAATGTAGACTATTGTTTTTTTTAACCTAAGTATAAGACCTGACGTTTATCTCTATTACATTTCATCCTCTTATATCCAAACCAATGCTTTAACTTGTCAAGATCTTCTTGAAGCCTGTCTCTGTCATCCAGTGGGTTAGTTCTCTCTCTCACTTCTGTGTCATTTGTGATGAGTATGCCATCTATGCTTTTATCTAAGTGGTGAGCAGCAAATGGCATCCTTTAGTGTTCCAGGAGAGATCTTCCTCCATTAATTTCTTTTAAGGCCCAATCCAGATACCACCTTGCACACAAAGCCCATCTTGATCCTTCCCTCAGTGGTTAATGCTCTTTTCCGAGCCGTGAAAATATTTTTGGGGGAGGGGGTCTTGACCTCTGCTTTTATCTCTGTAGGGAATGCCCAATATGGAAAATCTCTTCAGTAATAAAGATCAGTAGCTCCTTAGCCATTCAATCTCAAGAACTTTTGATCACTTTCCATCACTCTCTTTGAAAAGCAAAAGTAAGCATTCTATTTGAGCTCAGAACATCAAGGTCAGGTTTAAGGGAGCTGAATGCTAATCACTCTTCTAGAATAGGTTGTACAGTTTCTGTCATTGATACTCAACTACATATTTACAAAAGAGAAAAATCCCGCATTTAGTTTCTGTTATCAATGGTTTCAATGGAAACACTTCCGAATTTCTTTTTCTTCTTTTTCTTCCTCTGGTTCCTCACAAGGGCAGGCACACAGCTTTCATTCAGGACAAAGAGCATCCAGGTCCATGTAAATGCCAGCCACCAGTGTCATCTTGTCAGTACCCTTCATTGCTTCCTTCCACCAGAATGGGGCTGGCCTTGCACTTGCACCAGTCTTCCCCTTGTTCTGACCAGCGACAGTATTCGGTGAGACTGGATTTGGGGTAGAGACTAAAGAATAATAGGAGCAAACTGGGCTCATTCTGTCCACAGAGACAGACAGGCAGAGAAACCCATTTGTACAACTCAGCTCCCACAGTTGCTGTGAGGAAAGTCTTCTGGAATCCTTAAAGCATTCTATAAGTATGAGTTGTTGTTACTCTGATTAGAGCTAGAGGGGCCTTAGGGATGATCAGAGTGGAAAACAGAGGCCTTGGATGGACCCAAGGTCACCGAGTGCGTGAATAGCAGAATCAATCTGATACTGTAGGCCTCTCTCTCGGCTTCCTTTCAACTGAAGATGGAGGCATGTGTTAAATTCCCTCTGAGTGCAGCCTTGGCTGTACAATGACACGCATTAGGTGTGGCCTAAGGTGGTTCATTTTGCTTCTAGCTGCTGGGTTAGGCTACTATTGGTGCTGAAAGAGGTGGGAAAATATCCTCTCTCTTCCCCTCGCCTTCCCCCAATACACAGTGTGTTTATCTGCCCACAAGAACTCAGCCCAAACCTTGAATGTCTCTGTCCCTCCTCAGAAACCCTAAGCTTACCCCAGAGGGCGGGACCAGTACTAGGCCCTTTGCCTTTGGGCAGCTCCCATCAGAGTACCACCTGATTGGCTGAAATGGAAAGGAAATGGGGGGGAGAAAGGGTAATGGATAGAGAGAGAGACAGGGAAGCAAGGAGAGGAGAAAGGGAAACTGATGGGAGGAAGGAAAGAAGTGCGAGAAGAAGTATGAAAAGAAATGGGGAGAGACTATTATAAAAGAGTGAAAGGTAGAGAGGAAAGGACAGAAGGTAGAAGGTGTCCAATGGTTGGCCATCATTCTCCCAGCCTGCTTGGCCTTCATCTTGCATCTACTCACTCCTGCCCCTTGCCATTGATTGCAATGAGCCCTTTCTGCCCTTTTCCCAGCTACTATGCCTTTCTACGGTCCCCTCATACTTATCTCTCCTGTCACTCATGGTTGACTCTTTGTAGAAAGTTTTATTTTTATTCCAAACTTAACAAGCATCAAATAAAATGGGTATTTGCATATATTGGTGATTGACGTCATTTTTGTGTCCAAGGCCAGATTGTGAATAGAAAAGCTCATTGTACCTGAAACCAAGAATCTATATTATATAGAGCTTGCTTTTCTTTTGAGTTATCATATAATAAATTTAACACATAACTTTCTTTTTGATTTTATAAAATTGATTTCAATAGTATTTTTTCCAATTACACATAAAGACAATTTTAATATTCTTTTTTATAAAATGTTGAGTTCCAAATTTTCTTCCTCCCTCCCCACCCCTTCCCTAAGTAAGCAATTTGATATAGATTATATATGTGCAACCATATAAAACCTATTTCCATATTAGTCATGTTGTAAAAGAAGAAGCAGTTCACAAAAATAAAAAAGTTTGCAAAAGGAAAAAAACATGGAAAAAAAAGAAAGTGAAAATGGTATGTTTTGATCTTCATGAAACTTCAACATTTCTTTCTCTGGATGTGGATAGCATTTTCCATCATGAGTCTTTCAGAATTGTCTTAGATCCTTGTATTGCTGGGAAGGGTTAAGTCTATCAATATTAGTCATCATACAACATGGCTGTTACTGTGTACAACTGTTCTCCTGGTTCTGCTCACTTCCCTCAGCATCAGACCATACCAGTCTTTCCAGGTTTTTCTGAAGTCCACCTGCTCAACATTTCTTATAGCACAATAGTATTCCATTGTATTCATGTACCATAACTTGTTCAGCCATTCCCCAATGGATGGGCATCCCCTCAGTTTTCAATTCTTGGCCACCACATAAAGAGCTGCTATGAATATTTTTGTACATGTGGGTCCTTTTCCTTTGTTTGATCTCTTTGGGATATAGCCCTAGAAGTGGTATTGCTGGATCAAACGGTATGCACATTTTTATAACCCTTTGGGCATAGTTCCAAATTAGAACTGAAGGAGCTTTAAAGAGCATCAGTCCAACCTTGCTCCCCATTTACCGAAGAAGAAACTGAGGCCTGGAGAGGAGAAGCAAGATTCCCAGGAACACACAGATAGTAAGAAGCAGAAAAACTTAGCACCAAATAGAACACTGGCCTTTATCTGTTCTCTTCTGGACATTTTTAAAAAGATGCCTCAATGACCCTCTTTTCTTTCTTTTTCTTTTTTGTACTACCCTATAGCTACCCCACCCCCCACACACATGCTTCCTAACTTCCCCTCCTCCATTGAAAAAAAGAAACAAAAAACAAAATCTTTGTAGCAAACATGTATAATCAAGGAAAACACATTCCTAGAGATTCATATGTTTAATCTTTTCTTTCTGTTTCACAGTGTAGACAGAAATGCTCACTATATTTGATGTTTCTTAAGTTTAGAATTTTTGGAAAGAGAATTTTAAAAAAGGGAAAAATCCTCCCCTTGGCCAGGTCCAAAAAAGCCCCTTGAGTCGGTCCACGGTTGGCTCTTTGTTTTGACATCTCCCTGGTAAGCCCATCAGATCTGAGGAAAGGAATACCCTTGGATGAATGAGCAGGTCCCACATCCCAACCCCCAACACAAGCAGTTTAAATAGGATTTGGGGCACTTTTCCTACAATACCCCAGTGTGGTAGGAAGCAGAAGCAATATTATTCCTATGCATTACTATTCCCCATACAGATAGGAAAACTGAGGCCCAGAGAAAGAAGTGCTTTGCCCATTATCCTATAGGCAGGATGCTTCAGAGCTGGGATTTGAACCAAGGTCTCCTGATTCTAGACTGAATGTATTTTTTGTTACACCAGGCCATCACTTCCTGTGGACTCTCTCTCCATTGCCTGTAATAAAGCTGTTGCAGGTATGTTGTTCAGCTGTTTTCAGTCATGTCTGACTCTGTGAGCCCATTTGAAGCTTTCTTGGCAAAGATACCAGAGTGGTTTTCCATTTCCTTCTCCAGCTCCTTTAACAAATGAGGCAGACAGGGTGAAGTGACTTGCCCAGGGTCACACAGCTAGTGTCTGAGGCCAGATTTAACCTCATGAAGAAGAGTCTTCCTGACTTCAAGCTCAGTGTTCTATTGCACACACACGTGTACACACACAATAATCATACTTTTTATTGTTTTTGTTATTAATATGGTCAGTTATACTTAGAGTTTTCCTAAAATTGAACCATCCCTGCATTCTTGGTATATCTAACCTGGTCACAATGGCTGTTGGATCTATGGAGGGGGGAACGTCTTCACATGCTTGGGGTAGATACCCCTAACTCGACATTGGGTTTGAGGCCTGTTGGTTACCCTTAACGTGGCTTAGCCTATCTGCCAAAAGGTTTTTGGTTTGGGGGGGGGGGTTGTTTGGTTTTTTACCAAGGCATGGCTACTGCACATGCTATGGCTTTTTGGAGCCACCGGTGAGAGTTGGGTGACAGGTGGACACCAAAGATGGATGAGCAGCCTTCCCCCCAGAGGGGCAAGTCCTCCCTAAACACCTCCTGCAGCCTTTACTATGTATCCTCTCCCACTAGAGGATGGCCATATGTTATAGTAATTTGGGAGTCAGAGCCTCCATGGGATGTCAGGTGTGGAAGGGACCTTCTCACCAAGTCTAATCCTCTTGATTTGCTGAATATGAAAATGAGGCCCAGAGAGGCTCTTGCTAGCTGGACCATGGCTTGAACCCAGCTCACAAGTCCCTAGTCCTGCCTTCTTTCCATTAGTCCAGGATTCCCTTCCAGAAATATGAATTGTTATACAAATACATTATTGCCATTTAATGGCATCTGGAATAAAGATGTTTTTATTCAACATTTATGTAAATTAATATAAAACATACTACATAAATTGCATGGTACTTCACAATTCAAAAATGAATAAAAATTTAATAAGACATACTTGAGTGCTTGATAAGGTTAGCCCTGGAGATGAGAAAAGCAGGAATGGAAAGCCAAGCATTTAGAGTTAGAGCCATTGTACTAAGACTTTTCCTCCACCTACGGGAAGGGGGAGGTATCCTCTCGCTATTCAATGGGCAGGAAATTTCTCTTGGTGCCCTCCAAAGGGCCCAAATGCTGACTGGGAAGAGCCTGGAATTGTCTCCATTTGTGTCATCCAGGTCTCTAAGTCTGATCAGATCTGAATCCCGGCGTGCTAAGGAGGGAGGCTCAGAGCAGGAGTGATGTGCGCGCCAAGAATGACCTCAGTCACCAAAGACGGGGGCCTAATGAAAGCACTGGGACTCTTCATGGAAGAGAGTAGAAAGGAAGGAGAGCAGAGGGGCTAGGACTAAGCCCTGGGAGTGAGGAACGAAGGAAAACTCTAAGTCAGGGACAGAGAGGGGAGAAGAGTCAGGAAAGCACAGGAAACATCCCAGAAACCAAGAAGAGAAAACTGCAAGAAAGATATGGTAAGAAACCATGTGAAACCAGGGGGAGAGGCCTCAAAAATGGGTCAAAGTGAGGAGGAGGCAGAGTTCTGCTCTTGTATGGAAGTTTTCCATTTCATTCATGAGTGGATAGACACCCTCCCAGCATTCCCTCTGTGGCTCCTTTCCTGTCCTTCTGTAATGCCACAAGTTGGCATGCATGTAATCAGTATCTCTGTTGGTATATTTGGAAGTGGAAAGAGATGACAGTGAGAGACTGGAAGGTTGGGGGAGGGGAGAGGGGAGGGGAGGGGGGAGGAAGGGGGGAGGGGGAGAAAGAAAAAGAGAGAGACAGAGAGACAGAAACAGAGACAGAGAGATTGGGTGGGAGAGAGGAGAGAGGGAGAGGGAGAGAGAGAGAGAGAGAGAGAGAGAGAGAGAGAGAGAGAGAGAGACAGCTTCTTCTTCCCTTCCTCAAAGCCCAATCAGAAGTCAGCAGAGCTGGTTGGAATGAGACAGGAAGAAGTCATGAGTCACCTCTGAGACAATGATCTAGGTGGCCTTGGGTGGTTATATAGAAAAAAGACAGAACAGGCAGGGGAACATGGGTCTGCAAATGGAGAGGCTTGTTGAAGTAAATCAGAAGGATGAAGAAGCCTTGATGGAGGTGCTCTGCTCCGGTCTGCGTGACTCAGCCAGCCATGAGCTGAAAGGAGTCCGATCCCAAGGGGCAGCTTGTCACGAATCCTGCTCGTCTGGAGAGTGGTGACCGTCTCTGGCCTGGCTTCTGAGTCAGAGAATAGTCACGGGAAGAGATTGATCAAAGGCAGACCTTCCTTCCCTCCTTTGATTCTCTGCAGACCCATGTTGCCATTGGCAATGTGGAGGAGGCCAATGTGCTGAGGCCTAGATAGGAGGGAGGGAGGGCAGTGGAGCCCTTCACCGGGCCCAGATGCCAGAATCTTGGGTTGTAAGGGGTTTCAATGGTCTTCTAGTCCAACTTACACCTGAAAAGCAATCCCCATCAATATTCCTGACAAGGAGTCGTGCAGCCTCTGCTTAAAGCCCTTCAGTGATGGAGAATTCACCACCTCTTGTTGCAGTGCCTTCTACTTGGGGACAGCACCATTAGTCAGCATGAGATAGTGGAGAGAGAGCTGACCTTGAAGTCGGGAAGACCTGGGTTCAAGTCCTTCCTCTGACACATGCTGACTGTGTGACCCTGGACAAGTCACAGAACCTCTCTGTGCCCCAGGTGACTCTCTAAGACTGTACATTATAGAGCACCAGGGAGTTAGTTCCCTTTACAGACAAAGTCTCAGGTCTGTTCCCCACCACCAAGTTTTTCTAGTTTTTCTTTGCAATTTGCAGCCATTCTTCCTAGCTAGGCCTGCCCTCTGAGGCCAAGAGATTGGCATATGAAAGACCTGAGCCTCCTGTCCTCCACATCTGGCATAGACTTGAGATCTTTTGCTCATCAGGTTCCTGAGAGATAAGTGTGAAAAGAAGAGCAATGGACTCAACCAATAGTTTGGCTAAAAGTGGATTCCCATTTTAGAAAATATTCAGGTTTGGGGTTGAGGTGAAACTGGCTCACTGGGTGGTTTGTGTTTTCTTTAAACTTCGGGGTGGGGTCACTGTTCAGCGGTGTTGAGGGGGGATAAGGGGGTGTTATGGGGGTGAGGGGTGTATTTAATTTCCCCATCCCTCATTCCAAGGGTGTTTGTATGTTTGTAAATGGCATCTTCTTCTAAGTGCCTCCGAGGGCCTTAATTTCTCTGAGACCTGTGCATAGCATCCTTTTGTTATGCAATTTAATTCAGTTTGACTATTTGTATTTATTAGCTATTTATTATTTATTTATTTGTTGGCTATTTATTAATCCCCTGCTATAATATGTGCTAGGCACCCAGCGAGGGGCTAAAGCTACAAAGCCAAAAAAAAAAAAAAAGATACACTTTGGGCCCTCAGGGAGCTTCAGTTCTCCAGGCCAGGGAAACAACATGGACCGCTGAGGAAATCCGAAAGAAAATAAATATGGCATGGAGAACCAGGAAGGAGGGCTCAAATCCCCAGCATTCTTGTGGCTTGGGTTGCCTTTTTGTCAGTCTTCTGGATTTAGGTCGAACTCCTCGATGGGAAGACTAACAGGGGCCCTGACCACTGACCCCTGAGATTCTGCTTTGCTCTGGGGGGGTAAAGAACCAAAAAAAAAAAAGCCAAGCAGAGGACTCTTTGAGGTTTTCTTTTTTCTGCCTCCTTCCCAGGGAGCTCCAGCTAGTGATGGGGCAGCTAGCCTTGAGGCTCTGAGTGCCGGGCTCTGCACTGCAGAGATTGGCTGTGACAGACTCACTCACTGGGATTATTTTCTGACACTTTAAGTCTCTGCTTAACCAAGGCAAAAAAACACGGCGAGTCCAGAAATGCACATTCCCTCCAGAGGTTATTGACAAGATTAATTACCTCATCATTCCTTTAATAAAATGACTCCAAGCATATTGCAACTATAATTATCCATAAAAATCATAATGAATTCCATTTCTCCCCAAAGCGCCCTGCTCCCGGGATGGGGGAATGGGGAGTGAGGAGGCAGCAGCCCTGTTCTCTGCAGGGAGGGTTGGTGGTAATGCAGAGGGTCTAAGTAGGTCAAGGACCTGAGAAAGGATGTCATTTACGTGGACTTTTAGCCTTGTGATGTTCCAAATTCATTCACAGCTCAAGTTCTTAATGTTGCTTCTACTTGAAACTCAAGGGTCTCCTTCCTCTTTCCCTCCTCCCTAACCTCTCCTTCCATCTCACAAACAAACAAATAAAGAAACAAATTCTCAGACGACTTCCCTTTCGAGAGAGTCTTGGCACCTTTGTACAAGGGCACAGCAATTACAGGGGCAAAGACAGTGCCCCACAGCAAACAAGAAACTGGCACGTTACTCCCATGCCCTTTGAACCCCCTCTGCCCCAGGTTGTGCCTTCCTGCCCCCTCCCAAGGCCTTCACCCAGGCTTGCCTTCTCTAGGCAGTGGTCCCTGCCCCAGACTTATTCCTCTTCCCTCCCCCCACTTCCTTCTCTGTCAGGAGTGGGAAGATTCATGGGATCATCGACTCTAAGGCTGGAAAGGATCTCAGCAGTCATCTTGTCCAACCCCCTCATTTTACAGAGAAGGAAACTGAGGCCAAGAGAGGGAAAGTGTTCAAGGTCACACAGCTCATAAGTGACAAAGGTGGGACTGGACTCCAGGTCTGCTGCACCACATTGGATATTATTGTCAGGTGTCACTGACTCTGTTGCCATTGCTTCCCCAAAGGAAGCCCGGATCTAAATGGGCCTGCTTCTGCAATGTCAGGCTTGCCTCCTGCCCATCAGCCAGCTTTTATTTACTCTGTTCCTTCAACTTTCCAAACCCTTCCTGCTCCCAAGAAGTGACTTGTCCAAGGTTATACTGGTAGTACATGGCCCAGGCCCAGGCCCAGTTCATCCCTAAGTCCTTTGACTTATGATTCCATTTTCTTCCCAATATACTCCACTACCACCTCTTTATAACTTGCCAATTCTTCAAGACACCTGCCCTGAGCATCTCATCCATCACGGCTTCTTCCTTCCTTGAATGGCTACAGCATTACCAAAGGTAGTGGGGTAAAGGTAAGCTCTTGGCTATGTGTCATCTCTCATTGCTAACTGTGGTTTAGTTCTAGCTCTTCAAGTGTCCATAAAGCCCCAGAGGGTTACCATGCTCTACCTATCATGTCTCACACTCATCTTGTCCATGTCCTATACCCACAGTGCCTAGGACAGTACTCAAGGTCAAGGAGGGAGGGAAGGAAAGCAGGACTTCACTCTTGCTCAGTTGTGGCTGGATAATAGTAGGCCAAGAGTGTTTCCAAAGCACTTTGCAGCAGCCATCTCATTTGACCCTCCCAACAGCCCTGAGAGGTTGTCCGTACAGGCATTAGGTCCAGACAGATGGTCATGTGGCTAATAAGTGTCAGGGGTGGAACTTGAACCAAGTTCTTCCTCACCATGGTATACCAGCCACCACACCAGGCCAGTTCTCCTGGGAGGCAACAAGAGTACATTTGGCAAATGGGCTTTGGGAGATGGAAGGTGAATTTGCTCATAGGGAAACAGCCCCCCAGTTCATGGGCGTCTGCACCCCTACCAAGGCATGTATGTGCTGCACTGCGTCAGCCTGATTGCATGCCAATAAAGTACATGACACTTTAATGAAAAGCTTGAAATTCATCTGAGCAAATCATAAACCACAGGCACTATGCTGGAGTGGTTCTGCTGCTAGCAAACCCACAGTCAATTTCCTCATGTCACACTGTGCGTGCTTGTTATTTTCAGTCACAATAGGCTGAGACTGTTCCTTCCTGAAGACCTGTTTACTGGCCTTATTCTGAGGTAGCATTAGCAGTCCCAGAACAACAGAACATCAAGAGATGGAAGAGACCTTAGTCACCCTCTGGTCCAACACTCTTATTTTATAGGGGAGGGAATGGGTTTAGTGAGATTAATTGAGTGGTCTAAGGTCACACAGCTAGTTAAGTATCTGATGCCAGAGTTGAACTCAGGAAGATGAGTCTTTCTATCTCCAGGCCTGGTCCTCTATCCACTGCACCTCCTAGCTGCCCTACCCAAGATCACAGAAGGACATAATAGCAAAGTCAGGATTTGAACTCTGATCCTCCAACTCCAATTCCAGCACCTGCCTATGCCTTTGTCACAAAGTAAAAGAATCTTGTATTAAAAATGTGTCCTGAGAATGAAATCTAAACTTTAGAACAAAGATTTAGCACCCTTTTGTGTCATGGACTCCTTTGGTAATCTGTTGAAGAAGAAGCCTGTGGATGGATCCATCTCAAAATAATCTTTTTACAGAAGTGAAGGAAATGTTAAATTTCAGTTAGAAGTTAGTGAAAATAAACATGTCATTTTTTCCATCCAAGTTCACAAACTCCCTGAAATCTATGCATGGCTCCCTGGGGTAGGGTTCTATAGGCCTCAGGTTAAGAACCCTTGATCTTGCCCAATCTCCTCATGGTACAGAGGAGAAAATAGAGGCTCAGAGAATTGGGGTGATTTTACCAGGTTCACCAAGGTAGGAAAGGGCAGGGGTTGGATTCCAGAGTAAGCCTTCTGAGTCCAAATCCAGTGTTCTACTTATGATTCTGAGCTGCCTTTCCAGATCAAGTCCCAGACTGTGAGGACTGCTTCACTAACATCAAAGCAGAAGCCTTGCAGCCCAAGCACCAAGGCATGCTGGGCCTCTCCTTGGCTTTGGCAGATGGGGAGATGTATTGTGGTTGCTATTGTTTCTCTTAAGCCCCAGAACATTTGGAAGAACCGTTGAGTGTATGAGCTTGGCTCATGTCACAAGAAAGATGAAAAATCAGGAAGCTTTGACACCATTGGGACAACCTTGACAAAATGTCCTTTAAACTAGTCAGGACCCATTTGTCTCCCTCTCAGAATCCACAAGGCATCTAAATGAATTGCCAGTGGTTAAGCAACACAGCCTTGGAGTGACTGAGTGATCTGTTGGGCTGATGAAACACTCAAACTGGTAATATTCGGGATGATGTACCCAATGAGCTCTCAGTAAGTATGTCATGTGGGCAAGGGAATGGCCCAGAGCCGATCTGCCAGGCTTAGCTGTCTAAGTATATCGCTCAGGGTGCCAACGAGAATGCTGTCTATGGGCTCTAAAGGGAACAGAACATGACCGGATAGCACATCGAGGTGAGAGCTTCTCTCAAAGAGCCTTGACATTATTCCCCTGGGCTCTGGTACATGTCCACAGTCTTCATCAGCCTCCCTGGCCACCACTCTGATGATGAGCTGGGTCTCCACTTAACAAAGTTGATTACTGAAGAATGGGTTTCCCCCAGGCTCACACTTGGGCCCTGCTCTAAGCTGTCTTAGCTCTTTGCAAACACACTGCATGTTCTTGCTCCTAATCTCTGCCTGCTGGCTTCCTTCCAGACTCAGCTCCAATTCTGTCTTTTGCAAGTCTCACTTTCTGTTAGGGCCTTCTCTCCAATTACCTCCAATTTGCCCTGTCTATACCTTGTATGTACACAGTTGTTTGCATACTGTCTCCCTCATTAGAATGTCAACTCCTAGAAGGCAGGGGCTCTCTTTGCTTTCCTTTACATCTGGGGCTTCACATGCAGTAGGTGCTTAATAAATGTTTACTAACACCTTGAAAACAAGCACATTCCTGGATGGGGCATCAGAGTGAGATCATGAGATCACAGATTTAGAGCTGAGACCCTGAGAGCCAACTTGGGCCAATCCCTTCGTTTTACTGGAAACTGAGACACAGAGAAATTAAGGCACTTGCTAAAGTTCTGGAGAAGTTCAGGATGTACCTTTGGGTATCATCTCATCCCAGCTCACCCAGGCCATAAGTTACAGAGTTAGGATTTGACCCAGCCCTCTGACTTCGAGGTCAGTGTCCTCGTCATCAATACTGTCAGCTCAAAGTTGAATACACGTGTGGGCAGCACAATGTTATCAGGGCTTCCTACTTCCGAATGGAACTTCTTTGTAAACATCAATTATCTCCTAAGTGAGGAGGGGGTATGCTTCCTTGGGTAGTATAGTGAGGCCCTCCCAGTAGGGCAAGGAAGCCAGGAGCCCAGTGACGTGCACAGGAGCCAGAAAGGGCTTGGCTTAGGAGCCTTAGTTTAGGAAAACCTATGGTTGGACAGATGGCTCTGGGAATTGCTCTGGATACTAGCAGGACTGGGACTATGGGCGTGGTCCCCACAGAGAGGAGTCATGGCCCCTACAGGAGGCTGATTCCAGAGCTAAGTGAGGCGTGACCGATCTGGAGATGCTGCTGCTGGTGGTGGTTTAGGAAGGGAATGAGCATGAGCACAGGCCTTGCTCCACAGGCACTAACCTTGGGCCAGCTCTTTACTGCAGCTAAGCTCTTTGTGCTTTTCTTCATCTCCCTTCTTAAGAATGACTGTTCTCCAAAAAGAGGCCAGGCCTTTGGGCATTTTTCAATGTTCACTAATCTCACACTCTGTCTTCTCTCTATATAAACAGCTCAAATTTCCCCCCATGCACACATTCTTTTGTCTCCTGCTTAGTCTGTCTAAGCCCATCAGTGAGTATTATTCATCCCTCCAGCTTTAGGGCTCTTATCTCCTTCATGGAAGCTGGAATGGATAGTCCCTATTGGTGTTTCCTTCTTGGATAGAAGTTTTATTTTTTTCTTTTTCTCTAGGACAGAAAAGCTCAAAGCAGGTTAGACCTGCTTCCTGACTTTGCATCTTCCTCCTCAGGAGTCGCAGGCTTACTTTAAGAGTGGGTAGAGTTGGCATTCCCTGAGGAGAACTGAGTCCCTACCCCAGCCCAGCTCCAGAATGATGCCCCAACGCCTGCCAAGAGGCCTGAGATCCCCATTGTGTTTATTCTTTGGAAGATTAAGGCACTGATGGCCTGAGAAAGCAAACTGTAAACTGGGGGGGGGGGTGTCACAGTTTGGTCACATTGAGGCTGGAGGGGTGAGGGGAGTGCCAGGACAAGTGAGGACCCAAAACCAGAGTTTGCTGCCCCTTCCTCCTGCTTCCTCTTATAGATGTATCTGGGCCTTCTTCAATGTGGGTTCTCCCTCCACAGGTACATATTGCTGCTCAGAAAAGCCTGGCCATCTGCCTACTCATAGGCCTCTCGTCCATGCTTTCCCATACATCTTCCATCAAAGGCAGGAGACCCTTCTCAGGGTCTTATTTCGATGTTTTGTGGAAAACTGGGAAGCTTCTGAGCTAATCATCTGTTGTCCCTCCCCCTTCACTCTCCCTAAACATAGCCTTTCTCCTTGCCCAGTTAGACATGTCCTTAATAATACCTTTTATCCAACTTACATGCAAACCACATGTGTAGATATGGCCACCTGAGATTCACTCTATGGCTTTCTGTTTTGTTCTGCTTCCTCATAGTCCCTTCCCCTGACATCTAACAGTCAATCAGTGAATAAGCATTCTTAGTCTATTAAAGGCCCAATATACCACCTACTGTGTGCCAGGCACTGCAGATACCAATCTCTGCTATCAAGGGGCTTACATTCTGCTGGGAAAGACAGCAGAGACACATACCAAGAGATATACAGGCTGTCCCAAAAGCTATTATAGCTTCAAAAGGTGCTGATATTTGGGGACACTCTGCCTTTGCAGCATAAATACATTCTCTTGATGACTATTTATTAAGCACCTACTATATGCCAGAATCTACAGAAAATAGTTAGCTACGAGGTACTCAGGGAAAGCAGCTGGGGAAGGAAAAAGCTCATTCTGGGCCTGAGGGCCAGCCACTGTAAAGATATGGTGATAGGAGATGGAGAAACAGAAGGAAGGCCAGCTGGGTTGGTTCGCAGACTGTGGGATGGGGGAACATGGTCTTAGGAAGCTGGAAGGATAGGTTGGGGCCACATGTATTGGGGTCAGGCCCAGGAGCGGCAGCTGATCTTCTGAGTCTGAGACCCAGACTCAAAACAAAACCCCACAAAAACAGATGAGCTTTTGCATTAGTAAAGAGCTGGGGATAGTTGCAAGCACTACCCTATTTCCCAAATACAACAGAGCCCACCTTCTTCCTTGAGGTCATTTTGGGTTTTGGGGCCTAGTTCATAATCCGTCTTGTAGCCAAGCTCTTTTTTTTGGGGGGGGGGCTAGGCAATGGGGTTAATTGACTTATCCAGGGTCACACAGCTAGTAAGTGTTATGTGTCTGAGCCAGATTTGAACTCAGGTCCTCCTGAGTCCAGGGCCAGTGCTCTATCCACTGCATCACCTAGCTGCCCCTGTAGCCAAGCTCTTCTTAATGTGTTGTTATAGGAGCCAAACACAAGGGCACATACCCTTTCTAAGCTGTCATACACTTTTTACCCCTTGCATCTTAACTAGAAGTTCTGACCTAGATCAAAACCAACTCTCATTTTCACCCCCAACCCTTCTCTGTGTGGGGGAGGAATGCCCATGCCTTGTTCCTCCATGTCCCCTGAGAGGGAAGTTCTTGGGACCTCAGGAAATGTCAGAAAGCAAACAGAAGGATCAGAGGTAGCTAGAAGAGGACAAATACAAGAGATGCAAAGATCAAAGTAGCAAGATTGGCCAACTGATTAGATATTGGGAGTGAGGGAGAAGTAGGAGTCTAGAAGTAGCACGTGGGACTTAAGGAGGTTGAAGAAGTTGGAGGGTTCTCAACCTGGGTCTCTCCCACCTCTGGTCCTTGTTCCCCATTGTCACTTCCAGACTGTCCTTTTGCCTTTTTCACTCAGTAACTTTTCCCCTTTTGAAGTTAACTCCATTAAAATTTTCCATCCCCTCAAAATTATGATACTGACTTCCAGGTCATTCTTCCTCTTTTTCTCAAGGAGTTCAGCACCTGGCTCACTATCTTCTTTTCTCCAACTTCTTCCTTAGATTAGGCAACTTTCATATCCATATAGATCATTGATCCTTAACAGGTAGACTGGAAGGCCTGGAAAGCCTGGGCATCATTGGAGATGACAAGGCTCAGAAGTTCTTAGCCTACTTAAGTAGTTAAGATGGTGTAGAGACAGGGTAAATGGTAAGGGTGGTGGTCCTCCATTTCATCAGAAGGAAGAGTTGTCGACTCCCAGATCATTCAAACCCTATGAGCAGTCAAGTAGCCCAGGCAGAGGGAAACCTGGGGGATGGCATACCCCGGGGGTAGTGTTCTTTCACGGTGGCAGATTTTCCTAATGCCTTTCCTTTCCTACCTGGGATGCACTTGGGCCAGTGGAAGGGTATCAGTCTGTACCCAAAGCAGTCACTGACGAATAAAGGCCACATTTACTCCCTTTCTGTTTAAAGGAGACCAGTGGGCAGCAGGATGAGTAGGCATGGATGGGTCGTGGCTGCATTTCAGACCTCATTACAGTCTCTTTCTCACCAAACCCTCCCCTTTTCCAAACCTCCTTCTTTATGCTAAAGGTATCCCATATTCCTATTCACCCAGGTTCACAACCTCAGTCTCTTCCTCAGTTCCTCGTTCTCCATCTCCCCACATCATATCTGATCAATTTCTAATTCTTATCACTTGTTATCTACATCTCTCTCATCCATCCCCTCTCTCTACTCTCACAGCTGCCACCACTTCGGCCTCTCCAGTCCATCTCCTTATAGCTTCCAAAATGTCCTTCCTCACATGCAGATCTGGTCATGTCATTCCCCTACTCAATAAACTCTAGTAGCTTCCAATTGCCTCGAGGATCAAATGTTACTATCAGGTTATCTCATCCCTTTTTAGTTTATATTTTTGTGTAAGTTTTATAATGCACATAATCACTGCAGTAACAATAAATAATACTAGCTAACATTTAGATAGGGCTTACTATGTGCCTGGACCCATGCTAAGGGCTTTATAATTATTATCTCATTTGATCTTCTCAAAAACCCTGGGAAGGAGTTACCATCCCCATTTGACAAATGAGGAAATCAAGACAAATAGAGGGGAAGTGACTTGCCCAGGTTCACACTGCTAGTAAGTGTCAGAGGCCAAATTTGAACTCAGGCCTGGCCCTAGATCCACTGCAGCGTCACCTGGCTGCAGTAGTATATGTACAGAATTTACAAATGAGTAAATATCCGTACGGGAGAGGGGTGCACAAAATTCCTTTTTCATTGATGGGGCACATAATCAAAGATGCTTTGGGATCACTGACACAGACGGAGCCTCGGTCTCTAGAGGACCTTCTATGATTGCTTCCTAGGGATCAGCCCCTAGCATAGCTTTGCACGCAGATGCTTAATAAGCACTTGTCGGCTTGATTAGCAAGTAAGGCTCTGAACCGGGAGCCAGGAACCTTCCCCCACCCCACCAGGGTCAGTGCATATAAATGTTTTTTTTAATTGATAATTGTATTTCCATAGAACTGGTTTCCTTTGCCATCCTCTGTTTTATTTTGTGTTTGAAAACATGATTCTGACAGAGGGTCCATTGGCCAAAGAGAGCCATGACACAAAAAAGGCTGAGAGCCCCTGCTCCAGAATAAAGGATCTAGAAAGAAGACTCAAGTCTTGTGTCTACACCAGTGCTAAAACATGCAGGTCAGGCTATGAGCTTTCAGTCCAGCTGATTGACTTATTCAGTTCAAACAGCTGGTTAATATCAGTTTGAACGAAAATTAGGCAGAGTTTGCCTGAAATCCAGGAACCCAGATTGCTTGAGTTTCACTGACCACTTTGTTTTATCTTTTTTTCAGTACTGTTGCCTTGTTGTTGATACAGCTTCATGAAAAGTAATTGATGACACCAGGTGTCAGGTGTCAGACAGCAAGCAACCAATGGAATTCTACTCATTTTTCAACTGTTTGTCATGACATTGTGTGGCTGCAGACATATATGAGCCAATGGGCATTAACTAAGTTTGCTGCCTAGAAACTGACTCACCCATTACAGTTAGCAGCACTCAAACCAAGGGGACTTTGGTGGAGATGAGGGGGTGGCTCTTCCATTAGACTGCTGCTACTAAGTTGGCTTGAATGATGTTGTAAGTGTTCTTACTTAGCATTCCAATTATCCTTCTCCCTAATTAATCCTGCTCATGCCGAAGAGCGATGTGTAATGGTGTTTTTTCCCTGGAGGGCACTCCATGCCTCAAGATTGCTATGTTGTATAGATAAAAATGAATTTGACAGTAAGGGGAAGGGAAGAGAGCTCCAGGTTCAAATTATTTTTAAAAATGATGCTTAAAGGGTTGATTTGGTGCATAGAACTGGAATTTCAGAGTTGGAAGGGACCTCAGTGGCCATCTGCTTCAACACCAACCTGACCAAAAATATCCCCTACAACACAGCTGACAAGTGGTCAGCTAACCTTTGCTTGAAGATCTGTAGCGAGGATGAACCCACTAGAACAGGAAGCAACCCATTCCCCTTTGGGGTAGCTGGTGTTGTCAGGAAGGGCTGGTTTTTTATATCATTTCTAAATCTCCTCTGTACCTTCTACCTGTTCCTAGTTCTGCATTCCAAGTTAAGCAGATCCGACCAAGCCCTTTGCCATGTGGCAACCTTTGCAATACTTAAACACATCTGTCATGTTTCCTCTCCATTTCCAGTTCCTTCAACTGACTTTCAAATGCCATTAAACGATCTCAATGTCCTTCAACTTCCTGGTCACCTTTTTCTTGATGTTCTCAAGCTTATGAAGATCTTCTCTAAAATGTGACATCAGCAACTGAAAACAATCATTCACATGTGGCTTGACCAGAGCAGCAGAGTAGAGCAGGATGGTAAACTCCCCTAGTTTTGGACATTCATTCATTCCTTTACTGCAGCCTACGGCAGCTAGGTGGTGCTGCAGTGGATAGAACACCAGGCCTGGAGTCAGGAAGACTCATCCTCCTGAGTTCAAATCCAGCCTCGAACACTGACTATCTACATGACCCTGGATGAGTTACTTAACCCCTTTTGCCTCAGTTTCCTCATCTGTAAAATGAGCTGGTGAAGGAAACGACAAACCACTCCAGTATCTTTGCCAAGCAAACACCAAATGGGGTCATGGAGAGTCAGACACAACTGCAAAATGACTGAACAACAACAAAGGATTGCATAGAATTTTTGGCTGCCACATCACACACACTCTTGACGCATTGAGCTTGCAGTCCACCAAAACCTTAAAATCGTGTTCAGACAAATTGCTCACTAGTCATACCTACCACATCTTGTGCTTGAGAAGGCGACTTTTTTAACCTAAGTGGAAGACTTTACATCTAGTCAGTCAGTCAATAAACATTTATTATGCACCTACTATGTACAAAGTACTGTGCTAAGTACTAAGGATACAAAAAAAGAAAAGAAAAGAAAAAGATAAAAGATAGCTCCAGATCTCAAAAACTCAGAGTCTGCTGGGAGACACCCTGTTAAATTTCATCCTATTCGGTTCAGCCCAATGTTCTACGCTGTAAAAAATCACTTTAGATCCTTAATCCAACTTCCAATGTGTTAGCTAGCCTTTCCAACTTTGCACCATCTGCAAATTTGATATGTATGCTATCTCTACTTTTAGTCAAGTCATTGAATTGAGTGGGACTGATTAGGAAGAATACAATTTGGGAAATGAAAATAATAGGAGTAATAAGGGAATGGGCTGCCTTGAGATCTAGTGGATTTCCTCTCACTGGAAGATTTCAAGCAAAGGCTGGATGACTACTTACTGAATATATTGTCCAGAGGATTCTTGGTCAGGTATGAGTGGGATAATATGGTCTATGAAGTCCCATCTAATGCTGAGGCCTTGATACTTTGATAATATGTTAAACAGCACAGGGCAAACAGATGGACTGCAAGCTCAATATGAATCATCAGTGTGAGGCATCAGCCAAAAAAGCCAATGTGATCTTGGGCTGCATTAAGGTGATCGTTCCACTGTCATTCCCCAGCCCTCATCAAGCCTCATCTGGAGGCTTGTGGGCAGATCTTGGCATCATGAATTAAGAAGGACATTGAAGGAGAACATCCAGGGTGAAGCAGGAGCTTGAGTCCATGCCCTTCCCATGAAGACTGATAAAAGGAACTGGCTGTGTTTAGCCTAGAAAAGGGAAGATTTAGGAGGGCTACCATAGCTGTGGTCAAGTATTGGAAAGGTGGTCCTATGGAGGAGGGATTAGCCTTGCTCTGCTTGGCACCAGAAGCAGCAATGCAGGGAAGTTGCAAAGGTGCAAATTTAGGCTGGAAGTCAGGAAAGGCTTGATAACAGCTTGAGCTGTCCAAAATGGAAATGGGCTGTCTGGAGAGGTGGGTGAATTCCCCTTCCTTATAGATCTTCAAGGAGAGGCTAGACAGTTATGTGTTGAGTATGAGCATATAGAGTATGTTATAAGGGGAATTTCTTTAGTATATACGTTGGACACTGAGGTCCTTTCTAACTCTGGAATTATCTGATTCAAAATTTTATTATATTCTTGGGAGAACTCCAGTAAAGACATCCTTGAAAGCTGACATTGAATCCAACTATTCAACCAGTCCAGAATCTACCTTATAATACTAGCCTTTAGCCTACATCTCCATTTTTCCCACAAGAATAGTCTGAGAGATTTTGTCAAAGGTATTGGTAAAAGTTAGGTAAGCTATGTCTATAGCACTTTCTTGAACTACCAGTCTAGTAAACCTGTCAAGAAAGGAAATGAAGTTAGCTTGGTATGAGCTATTCTTTTTAAAACTGATACCTTTTGGTTTTTATATCACATTCATTTGCTGATATATCCTTGCCTTCCCCCCACCCCGCCCTACTCAGGGATCCATCCCTTATAACAAATCTGTCTATCTATCCCTCTGTCTATCTGTCTGCTAAATATCTATCTATCATCTACCCATCTATCTCCCAAAGAAGCAGTTCAGAAAAACTGATCGGTACATCAATTGAGTTTAACTGTATATGTAGTGTTCCATGCCTATAGTCCATCACCTCTGGAAAGAAGGAAGAGAGGTACATTTTACAATCTCTTCTTTGTGGCTTGGTCATGATAATTGCATAGTGTTCGGTGTCAGAGTTTTTTTAGGTCATCATTCTTTACAGTTACATTTAGTCATTGTATATATAGTTTTCTGGTGTGGCTTACTTCACTTTGTATAAACTCGTATAAGCTTCATCAGTTCATACAAGTCTTTCCATGCTTCTTCGAATTCACATTCATCATTTCTTATAACTCAGTAACATTCCATTACATCCCTGTGGTACGACTTCTTTAGCCATTCCCCAATCTGCAGGCACCTCCTTTGCTCCTAGCTCTCTGCTAATACAAAACGGGCTGCTGAGGCACGACCTGTTCTTGCTGAAGCCGTGCTGGCGTTTTGTGATCAATGTTGCCTTTTCTAGATGTTCATTAACCATCCCCTTAATAAGCAGGCACATTGGTGCACTGTTGTTGGGGGAGCTGTGAATAATCCAGACATTCTGGAAAGCAATTGGAAACTAAGCCCCCAAAGTCACTAAACTGTACATACCCCCTTGGCACCTAGATCCCCTCAAAAAAATCAAAAAGGGAAAAGTCTTTTGTGTACAAAAATATTTACAGCAGCTCTATTTGTGGTACCCAAGAACTAGAAACTAAGGGGAGTGCTCATCAATTGGAGAATGGTTGAACTAATAATGGTGTATGAAGATGATGGAATACTATTGTGCTGTAAGAAATGACATAAGGGATGGTTCAGAGAAGCCTGGGCAGACTTAAATGAACTGATGCAGGGTGAAGTGAGCAGAGCCAGGAGGACAATTTATACTATCATAACAACAGTGTAAAAATGAACAGCTTTGCAAGACTTCGAACAACGATTAAGCCTAACGATGAAGCACACTACTCCCCTCCTGACAGGGAGATGATGGATGAAATACACAGAATGAGACACATTTTGGGATGTGACCCATATAGGAATTTGTTTTGCTTGATTCTGCTTATTTGTTACAGGAGTTCTGCTTATTTTTTGTCCAGTTTGGGTATGGAAAGGAGAAAGGAGAGAGCCAGACAGTAAATGTTTGTTAATTTAAAAAAGACTTTCATTTAAAATACACACTGCAAAATTTTTCCGGGAATTAAAATTAAGCCCTCAGGCCTGTCATGCACAGAATGAATTCTTTCCGCCTCCCTGTTTTATTAGGTGATTTCTCTTCTCTGGTCTTGTGGTGATTCTTTCCTTCCCCTTAATCTTTCAAAGATCACTGACCCACAGTTGTTCAGCAAACCATCACACCTGTTAGTTCTTGCTGTTGTGGTTTGTCCTTCATTCTCGAAGAGGACCATGACGTCAGGAAGGTGATGCTATAACTTTTTGAATTGAATTTAAGTGAGCGAGGGCTGTGCAAGGTCACCAGCCTCACTTTCTCCTCCAGAGCCATCTGGCTCCAGTGGCCAGATATTCATCAGGATGATGGGAGATGGCCCATTAGTTCCTGTCCCGGCACCTCACACACCGAATTTGCCTTTCTCTTCTGACATCATGGGATTAAATGTGTAACCATTATGAAAACACTCTCTGTGCCTCTACTATCTTCAATTTCTTCCCCCAAGGCTTCATTTGTGCCCATGTGAATTACCAGAATTGGGATGCAATTGTCCAGTCTGACAAGTCCCACGAGGTTCTTGGTCACATCCTGGATGCAAGCCCTGAGAAGGCAACAGACCTCTCAATTGTTGTTACTAGGTCAACAAATAGCTGCCTCAGTGGCCCTTAGCAAGCAGCAGCCATTCACTATCACATGGCTGTTTTTTCTCTGACCTTTACAGAATGATCCCCTGTCTGGCAGCACTTGGATTCACATTCTTATTTGTCTTGTTTTTCAAAGTTTTCTTTCTTGCTTTTTTGTTTTTTAATATTCATTTTTAAATTTTCAGCTCCAAATTCTCTCCCTCCCTTCAGGTCCTCCCCCACCCAATGAGAAAGCAAACAATATGATACCCATTATACATGTGAAGTCAGGCAAAACACATCTCCACATTAAGCATGTTACCAAAAGGGGCGGGGGGAAGAAAAATAAAGAAAGTGGGGAAAATGTGCTTCGATTTACAGCAGTTCTATCAGGTAGAGAGCATGAGTTCTTCACAATTGTCATGGATCATTGTCTTGTTCAGAATGGCTAAGTCTTTTGTACTAACCATCATTATAATATTACTCTTCCCGTCGACAACGTTCTCCTGGTTCTGCTCACTTCACCACATTCTTATTTCTAGGATGACAAATGGCCATTTTCTCCCCATGGGGCCCATCCTCCTCCTCTTTGGGAAGAGTCTCACATGTTGGACTTAGCTCCAATTATTCAGTGGGCCTTCCTTCTCTCTCCCATCACGTTCTTCCATCCGCCAGTCTTTGAGCACACGTCAGGCTTCCTCTCTATCTCTTCACATCCCTTTTTCTACTTTGTTTTCACATTGAAGCCTTTCTTTTATGTTTTTAAAGGAACATTTTATTCTCCCTGATAACCTGAAGAGTGGAGAGAGATTCTTCCAGCACCTTTACCTTCAGCCTGAGCCTAGAGCAGGGCTGGAGAACCTGTGGCCTCAAGGCCATATGTGGCCTTCTAGGTCCTCAAGTGCGGCCCTTCGACTGAATCCAAACTTCCCCTTACTAAAAGTATTTGTTCTGTAAAACTTGGACCCTGTCAAAAGGCCGCACCCAAGGTTCCCCACCCCTGGCCTAGAGCATAGATAAGTCACTTGACTCTGACAAAATATAAACATGGTATGTTCTACGCAGGCCATTGCAAAATGTTCTCTGCTTTCCCTCCTTCCTAGAAATGATCCCCGCAGTCCTTTGCCATTCTTGCTAGTAGTTCCCGTGGAGGAATGTGGCAGCTAACTGCCTCTGGGGGTCTCTAATATTCGAGCTGCCACTCTCCTTCTCACCTGGCTAGCACCTTCTTATCTTGCTGACTTCCTTCTTTTTCTCCTTCTTCCTTCTTCTGTTCCTTAGGAATTTAAGACTCAAGTACTTTCCCTCCGTATATCCTCCTCCTCCTTTAGACAGAGTTCTTCATCCTCTCAAGTCCCTCCAAATTTCCCCTCCCAAATTTAAACTCTGGCTAGCTTCCCAGTTCCCAAACCTTTCTGATCTCCATCATTTCTCCTCTTAAAAGAAATAGGGAGGGAGGGAGGAGATCGCACATGCTCATGGGATGCAAGCGCGCACACACACACAAGCACACACACAACACACACACACACATACACACACACACACACACATACACGCACATTTCCTTCCAGGTGCCCAGCATCCTCTCCCTATAGAAAGCTGATCTCTAATAAGGTTAGGTGACACATTGCTTCTACAGAAAATGTCCCCCCACAAGACACTTTTAAGTTTAATGTGCATTTTTAATGTCCTCTTCATCACTTTCTGAAGTCTAGACAAATCAACAAAACAATAACTCCAGCCTGGACTTGTAGCATTTGCTGATTTCTGAGGTGTAACTGCTCACACTGGTTCAGCCAGCTCCATCATACCACTGCTTCTAGCTCAGACTCATTTCCTTCAGGTCCTAGGCCTGCAGGCTACGGATGTGCTAAGTCCTGCAAGCTCTCAGCTCTTGATTAAACATTTCTCCTTGATGAGTAAGACCTAGGATAATATATTAAAAAACAACAACAACAAAAAGATTTCCAGCTGGGGGGATAATTAATGAGGCCCTGAATAAGGAAATTAATTTAGGTAGAATTATCATTTTCATTATATTAGCTCGGCCTACCCATGAGCAACTGATGTTTTTCCTACAAAGTGTCTTTCACAATGAGCAAAGGGGACACTCTGAAAAAACAGTTGTTAACCACTCTCAGACTTCCATGTTACTATTTTCTTGGTCATCAGACGAGTGTTAGATGGCAACAGCAGCATAGCTACATTCTTCCTTGCTAAGTCTTGAGTCCTTCCCGAAGTCATGGGGAAAAAAATGGCCTCTGAGAATCGCTTAGTTCCTGCTTATTATCCCTAACTGCTACCCCTTTCTATAAGGGAAGCCAGAATTGCTCACTGGCCTCATCTACAAAGGAGAACACTGAATCCCTCCCTGATTTTAAATGCCATGGGTATTGATATGAGTAACACCTGAGTGGGACAGTGCACCCCCTAGCTTCCAGTCCATTGGCTGGACAGATGGCACGCTCAATTACACTTTCCACAATATTTTATTAAATAGATGGTTTGGGACCACTTAGAACAGAAAGCAGTGAGAACTGGGAGACAAAATGGGTTCACTAAGCACAATTCACTCCAGATTCACCTCATTTCCTGGTTTTGTGGACTTACTAGACTGGCACAGCAAGGGAATGTCACACATAAAGCTTTTGGCAAAGTTTCTCTTGATGCCTATGTGAAAAGGAGGAAGAACAGAGTCAAAACTAGTGGGAGGTGAATGGGGCTTTGCCCCAGGACCTTGATATCCTGGGATCGAGTAGGGTGGAGGACTTCTACTCCAGGAAGATATGGTTCCTCCCATATGCAATGGCTGTCACCATGACATATCTCACCTTGGGCTCTTCTGGGAGTGGATAGCACAACTGTCCCTACTCCTGGAGAATGCCTCCCCTCTCCCCCAAATCTGTGTTTCTGGAGGGAATTTTCAATTTTATTCTAGGAGCAATAAGATGGCTCTGTCTAGGATTCTCAATGTTCATTGGGTCTGGCCCACAAAATATAAACCATTTACCGTCACCTTGTGGGAGGGAGTACAGACTGCCTTAGATCCCAGACTATACTGTGCCTTCACATGTCATCTTGCTATCTACCAAGGCTGTCTTACCATCTGCCTATTTGCCACTCCACTCCCTTCTTTCTATCTATCTCTTGCTTTGGGAACATTCATCACATCAATAGTACCACGGAAAAGGTGAGTCAATTGACTGCCCTGTGGATCAATTCACTGTTCCTGTGACTCCCAGACCAATGCTCCCTCCCCTGCCACCACTCCCCTATTTGTGCTGTCTCCCCCAATAGAATATTATCTTTCTGAGAGTAAAGACCATCTTGCGTTTTGTATTTCTATTTCTAAGCACAGTTTTTGGCACAAGTAAGTACTCTTAATAAATGCTTTATTCATTCATTCATTCATGACTTTTGGAAGTAGACTCATTTTTCATTTTCAGTTGGCCAGGCTAACTTGGATCAGTTTAGGTCACAGATTCAGAGCTGGAAGGGTCTGCCAAGGTCATGTAGCCCAAACTCACTCATTCTACAGATAAGGGTACTAAGGCCCAGAGAGGTAGAGCTACTTCTCCAAGGTCATACAGACGGTGAGTGGCACGGGTGGCATTCAATCTCAGGTCTTCTGACAGCAGAGCCAGAACTCAGTCCTATTGGGCCACTGCCTGTTCTCTCTCAGAGAGAAAGCTACGGCTCCTACTGCTATGGTAAAGACTAAATCACTCTCCTGGGCTCCAAGGACAGCGAGCTCTGGGATCTCTCAGCCTCTTTGGTAGATGACTATTTACTCTGCTTTGGAGGGCCTTGTTTCTGATAGGTTCAGAAGTATATTTCCATTAGGATGCTGACAATTTCACCAAGCAAATCCTTTCGTGTGTGTGTGTGTGTGTGTGTGTGTGTGTGTGTGTGTGTGTGTGTGTTTTCCCCTCAGGCACAGTGGCATTTTTTAAATTAAAGCTATATATCTACTTTTAAATGAAATGCTTCCTATTATCAGCTGAGCAGAGGACAGGGCTTGGGAATTATGGTTACAAATCCATTAGAAGAGGTTCGTGAACTTTCAAAATAAATTGGTGGTCATTTTTAAACCCTTTTCCGTGTATCTCATCAAATTAAACACGTGTGTGCACGTGTTTGTGTGTCGTGAGTGTGTGTAATTTTGGAGTGGCCCTGTGCAGAAGAAAAGCTGTTTGCCCAGTGCCCTACAACCAGGATGATGTCAGAAGCAGAATCTGAACCCAGTTCCCAGTCTAATTCCCAGGCCAGCCCTCTATCCACTAAGCTACTCACGTTTAGTTTTCTGGCATAGGCTTTATCCAAGGATGCATGGAGACAGAAAGGAGGTGGGCATTGTCAGCTGGCCTTCAGGGTCATGGCTATTTGTGCCCAGTCATTCACTTCGGAAATATGGTGGGTGCTAGCACCTGGAGTTGGCTCTCCTTATGCTAAGACTCCCACTTGAGCCTAACTAGGATTTCTAGGTAAAAGATCAAGTGCAGAGGGGCGTTGGCTCGGGCTGGCCCTATGGGGGGGGGGTGTTTGGACCTTCCCCTTTCCTGTGTCATAGGCAAGCAGGCTGGGGAAGATGCCTCTGACCCCCTGCTCGGAAGACTCCTTTTAAATGTAGGAAGTAGAATGCCTAAAGTTCCAAAGGAAACTAATTCTACAGAAATAGTTTTAAATTTTTTTTTTAAGTTAAGCTCTGCCTTAGAGTGTTTTCTCTACCCTAGGCTCAAATCTTAAGCAAATTCTCAGGGATGGAATGATATCCACTGGCCCATGGGCTGCTCTAATGGCTCCTGGCCTCAATTTAACACAAGTTTCTTTCCATACACTTGACAGCCTGGTCACCTTGGCCTATTACCTGGCCCTCATGCAGGAGGTTCCCTCTCCATGCTTTTGGACTGGCTGTCCCTCATGTCTGACATGGTTTCCCCACTTCCTTCTCCCTCCTAGAGTCTCTGGCTTTCTTCCAAATTCAGCTTAAGTTCCCCCTTCGACATGAGGTCTTTTCTGACTACCCCCCTCCCCATCCCAGCTGCTCCCGCCCTCCCTCCCCAAACTAGTTTGTATTGATTTTGTATATATTCTGTCTATATGTACAGATGGCCTCCCTCACTAGAGTGTAAGCCTCTGGAAGGCAAAGGCAGTTGCACATTGTCTTCTCTTCCCCAGCACTTAGCACAGGAACTGCCACATATTAAGCCCTAACAACAACAATAAATGTTTGTTGATTGACTGATTTCCAAGTTCTTGAGGTTGGTCCACAGTCTTTGTATATATGAAGAAAATGTGCTCCTTTCTCTGCAGCTCTGGAGAAAACATTGGGGTGATAGTCTAAATGAGCACGAAAAGGAGAATTAGATTAATTATGTACAAACCCAGCAGCTGGGTGGGGCAGCGCAGTGCATAGAGCACCAGGCCTGAAGCCAGGAAGACTCCAGTTCAAATCCATTCTCAGACACTTACTAGCTTTGTGACCCCGGGTAAGTCACTTCACCCTGTCTGCCTCAGTTGTCTCATCTGTCAGTTGAGCTAGAAAAGGAAATGGCAAACCACTCCATTATCTTTGCCAAGAAACCCCCAAATGGGGTCATGGAGAGTCAGACAGAACTCAACAACAACAACGTGCAAACCCATCTCAGAAGCTTCTTAGCTAGGCAACCTCTTATGACCTCAGTCTTCTCATCTGTAAAATGACTCAGCCTCTAAGGTCCCGTCCAGCTCTAAATCTGTGATTGCTGTACTTTTTATACCCAGAAGTCTTGCTCTTGCCTAAACGTCAGATGGCCTGTGTTCCCTATACCACTTGAACCCTCTCTTCCCCACTAGGTGTCCCCAGGGGAATGAACATTCCTACCTCCTCCTCAGTAGGTATATCTGTTCGGAATATATAACCTAACCTTTTCTTCCTGCCCTCATTTCTTCTCCTCTTTCCCAGTCCTGGGATTACTTTGAATGAACCCAATTCCCTGGAAACCGAAACAATGAGAGGATATAAAAGATGGTACATTCAGACTGGGCTCTCTCTCACCCGAAGGTACAAAGTGGTGAGCTGGTGAAAGAAACCCATCGTCAAGCAACATCTCCAACAACAGCAAGTAGTTGTGGGAGCTTGAGGAAGGCTTTGTGTTGGGGTTGAAAGGAGCAAATTACCTGGAGGCTCAGGCAGCTGACAATGATCTGCCTCGAACTGGGCTACTGGAGATGCTTTTCCCAACTGTACATTGTTCTCAAGTCTTCTCTTAGAGACACTTGAAAAGAAGGTCTTTTCATCTCTAAAGAAAAGTAGATTTCATGTATGTGTATATATAGAGACTATATATATGTGTGTGTATACATATACATGTATACATACTTATATACATATATACATATATATACATATATATACATATATATGTATATATATATATATACATATATATGTATATGTATATATATATAAATATATATATATAAATATATATATATATACATATATATATGTATATGTATATATATATATATATATATATGCAGAATGAATCTTCAGGATAAAATGGAAAAATTTCCCACTTATAGAAAGGTTCTCTCTGAAGTAATTTCAGCTAGTCATAGAAAACAATGGCTTCCATTAACATTGATTAAACATGAACACCTAGCTAGATGACTGGCAGCTTGGGAATGAAAAGCAATAGATATTCTTTTCATCTCAAAGCCTCAAAGGTTGGAAAGATTTGCCCTCTTTGTTGTAGCCGGGAACAGGCTATTGGTTGAATTTGCTCATGGGCTTCAGCCTTCAGAGTAACTGGAAGATTGGGTACACCCACTTCACTCAAGCCTGGGCTCGGAAACTCTCTTACTGGCAGGAGACTTGCTAAGTGTCCACCTGCTTACTGTCTGCCCGTCTTTCACTCTCTGAAATCTTAAGGTCATGGCCAGGAAATGGACATTTATTTTATATTACCTGCATCTTACAGGTATTTTACAGAAAAATAGACTCTGAAATGTCACATGGTTCAGTGAGTGAGCCCTGATCAGAACTTGGCTTTTGTTTTTAAAAACCACAGTCTCCAAAGGATAACTCAGGCCTAGAGCTGGAACTAGGAAATCTGGCACCTAAGGTAAATTCAGCTGAGGAGGGAGCAGAAGCAGAGAGAGCAGATATCCATCCCATGGTTACTACAGGGAAAGCTGTCGTATGGGGCCTTGCCCCGCCCTGATCCCTGGGGGGGCTTGAATGACATGGGTCTCTAGGCCCAATGACTCTGGGATTCCTTAGATTAGGGGTCTATGGGTCCACAGAATCATAGATTTCAGGCTGTCTGTGAAGTTGGATGGGAAAAATGAAATCTTTATTTCCATATAATTGCTGTTCTTTGTAATCCTAGGTATTTCATTTTATGCATCTAAAAGCATTATTCTGAGAAGGGGTTTGTAGGCTTCACCAGACTGCCTACCCAAAAGGCCCATGACAACAAAAAAAATTGAAGAATTCCTGCCCTAGACACCAATTGTCTGTTCAGAGGGTGGAAATCTGCAGCTTAACAAGAAGACTTTCATCTTCATACTCTAAGAGCTGATTGCATTTAATTCTATGTTCATTCCTCCAGAACCCAGAAGCTACAGTGAGGAAGGGGTTAAGTTAATAAAGCATGTTGGCTCTTAGAAAAAGATGTATGCTCACAGAATATTGATTGTCTGTCTCTGGGAAGATAAAATTTCTGGTTCAGTGAATGAAATATAGCACCCTTTCCAAGCCCAGCTCAGCACCTTGAAGAGAAGCCTTTCTCCTCTATAGTATTTCTGACTCTACTTCAGCCCCCAGTGATAAAGAGCCAGCATTAGGAAGCAGACTGTGCTCATGGGAGCACATTGAGGATTATCAAGGCAAAGAAACGGATGAGGGATTGGATTTAACCACATCTGCTTGGTACTTCTGGCACTTCCCGAGTCATAGCGGAAAGAAGATCCCTCCACCTTACCTCTAGAGGCTGTGTGCAAGAGGTGGATGTAGTCACCCCCTCTCTCTCCCCTACACAGTCACCCAGGGCTATGAAAAAGAACTTTTTCAGAAGGGAGAGGCTGCAGCTCTGCTTGGGCTGAACTCCTTAGAACAAGATGCCCCTCCCGGAATAAGCTGATCACCTGAAATCTCACCACCAAGCTGTTTAACTTAGCCTTGGTTACCCAACACCTCCCCCACCTCTTACTGGAGGACTGGAAGAGTGAGCACTCAAGTCCTCCCAAAGCTTTCCTTTACAGAAGGCAGCACCTAGGCTCCACTTTTCATCTTGCACCACTCCTTGGTCTGAACTCTACAAAAGTGCACTCATTAGATTGTAAGCTCCTTGAGGGCAGGAGCTGTCTTTCTTTTTCTTATCTGCATCCCCAGCAAGTAACAGTGCCTGGCACATAGTAGGTGCTTAATAAATGTTTACTGGATTGAACTGGCAGACATCAATATTCCACCTTTGCCGATGACTCCCTTTGAAGACTTTTCCAAGGCACTTTTCAGGTCTTCTCTTTAATAACCTGTTTGTGGCAGAGTAGGTGCTCCTAAAGATCTCAAAGCACAGTCCTAATACTCAGACTGGTTCTCTAATGTCACTGACAGCCACAGCCAGAGTGGGGTCTACAAGGTTTTGTCCCACTTCTATTGTTTCTATGTTGCTGAAAAACTATAGGGTCTGTTTTCCACAGAGTAGAGACAATAGACATTAGCCCACGCATAGCAAGAAGAGCTAGTTAAAATAGGAAACGTGGATGCTGGGTTAGGGTCAGCTGCTTCTCCGTGTGCCCCCAACCCTATCTGAGGAATCGCTTCCTGTTAACTTGTTCCAGTTGGTTTGCAGTGCCACAGGTACCACCTTCCCAGGGCACTTCAGGAGAGTTCACAAAACCTTCTGATAGACTGACTTTCTCAACAAAAACTTTTACTGAATTTCTGAAAAGCTTCCTCTCTCCACCCTGGCTACTTTATTTTTCAAAAACACAGACTTTTCAGAGCATATAGTAGGTTTCTTAGCTTTGAACTAAAATAACAGCATGTTTGTTTTTTGTTTGTTTGTTTGTTTTAAATAACAGAGGAATCATCTGTCAGCTAAGAGCACAGTCCTGGTTCTACCTTGGCCTCTCAAGCAGACACCAGCCACATCTTATAACAAACAACTCCAAGAGCATTGGAAGATGGGTGCATTGAAAATAGGGCTTGGAGGCTCAGATTCTTAAGATCTGGCCCACTTGCATTAGCAATACAAATGCTTAGATTCCTTAAGAGTCTGGCCAATATGGCTGATCTTTAATAAACCTTGTGTCTGGCTGAAAAAAAAAAAAAGAAAATAGCGCTTGGAAAAGATTGAGTCACAGAGGTCTTTTCATTGTCCTGGCATTGACCCCCAGTAGCAGAAAGAGAACTGGCCTAGGATCCCAGATGCCCTCAGTTCTGATCCTAACTCTGTTCATTCCTATTTATGTCACATTGAGCAAATACCTTCTCTTCAGTTGTGCTGATCTGTAAAAGGAGGTGTTGCACTAACTAGCCTCAAAGGTCCCTTTTAATAAATTCTGTATTTCCTACCTATATTTGTTGAGTCTTACTAGCTCTCAGTGTTGAATTTGTCCAAGGCTCGAATGCTTGCCTACCTTTGACCTTTTGCCCTGGATCAGGGGAGATATGCTGTTGTTGTTCAGTCACGTCTGACTCTTTGCGACCCTGTTTAGGGTTTTCTTGGCAAAGAGACTACAGTGGTTTGCCATTTCCTTCTCCAGCTCATTTTACAAATAAGGAACCTGAGGCAAACTGGGTCAAGTGATTTGCCCAAGGTAACACAGCTAGTAAGTGTCTGAGGCCAGATTTGAACTCAGGAAGATGAGTCTTTCTGACTTCAGTCCTGGCACTCCACCCACTGTGCCACCTAGCTGCCCTAAGGGGAGATATGGCTATGCTTTTAAAACTTGGAAGTGCCCATGAGTTACTGATCACCAAAACAAAACCACTTCTGGGTATGTGAGTGAAGGCATGCACACCCTTGTACCTCTTCTCCTCCCTTCCTTCCCTCATCCTCCTCTCCCTAGATAGACATTCAGTATTCCTATCTTTCTTAGATGCCCAAAGCATTTGGTACATGGGAGATGTGAGGAATGACTGTACACAAGTCATTTCCACAAGTATTTATAGCTCTAAGATAGATCATTTCCTTAGCCTTGCTCCCAACACACTCGGAGCAGCTGAGATCTTCCAGTGTGTTCATGATAATGACTTGCAGATTGAAACAGGCAGGGCAGAATGGGCACCCCGAGTCCCTGTCTCTGGCTCACTCTTCCCCTGATGCCTCAACAAAACCAGGGTTTGTTGGCCTTTGGGGCCTTCTGGGCATGGTGCCAGGCTCACTTTGTCAGTGGGGACACAGTTGGACCTTGTAGAGAGGTAAACTGACAGGGTGTTTTATTAGCTGCAAATAGTATTTATTCTGTTGCTTGTGAAATAACCACACACAATGATTTGGGAAGATGCTTTTCAGAGCTTTGGGAGTGACTTCCCACACAAACCATGAGGTTAGTTGAGAGTATTCTCACTATGCAAAAGAAATTGGATTTGTCAAACAGAAACCTGCGTATCATGGTTCATTTCTTTGAGAATAATCCGGAGATGCTAAACATGGTAAATACCAAATAACATCACAAAAATGAAAGTGATTCATATTTTAATAAACAGGAAGTGACCATTTACTGATATGTGGGAATTGCGTCAGAAGCAGCCATCTGTGTACAGTGAGACTTATTAGAATAAAGATTAAAATCAATACCAAATTAGAATAAAATTATGTACACAATTGATGTACTCCACTCTGACCTATTTAAATAAGATATTGATACTGAAAAGCGAAAATGGATAAAAGAACAGAAATTGACACACACTCTCACCATTTCATATGAAAGGTTGTCTTCCTCCCTTCCTTTCTTCCTTCTTTTGATTTCACTGGTATAGAGAACTCCCAATACCGAAACTCCTTCTACCAATGCAAATAGCAGAGTGATACCTGTTCTGTAACTTACAGTCCTAGAGAGTGAATATCTGAGGCATTGAGAGGTAAGATGACTTGCCCAGGCTTTTCACAACCAGTATATCTCAGAGGTAGGACTTAAACTCAAGGCTATGTAATTTGGAGGCTGACTCTTTATTCACTACACACTGCTCTTCATGGAAGTTTAATGAACATAAATCAGATGTCACAGTGAAGATACCCCCAAAAGTCTAGAAAGTACCTCAGCCAGCAAACACTTGATCTCTTTAACAAATGAAGTGATATGGTAGCTAAGGATAACACTGGCTTAGAACATAAATTTCTTTGTAAAATCTTATGGGAGAAGATTATGAGAAACTACTTTATAAAATGGTGAGAAATGATGATGGTTAAATTAAGTTTATAGAAAGTTTGGCAAGAGAATCAACTAAACAAATCATCCCAGAAGTGGACAATGAACAAGTGAAAATGGAAAAGACTCAAGATTTCTACAACAAACTCTTTTCTTTGTCAATGGCAATGCAATTGCCATCTTTGGATCTGAACATCATAGCCTTTGACGTACTACTTGAGGGAGTAGAAATGACACTAAAGGATGGCTGGATTAGATAGACCACATATATAGAAAGGATGTCGGGCTGGAGTCACAACAATTTTAAAGAAATTAATCTTGTCATTCTGAAATTCATCTTATTTGTTATTCTGAAATTCATCTTATTTGTTATTCTAAATTTAATGAAGAGCAAAAAATCCATATATGAATAGAAAAAGAGGATTATATGTGAACACATCCATCTCTACTCCACAAAAATATATAATAAATTCAACATATTTTCAACGACATCCTGCTTGTCTCTGTTTTCTTCTGAAATTCTTCTTGTTCTCTTCCGTGCAATTGAGGAAAAATGCTTCAATGACCTCCTTTTCTTCCTTTTCTTCTTCTTTTTTTTTTTTTGGCAACACTATAACTAGCTCCCCTGCCTCTGCCTCAAATAAAAAAAATAAAAACACTATCCTTGTAACAAATAAGCATAATCAAAAGAAATCTAAATATTTGAGGCAGCACAGCTTTGGGGGAATTGAGGAATTAATTATCAAGGTACCTAAAAGGGGGGGGAATCTAGGATCTTATTACCCCAAAAAAGGCAACTAAGAAAATATTTTTTTAAAAAAATATGTATCAGTAATTAATACATACATGCCTACTACATTCATACAATTTTTTTTGAGAAAAAACATACCCCCCAAGAGCATTCTGGATGACTATATTGGAAGGAAACATCCCTCAGCAGACCTCATCTTTACTGTAATACAGGCGACTAACACATAGAGAGAACACATGATCCCATTGAGCTCATTATTAGTTGACTGTAAAAAAGCATTCAGTTCAGTAGAGCCTTAGCACTTTTTTTTCCAACAAGTCGTCTCTTCTTTCCACATTTCCACATCGTTCAAGATGCCATGAAAGATGTAACAACAGAGAATTCTCTGATCACCCTCTCCTTATAAATATCAAATGAGAAACCTCATCCTGCCAATGATATTGATTGCTGTCACGAAGGATGTCCAGCACAGAGGCCGGATGCAAGAGGGATTGCCTATAGATCAAGAGGCCCTCTAGACACCTCTGTCCGTGGATAACTTTGTGTCAATTGCATCAAGCCCAGGAGTATTACAGAGCCTCCTCAGAGACCTCCATAAGCACTCTAAAGAGTTTGGCCTTACTAGCCCTACTGGGAAAAAATCAAGTTGACGAAACATGTCTATTGTCGTTGCTTTTAGAAGTGATCTTTTTTTTTCAGCTAACAAGCATTTTTTTCTCTTCCACCTTCCTCTTCTCCCTCAAGAAAAGAAAAACCCTTATAACAAATATGTAGTCAAGCAAAACAAATTCCTACATTGGCAGCATACACCTTGAGTTCACGACCACCTCTCTGTCAGGAGACTGGTAATATACTCCATCACTGGTTCTCTGGTCATTGATCACAGTTCTTTGGTCTTTCAAACTTTTTTGTGTTTGCATTGGTTTTATTGTATAAGTTCTCTGCTCACTTCACTCTGCACTAGTTCATACAAGCTTTCCCGTGTTTCTCTGGAATAATACCTTTCATAATTTCCTATGGTGAATCAATATTCCACTACTTTCATAGAATATAATTTATTCAGCCATTCCCCAACCAATGGGCACTCCCTTAGTTTGTAGTTCTTTGCCACTACAAAAATTGCCACTATAAGTAGTTTTGTACATATGAGTACTTTTGCTCTTTAAACCTTTGTGGTATATGCCCAGTAGGGGTGTCACCAACTCAGAGGGTATGGACAGTTTCTGGATATTTTGGAAGCATGCCTATCATCCAGCCTGTGCTGTGCAGGTTGATATGTAACCTTTAGGGTTGGCCCATCACATATCTTTAGCAGACATTATAGCTGGGCTTCCAAAAGAACAAGAAGATTTGGGCTAGATTCCTTTGGGAATTTGGGAAATTACCTAATGGTTTCAAGGCCACTAAGCTTCTCCCTGAACAGCCCAGCTCCATCTTCATATCAGCATTCTTCTGGTGATGTTGTATATGGCTACGAGTCATATAAATCCTCTGTTTCTGAAGAAATGAAGTTGAAGGTTTCCAAAAGGACAACGGAAAAGTACCTGGTGGACGTGAGGAAGCTGGGACAAGTGACCAAAGTACAGGTGAGGTGAAGCGAAGGGTATGATCAAAGACTTTCTGAGAAGAGGAGGTAGGCTGGCCATGTGGCAAGATCAAGCAAGAGACACAGCCCACATACTCCATTGCTGCCCACACATGTCAATGGAGCTAGAGAAAGGCCCCCAGCACACTGGTAGATACTTTGTGAAGGTCTGTGAGAGGATGTGGGCAAAAATTTCATAGGATGTAAAGGCATGGATTAGTTTTGAATCTGGCAGGTTGATAGAAATAGTCAAGGCAATGAGTACATACGAAATGCTGGGCTAGGCTCTGGAGGTTTCAAGACCAAATTACCTAATGGAGCTTATATTCTATGTGACCATAGTGGAGAAGGGGGAGGTTCTGATAATTTATGAAGGGAGAGAGATCAGGAAAGACTTTCCTAAGGAGGTGGTACCTGAGCTGGACTTCAAAAGGAGCTGAGGATCCTAGGAGGTGCAAATGAAGGAGTATGTTCCAAGGGTAGAGATCCTCTAAAAAGGCATGGAGACAAATGGAATGCCATTTGGGGACCACACATAGTCCAGTTTGGCTCCATTGTAGAGTGTGTAAAAGGCTATAATATGAAATACAACTAGAAAAAGTAAGTGTAAGTCAGATTGTGGAGGGCTTCGAATGCCAGGCTAAGAAGTTTATATTTTATACTAGAGCCAGTTGGAAGCTACTGAAGATTTTTGCTCTGGTTGTTGTTGTTGTTGTTGTTGTTGTTGTTTGTTGTTGTGTTGTTGTGTTGTTTCAGTCATGTCCGACTCTTCATGACCCCGTTTGGGGTTTTCTTGGCAAAGGTAATGCAGTTAATGCAGTGGTTTGCTATTTCCTTCTCCAGTCATTTTACAGATGAGGAAACTGAAGCAAACAGGGTTAAGTGACTTGCCCAGATGTCACACAGCTGGTAAGTATCAGAGGCTGGATTTGAACTTGGGTCCTCCTAACTCCAGAGCTGATGCTTATCCACTGCAGTACCAAACTGCTGTGTTAGGAGTATGATTTGACACCTGTGGGGAGCAGGGAGACCCCAATTAGGAGGCTATTACAGTCATCCAGGCAAGAGATGATTGGGATCTGAAGGAGGGTGGTGGCCATGGCAGTGGGGAAATAGGGATTGATATGAAAGAGGTTGTAGAGATAGAATCAGCAGGACTTGGTAACTGGGAGTGAGGAAGCAGGAAGATTTGAGGATGATGCTGAGAACCTGAGTCACTGGGAGAATGACGATGCTCTCCACAGAAGTAGAGAAGACTGGAGGATTGGGTTGAGGGATGGGGGAGATGATGAGTGCAGTGATGGCATAGTCAGGTGGAGATGGAGTTCAGGAGAGAAACCAAGAGGCAAGAATGGAGGTCGATAGAGATCTGGGTTCAAATTCAGCCTTGATCATTTTCTACCTTGTGTGGCCATAGGCTAGTCTGTTAACTTCTCAGTCTCAGTTTCCCCATATATAAAGTGAGAGGGCTGAACGTGATGCTTTCTAGGACTATACGTGACCTAAGACTAGATGTGTAGATCTGAGTCATCCAAATGGAAATGCTACTTAGACACACGGGAGTTGAAGAGATCACTGAAGAAGACTATCGAGAGAGAAGAAAAGAAGGCTCAGGAAAGAACCTTGGGGTACACTCATTCATAGGGGGCAGAGATGCCTAGTGAACCAGAAAAGGCAGCCAATTGAGAAAGGCCTCCCTAATCACCTTGGATTTATTCTGTATATACTTGTATAGTGTATGTGGTCTCCCTGATCGAGGGTAAGTCCCCTGAGAGACAGGATTGTTTCCTTTTTGGTTTGTGTATCCCCAGTGCCTAGCATAGTGCTTGGCACATAGTAGGTATTCAACAGATGTTTGTTGATTGAATGATTGAGGAGAAATCAGAGTTGCGGAGAGAAACAGAAAAGAGTAGGATCACGGAAGCCAAGGAAGGAGAGGGAAAACTGGAGGAGGGGGCTGTCATTGGGGTCAAAAGCTGCAAAGAGGTCAAAAAGAATGGATGCTTAGAAAAGACCATCAGCTTTAGCAAAAGAAAAGAGGGGCATCCTTGGTAACCTTCAAAAGGGATGTTGCAGTTGAGTGTTGAAATCGGGAGCCAATTAGAAGGGTCTGAGAAGTGAATAGGTGAGAAAGTGGAGGCAATTAGTATAAATATTTGTTTCAAGGAGTTTGACTATTGAAAGGAGAGAGAAAGAAAAAAATGGAAGGATGATTGGTTCAAGTGAATTTTTTTAAAGATGGGAGACATCAGGGCATCTTTGAAGGTAAGAGAAAGAGCCAGTAGATATGAAGAGATTGAAGATGTTGAAGGAGAGATACTATGTCCTGATGGAGAACGTGCTAGATCCAGTCAGAGAACCTGGGTTCAAATCTTGTCTCTGCTACTTACTGTGTGACCTTGGGCTAGTCACTGATCCTCCATGGGCCCTATTCTCCTCATCTCCTGTGTAAGTCTGTAAGACTTCTTCCTGTGATCCTAAGAGAAGCTTTAGCAGGGAAGTCCCTCAAGCTTAGCCCTGAAGCAGTCTTCCCGCCCACCTTATTAGTGCTGGCAAACTCAGGCTGTGGCAAATCGCCTCCCATCTGCCACCAGCTTCACATCAATGAGCCCCACTGGGTTCTCTGTTTTTGCTCCATTAAACAGGAAATCACATAATGAAGATGCAGGATGCTGCTCCATTAGGTCGTTGAGCTGTCTTCTGCCTGGGTGGTTGCTGTGTGTTCTGATGGGGGCCAAATGAAGGGTCAATCTAGCAGAATCCTCTCCAGATAACCATTCCCCTGGCAGAACAAAGTAGAAGGGCAATCCCAATAGGTTCCCCTTCTGCAGCACCTGCTTGGTGCACACTCTCCGACTGTAAAGAGACAGCGTTTGTTCAGTCCAGCTTCAGAGAGTCTTAGAGGGAGCTGGGGCCTCCCAGACCATTTACAGAGGAGAAAAATGAGACCCAGACAAGGAAAGGAATTCACCTAAGGTCACATCGGTAGTAAGTAGGAGAGCCGGGATTTGAACACATGGCCTCTTTACTCCAAATCCAGTATACTCCAGCATACTGCCTACGATAGGATGGAAAGTAAGAAGATGGCATCCTGCCTTGCTAAGTCCCTGGTGTTTCCCAGTCCTCAGGATTGACTGGCATTAGGGCATGGTCATAGGGAGAGAATAATATCAGGGCCAGAACCCCAGGCAGGTATTTTGTATTGAAAAGTCCCCCCAATAGTTATGGGGCACATAAGGGAGGTAGCTAGGCTTAGTAGAAAGAGCACTGGATGTGGAGTTGGAATACCTGGGTTCCTTTTTGGCCAAGGTGATTATAGACCAGGTGAATATAGCAGGTATGCAGATACAATTTACCTAGATTTTAGTAAAACTTTTGAGAAAGTCTCTTTTGCTATGGTATAAAAGATGAAGAGAGGAGGCTAGAGGACAGTACAATTAGATAGACCCCAAATTGGTTGAATGGCTGACCCAGGAAACAGTCACTGATGGTTCAATATTAACTTGGAATGAAGTCATTAGTGGAGAAAGGACCAAAGGATCTGTACTCAGTCCCATTTTCCTCTATGCCTCAATAAAGCCTTAGATGGCTTCATCAGCATCTAAGATGGTACAGGTGACACCAAATTGGGGGGGGGCGGGGCTGGCCAATATACTTGATGACAAGATTCAAAAAGAGCTCCACAAGTTGGAACAGGCAGCTGAATCTAACAAGATACAATTTAATTGGGCTGAATTAAAGCTTCCCACTCGGGTTAGAGGGAGAAGTTTGGGCCAACAGTAATTCATTAGAAAAAAAAAGCTCAGTATTTTCGTGGACTACAAGGCTAAGAAAAGTGAATAGAGATTCATTTACAGGCAAGAAAATTGTAATCTTAGCCTTCACTGAGCTTCATTATATCTAGGACCATGTAAGTAACAGACCCACTGCCCTGGTCAGCCCACATCTGGAGTGCCATATTCCCTTCTGGGCATTATATTTTATCTTATTTTTGTCTTATTTATTGGTTTATTGAGAATTTACTTAAGTTGGAGGGGGACAAAAGGTATCCCTGATTTTAATTTTTGCTTGTAAATTTTTCATTATATTGCTATCTTTTGTTTTTACATTACCTTCATTTTTGCATATATGCCTATTCTTTCCCATACTGGTGAGTCATCCATTGCACCAAAGAATTAGAAAACTGACAGAAGTTCAGCAAAACTAACCAACACGCCCCGTGAGTGACAACATGTACAATGTTTGAGGCCTGTAGTATCACAGGTCTGCAGAAAAGAGAGGGAGGCTCATCTTCCCATGCCTTCTCTGAGGACGAGGTTGGCCATTGTAACTACTTTTGTCATTGTTGTATTCATTCTGTATGTTATTTTTTGGCTCTGCTTATTTTATTCTGCATTTATTGTATAAATTGTTCTCCTGGTTCTACTCACTTCACTACGTCAGTTCATGCAAATCTTTCCAGGTTTCCCTGAAACCATCTCTATCATTATTTTTCATGGCCTGGTAGCATTATATGCAATATTATACGTGCAAATAATTCATCATTACATACAAATGCCATAAGTTGTTCAATCATTCCCCAAATGATAGGCACCCATTCGTTTCCAGTTCTTGTCCACCACAGATAGACCTGCTATAAATATTGATGTACATTTTGATCCTTTTCCTCTTTCTCAGATCTCTTTGGGGTATAGATAGTGGCTCTTGGTCAAAGGCACTCAGTTTATTTCCTCAACTTTTGGTGGGCAGCATCTTGGCTTCAGTGAGTAGGCAGAAGGGGCAGAAGCTGTAAGGGCAGAGGCAGGGGCAGGAGTAAGGGGAGACCTAGGAAGGGTATTAGGCAGTTTCTTTCCACCTTATCCGATCAGAGACTCAGCGAGATGTTTGTGGTTTAAAATGCTCCCCTTAGCATTTTCAGTATCCATTTTAAGGCTAAAGGGAGCCTGCTGTATTTCTGGGAAGGGGAGGAAGAAGGTTAGATGGAGGAATTCACCCTCTAATTGCTTGTTCTCTTTTCTAGAGACAAAGATTTCAAAGGAGCCTTTCCCTTGGTGTGATGTAAGTCCTCGCCTCTGCCTTAGCTGGACCCCTGGGAACACTTCTCCCAGACAGAGGCAAGCATGAGGCCAAACCCAGAACAGCCTGTTTTGTAACAGCTAACTCCCCAGGCCCAGTGCTGTCAGCAGGCTAAGAAAAGTTATGTCGGGATGTCACTCCATTGGTCACTGCTTGACAGTGAAGAAGGGAACTCAACAGAGTTTGTTTGGGGTGGCTCTCCATCTCCTTTATTTCTTGCCCTCCTTACTGTTAGCATTTACTACCTCTCTCCCACTACCAAGTCACCCTAGACCCTGCCTTCATACTCATTGCCCTGTGGCTGCTACTGGTATGACAAGGGGTAGGAGTAGGGATGGGGCCAAGAACTATAATGATTTTTGCTCTAAGGCAGAATTCCCAAAATTGGTCCAAGGCAAGCATCATGAAAAGCCAAATCAATTTTTAAGACAAATTATGTTGGTAAGGGTAGGTGAGACTCCGGGATAGTGCCTGTCTCTTGGCAGAGGGAAAACAGAACCACCACCTTAGTGGGAGATAACAGGACCCCATGAGTGCTATACTTCCAAAGGGATACAAAGGCTATCAATGCCTTCTAAATGTTGGCACCCTAAGGCAAATTCCTAGATGCTTCTCCTAATTACATCTTTGCCAAAGTCTAATTTCCTGGGCATTGCCTATGTTCCCCACCATCCTCTCCCTGATATGGCTCCCTCCATGGAACTTTCAAGGTAAGAGCTAAATTATTCACTAAGGAACATGAGAGTTTCATGCTAGCCCCCTTCTAGGCAAGATCTGCATGTTCATAAACCCAAAGACCCCAGCTTCTGGGATAAGAACTCACTTTGAAAAAAACTGCTGGGAAAACTGGAAACGAGTATGGCAGAAACTAGGCATAGACCCAAATCTCACACCATATACCAAAATCAAGTCAAAATGGGTTCATGATTTAGATATAAAGGCTGACACTATAAACAAACTGGGAGAGCAAGGAATAGTTTACCTATCAGATTTATGGAGAACAAAAGAATTCATGACCAAACAGGAGATAGAGAACATTACAAAATGCAAAAGGGATAATTCTGATTATGTTAAATTGAAAAATTTTTGCACGAACAATGCCAATGCAACCAAGATTGGAAGGAAAGTAGAAAATTGGGAAAGAATTTTTACAACCAGTCTCTGATAAGGGCCTCATTTCTAAAATATATAGAGGATTAAATCAAATTTATAAGAATACAAGCCATTCCCCAATTGATAAATGGTCAAAGGATATGAACAGGTAGTTCTCAGATGAAGAAATTAAAGACATCTATAGTTACATGAAAAAAAATGCTCTAAATCACTATTGATTAGAGAAATGTACATCAAAACAACCCTGAGGTACCACAGCACACCTATCAGATTGGCTAATTTGACAGAAAAGGAAAATGATAAATGTTGGAGAAGATGTGGGAAAATTGGAACACTAATGCATTGTTGGTGGAGTTGTGAACTGATCCAACCATTTTGGAGAGCAATTTGGAACTATGCCCAAAGGGCTATAAAAATGTGCATACCCTTTGACCCAGCAATAGCACTTCTAGGGCTTTATCCCAAAGAGATCATAGAAATGGGAAAAGGACCCACATGTACTAAAATATTTATAGCAGCTCTTTTTGTGGTGGCAAAGAATTGGAAATGGAGAGGATGCCCATCCATTGGGGAATGGGTGAGCAAGTTGTGGTATATGAATGTAATGGAATACTCTTGTGCTATAAGAAATGACAAACAGGCTGACTTCAGAAAAACGCGGAAAGACTTGTATGGTCTGATGCTGAGTGAAGTGAACAGAACCAGGAGAATGCTGTACACAGTAACAGCCATGTTATATGATGACTAATATTGATAGACTTAACTCTTCCCAGCAATATAAGGATCTAAGACATCTCCAAAGGCCTCGTGATAGAAAATGCTGTCCACATCCAAAGAAAGAACTATGGAGTTTGAATACAGACTGAAGCATACTGTTTGCTATTTTTTTTCTTCTGTTGAGTTTTGTTTCCTCTTTGTGGTGTTTCCTCCTATTGGTTCTAATTCTTACTTAGAATATCACTAATGTGAAAATATGTTTCATAGGAATGTATATGCATGGCCTATATCAGATTGTGCACCGTCTTGAGGAGGGTGGTAGGGAGGGAGGGGGAGAAAAATTTTAAACTCAAAAACATATGGAAGTGATTGTTCATAAATCGAAATAAATTAATTTTATAAAAAGATCTGATCTGCGTGTTCAAGAGAAGTCTTCTATGCTTTAACGCCAAGAGGTAAGTATTGGAAAAGAGATACAAAATAGTGCTTCTTAGCATGAGGATCAAGTCAATGGAGATCTTTGTGTACCCCTCCAATCCCCAAACACATGCAGCTGCCTTGGGTCTATGTGCCTCAGATCACATTTACATTTTTCTCTCATGGCTGAAACCCAAAGACTGTGGTGATGCTTCACCATTGGCTATTTCTTCAATTCATCCCATATCCAAGAGCACCTGTCCCTTGAGCATACAGCAATATAAGGAGAGAGGAGTTTGCTGTTGACAATGCTGATACCAAAAGGATCTTCATCCCCCAACTCATCCATCCACTCACACTACCAGAGGCCCCTCCCAGAATCTCCACAGCCTGGCGGTTGCTGAGGATTTGGGTGCAAGGACCTCCAATCTCCTCAGAAGCTGTTACTCTTACACTGAGTGTTCACCAATGTCATGGGCTTGAGGAAGTTAATGGACCCCCCCGCCTCCCAGGCAGCATGAGATTCTGACCAAGGGAAAGGCTCATTTTTCCCAAAGCTGGGAGCTTAGAACTCACTTGCATAGGACCTCTATGGCTATCCATAGGAACCCTCATGGGAAGACAGAGGATGAGAAACACCTTCCGTTATTTCCTGGCTTCTAATAAGAAAAAGGCCCTTGAGCCATACACGCAGCTAAAGATCTCCAGGCACCCAGATAGGAGCGTTTGGCCAACGGGAGGATGAGATGCTGTGATCTACACCAAGAAGCTGCCAAACTGCCATGGGAGAAGGAGAATCCCAGACCTGTCCAGCACCCAACAATCTGCCCTTGCCCTCACAGAACTTGTTTCTATTGACTCCTCTTTTTGATGAGTGGCTCTGGCCCTGGAAATCTCCCCAAATAGGTGACTATCTTCCCTGATCTGCTTGCTGCTCACATGCATAAAGGCAAGAGGTTGGGCCCAGTGATCTTTCCAGGGCCCTTCCAGCTCGAAGATTCTAGGATCTTGGGGAGCTGATACCAATCAAGCAACAAGTGTGTATTAAGTACCTACTATGTGCCAGATACAGTGCTTGTTACTGGGGATCGAAGTACAAAGAATGAAACAGTCCCTACTCACAAAGAACTTGTCATGCGGGACACAAGGACATAGCTTAAAAGCTTAAAGCTTTCAAATGCACTAGGACTTTTGGGACACCTTGTATAAATGTATGCAGTGTAAAAACCAAGTGAAAAAAAATACAATGCATAAAAGGTATTGACTCCAAAATAGTCTAGGAGGGAGGGCACTAGCAGTTAGTGAGATCAGGAAAGTCTTCATGGAGAAGATGGTGTTTGAGCTGAATCTTAAAGGAAGAGAGGAATTTTATGAAGCTGTGGTAAGGAGGGAGAATGTTCTGGGCATGGTTGCTGGCCAGTACAGAGGCATGGAAATGGGAAATGACATGTTGAGGAATGGAGAGAACGTCGGTGTAGATCAATGAAAGAGTGTGGAAGAGTGATTAACATCCAAGAAGGATAGAAGGACAGATTAGAGCCAGGTTGTGTTAGACTTTCAAAGCTCAATAGAGGATTTCAGCTATTTTATCCTAGAAGAATTAGGGGGCCACTGGAGTTGGCTGAGTAGGAGTCATCTAGTCAGATTTGCCCTTAAGGAAAATCCCTTTGGTAGCAGCAGTGTGTAAGCTAGACTGGAGTGGGGAGAGACTTGAGGTGAGAAGTGATGGGGGCCTGAACTAAGGTGGGCACTGGGGGAGTGGAGAGAAGTGGTGAGATGGTAGAGATGTTGTGAAGCCAGAAATGCCAAGAGTTAACAACCAACTGGCTCTATGGGGTCTGAGGCATTTGGCCCTTAAGCTCACTGGAAGGCCAGGACTTCATCAGGCACTGGAGGCCAACAGGTCTGAACCTCAAGCTGGAGCTGACCATTGAAAACTCTTCTTGCTGGACAGACAAAGGCTACAGAATGGACAAAACTGAAGAGGCCGAAACCCACGGACTCCTTCACCAAGTCCTGCAACTCTAGAAGAAGGTTTGAAGCTCCACACAAGGCATTTTCTGCCCTCCTTTCATCCCAGGCCAACTTACACTGGAGGCAACATAATCTTATAAAACCAAGCTTCAAATAGACTCAAGATGGTTTTGAAAGATCCATGGGTGATAGATGCAGAGTAACAGAATGTGTGAATCAAGAAAACTAGGATGTGTGGGGTTCATTCTGAGCCCTTGAGGCTGACACACCTGAGAGCAATCCTGCCCTGCCCTGCCCTTCCCAGCCTGCCCCTTGGTACTGCTCTGATACCTTTCAAATGGTGCTGGGCATTGCAGGTCTGATGCACGGGGATACGAAGTCCGTAAGGGGGTGGAGGGTAGTTCCCTGATCAATCCGAATCCCTGCTGGGCTTCATCTCAGGTCCATTTGTTTTTAGCTCCTGTTTGCAGGCTCCAACAGAAATGAGGCCTAGCACTCTACAGCTCAGCAGGGCACAGTCCTCCACTCAAACCAATCCAAGGCCTCCAATGATTAGCCATAGCAAGGCTTCTCACCAGGCACCCAGATTGCCATGTTTATTGTGCTGAAAGCAATTGATAAAACTACAAGAAGGGAAACCTTTCACAGCAACAAGGGGCTCCAGGAAGCCAAGAAGACCAGGTAAGGAGAAGCAGCCTAGCCTTGGGTAGGGCTGTGGATGTCACCCTGTCTGGTCTTCATATAGTAACTACATCCAATTGGGAGCTTAGGAGATGTCTGGGAGGAGGGGATGCCAGCAAGGGAGACCCAGATCTAGTTTTGGAGGAGCAAGAGGTGTCAGTCTTAAGGATGCTGGTCAGGGAGTCTCTAGGTCAAGAGAGTCAGCACTTGCCTAGGGGCTGGGGCTGGGAGTGGGGGTGGGAACAGGCACATTTGTCTTCCACGGGCTAAATGAGAACTAGCTTCAGGAAGTGAAAGTGAAAGAAAGCTTCCTAAATAAGCCCCCCAAGGAATCTGCTTACCAGCTATTTTGTGCCCAGCAGGAATGGAGTGACCATGTGTGAGGGTGCAAAGGTGGGAGGGCTTGGGATGTGTGAGTAGGAGCCAAGGAACATGCATTTCACCAAAAGCATTTGCAAGCTCTACAATTATTTTTTATTACTCATGATACAAATAATGAAATGCTTGGTGCTCAACCCCCCCACCCCATCCCCAATAATCCCTTTCCATGGTGTACTAAGCCCTGTTCTGGACTGCACTGCTTCCCAGGGATGGCACCACTGGGGAATGGACAAAGATCAGGGCCAGTAAGCATTAGCAGCTGGAGCCTAAGCAGAAAAGATAATAAAACCAGGCTCTTTTGCCCAAAGATGACAAAGGTGTTACAGAAGCAAGGTTTTACAGCACAATATGGTTCTTTAGAAAGCATTCGAAAGTGAAAGCCAGTGTAATCCACATTCACTATGTGCTGGGGACACAGAACTAAAAGTGAAATAGTCTCTGCCCTCAAAGAGTTCACACTCTACTGGAAAGGAAGCAATATATACCCAGGTAAGTGAATAGAAACTGTGTATAAAATCATTTTAGGAGGTGTTGGGGAAGTGCTAACAGATGGAATTGGCAAATGCTTCTTGGAGGAAGTGATATTTGAATTGAGCCTTGAAGGGAGCTATAGTTTTCAAGAGCAAGAGGTACTAATCATGAGTGACAGGCAGCCTGGGCAAAGTCCTGGAGGTGGGAGACAAGATGGCATATATGGGGAACTGGAAAATGTGCCAGTTTGGTTGGAATGTGGAGTGTGTAAGGGGGAGTGATATGAAATAAGCCTGGAAAGATGTTTTCAAGCCAAACTATGAAGGGCTTTAGATGCTAAAGAGAGGAGCTAGCATTTTCTCCTAGAGACACCTTAGGGTGACATGATCAGACTTGCATGTTCTGACTATATCACGGGCTCTGAGCATTCAAAGACTATGGAGAGGAGGCCCAGAGTAGGAGGCACACAGGCTACCCCAGATCTTGGCTCTGCCACCTATGGAACCCTAGGCAAGTTCCTTTTTCCTCTCTAGGCTTCTTCAGTTTCCTACTTTGTAAAATGAAAAGATAAGACTAAATGATCTTTAATGACATTCCATGATCCTAAGTCTCTTCCCTTCAGGGTTTCCTCAGTTTCCTCCTCTGTCAAGTGAGAGGGTTGGACTATGTGGTCTCTCCAGTCCCTTCTCGTTCTATTCCAAGTAAAGGCACCAAAATCCTTGGTCCATTCAGGGCTTATCCTCTCCCAGTTGTCTTTTAACTATCCGTCTCATTTAGGAGAGCCAAGTCCTTGTTAGATTAGATTACAGCAAGGAAATAGGATTCTTTTAAGTAGATAATATAAAACATGTCTATGGAAACTCCACGATAATTGCATTATCTCTGGCACGTTGTTAGGGAATTATCTGTATTGTATTAGGTGGTGGAAAGATGCCAAGAAGCTTTTTAAAATGCAAACCCTGCACTAGCAGCCAGTCAGCCATTGGTTAGAAAGGAATTAAGAATCTGATAATTCCAACCGCTGCTCTCGCCAAGGGTGAGAGCTGAATACAATTAAATAGTGACAGCTTGGAGGGGCAGGAAAAATCCCTATGATTATCTCTCATCTCCTGACCCTGCACCCTCCCCACCCCCCATCCTCCTTTCAGACTGTTTGCAAAATGTCAACCAAAAGAAGAGTGTTTAGTACCCTGGACATGCATCAGCCAATCGTCAGAGATTGTCAATAATCCTATTTTCATGAGACATTAACATTTGTATCATAATGTGTTTAATCCAAACTAAATGAGGGTGAAAACATTAGTAATGATTTCTCTCTCCCCACCCTCCCTTCTTTCTGCTGGAGTGGCTGGGAGGGTCAGAGAAAGCCGCCAAAGGGCACTGGGGAGCCCCCTGCCAGCTCGAGGTCATTGAGTTGATCAGGTCATCGCTTTGACAAGATCTTAACAAGCTCTCGCGATGCTTTTTCCTGGCCTTGTTGGAGAGAAGAGGGGACCCTGCTGGCCCTGGCAGTACGGCCTGGTTGGCACACTGAGAGTATAGTAGCTCCTGAGTTTGATGGGCAAATCTGTTCAATTTGTACCTGAAAAGGGATCCTTTCTTCAATACACTTGGAAACTGATTGAGCAGCTTCTGCTTGAAGGAACTCACTATCTGCTCAGGCAGCCCTTCTGCATTGTCACAGTTTCACTGTTAGCAAATTTGTCCTGCTATCCAGCCCAAAGCTACCTCTTTTCAACCTTTACCCTTTGCCCAAGGTTCTGTCCTCTAAAATCAAACAGAACAAGTCTGAGATACCTCTTCCACATAAAAGTCTTTCAGATAATAGCAGACATTCAGGTATGTCTTCCCCTCTTTCTCAGTCTTCTCTTCTCTATTCTAAACATTCCCATTCCTTCAACCTTTCTTCCTATGGCATGAAATCAAGGCCTTCACTAACCTTGAAAAGGCATTTTCCTATGGCATGAAAACCACTCAAGGTCAATGAAGACAAGAAGAGAAAGGGAAATTTACGGAGAGAGGTAGCAAATCTGTCAAGTAACGTAAAAAAGTTAGAGTCTTCCACAAAGTTTGAGAGCTAATTATTAATCATTTACTACCACAGCCCTGGTTGGGTCCTCTACTGTTTCTGATTCATAGAAGTAAATAAGTGAGTAGAACAATTAGGTCTTAGCTTTTTGTTGTCTGGTACAAGTTGGAAGGGGGAAGGACCCTGTCTTCAACAGGCACTTTTGGGTTCAGAAGCACACCCAGTCAACAGAAGTAGGTTCTTCCCTGTCACCATACTCTCCCTGATAGGGTGCTCTGGGCAGAGGTTTTCCCAAGGATTCGAATGGAGGAAACTTAGTGGCAAACACCACTGACAGGGCCAGAATCCAGCCCAATTTTGAGGTCAACTAAGTCTTTGTTGCCTGTTACTTCCTTTCTCTCCCAACAAACTCCACAGCCCTGCCATTGATTGGAGGCACCACCTGTCACAATGGTTGGTCACTACCATTACGTATGTGGCAGTCCAGCCTTTGGTTTGAATTATTCCTCTTCCTGAGCTCTTTGGTGGGTCTGTTCTGAAAAAGAGTTCAAATTCAAAGTCCATTTTCCTGATTAAATCCCCACCCTGCACTTTCAGACCCATAGTTGCCTATTTATGGCTGTGAGTTGCTTCATTCCAGTGCCTTCTATTTCTGGGCTACTAATGTCATCTCATGCAGAGAGAAAAGTATTCAGTATTCCATGCAGCATCTTCTTCTAAAGGAGATGCAGCCTCCCTGACCACAGCTTACTCCTCTTTTTCCAAAGAAGCTTTGCAAGAGGCTAAAATAACAATTTTGAGACTCCTTCTGCCTTCTTCTACTTCCATTGACCCAGAGCAGCCTCTGGAGTAAAGGGAATCCATGCTCTAGGAGCAGATGGGAAGACTGTCTTGTCACATCCCCCCTGAGTTTGGGACATGCATCTTTTCTTTAGACACTTTGCACCCTCCAGGGTTTAGCAGAAACTCAGTCAAAAGGCAGCCTCACTTCTATTTTTCAACGGGCTGCTTTATTATTGTAACTACACTGTACAATGCTGCTACAGTACATAGTGTATTCCCAAGGATCCTGGGATCAGGTCACAGAAGCCAGACTCCCCAATGATGAGGATTCTTTGTAGAAGGGCCTGGTGCCATGGAGCCATCTGGAGGCCTTGGCACCTGGAGCCAGGGTTTATAGAATACAAGGAGCCGTTGGCTAGGCCCTGGTTCCTTGGGGGTGTGCCCCTTTCTACTGGTTTCCCCAGATGCCTTCCAAGGTCACAGTTGGGACTGTCAGGTCTAGAGATTGCTGTAGACATTGGACACATGGAATTTGGCAAAGCATTGGGCAGCATCCTGTGGAAAATATGGAAAGATGCAGGCACAGGATTATAGCTGAACCCCTCATTTTACAGAGGAGGCCCAGGAATGAGAAAGGACTTCTCCAGCTCACATAGCTGGTATCTCTGGTGGAATATGAACTCTGGTCTTCATGACTCCAAGTCCAGCACCCACTGCCAGTTAGATAGATTCAGAACTGGGGGAAAGGTTTGAATGAATGATAGGATAAGAGCCAGAATGGTGTGCTTGAAAAGAGTTCTATACTTAGAAGAGGGAAGGGAATAAGTATTTATAGAGCACCTAATATGTTCCAAGCACTGTCCTAAGCACTTTGCAAATATTATTTCATTTGATCCTCACAACAACCCTGGGAGGTAGGTGCTTTTATTATCCCCATTTCACAGTTGAGGAAACAGAGGCAGACAGGAGGCAGAAGCCTGGGTCACTTAAAGTCCAGAGAGACCTAGGTCCAAATTCATCTTTGACACTTCCTATGCCAAGGGGATGTCCCATACTCAGTTCCTTATCTGTAAAATGTAGATCATAGCACCCACTTCACAGGATTATTATAAAGATACAGTGAGAGGTGTGCCACATTATATAAATGGAGAACAATTAGACTAAATCTAATTCTCCAGTCCTAGCCTCTCTCTCTCTCTCTCTCTCTCTCTCTCTCTCTCTCTCTCTCTCTCTCTCTCTCTCGGCTTTTTAGTGAGGCAATCAGGGTTAAGTGACTTGTCCAGGGTCACACAGCTAGTAAGTGTCAAGTATCTGAGGCCAGATTTGAACTCAGGTCCTCCTGACTCCAAGGCAGAGCTCTATGCATTGTGCCACCTAGCTGCCCCACCTAGCTTCTCTCTTGAGCTCCAGGCTTGAGTCTCCAATTGTCTATTGAACGTCTTGAAATGGATGTCTCAAATTCCACAAATTCCATAGATCCCAAACTGAACTCATCGTTTCCCCCAAACACTTCCTTCCTCTTTACTTCCCTGTTACTATTGAGGGTCCCTCAGGCTGACAACTTCCCCTCCTCACTCTGTTGCCAAGGCCTGTGGCATCTACCTTCACCACATCTTCCACTTATGCCCCCTTCTCTCCCCTGACACTGCCCCCCTCATCACCAGGCCCTCATCTCCTCACCCCTGGGGCTACTGCAACAGCTTGGGGGGGGGAGGGGCACAGTCTGCCTGCCTCAAATCTCTCCCCACTCTAGGCCATCCTCCACCAGCCATCAAGGTGATCTTCCTAAAGGAAGGGGTCAAAACACTGCATATGTTGCCCCCAGAGAGACATATTTCCATGGGAGTTTGCCCTAAGGTTCTAATCTGAGCACGCTGCCAAACAAAGGAAATTGTCCATCATAAGCTGGCTGCCTCCGAGCCTTCCAGTCTTCTCATTCCTTGTTTCCTTCCACATGCTCTGTGATCCAGTCACACTGGCCTCACACAAGATACTCATCTCCCAAATCTGAGCCACGTGGGGAATGCTTTCCTGCCTTGTCCCCATCTCTTAGCTTCCCTGGCCTCTTTCAAGTCTCAGCTACACAATCGTTCCACCATTGCAACATGAACTCCTCCGGGGCAAGGACTCTTGTGCCTCTTTTTCTATTCCCAGCCCATAGTACAATGCCTGGCATATAGCAGGTACTTAATAAATGCTTGTTAACTGACTGACAGACTGGTGGGTCTAGCTGCCCTGGTTGGTTTTTGACATTGTCTGAACTGCCTCCTCTTGGCTGGGAAGCCCAAGTGACCACGTAAGCAGCTCTAAGGCTTACAAGGGCCCAGCTCCAACAGGATGAAGCTGGCATCATCCCCAACCTTAGAATTCAGGTCTGATGGCAGTAGCCAGGGCTACCTCAAAGCCTGGCAGTTCAGCTGCATTCCCACTCATTCAACTTCTCTCTGCCTGTCGGACTCCTTCTCTTCCTTCAAGGCTCAGTTTAGATGCCTCCTCCCTCATGAAGCCTTCCCCATCCCTCCAAATGAAAGCAAACTCCCCCTCATGTTTTTGCTAAGTATCTCAGTGCATAAAGCATGGCTCTCAGAGTCAGGAAAATCTGAGTTTAAATCAGACCTCAGATACTTACTAGCTGTGTGACCCTGGGCAAGTCACTTACCTTCTCTGTGCCTCGGTTTGCTCATCTGTCAAATGGGGATGATAATGGCAAGCACCGCACAAGGTTGTTGTAAGGATAAAATGAGTTAATATATGTAAAGTGGTTAGCAAACCTGAAAGCTTTACATAAATGCTCGTTATTCTCTTGATGCCCTGTTACATTCTACCTCATAATGTATTGTATGTATATGGCATAATAGTATTCCACTACATTCATAGACCACAACTTGCTCAGCCATTCCCCAATGGATGGGCATCCTCTCAATCTCCAATTCTTTGCCATAGTCTCATAGCAGATGTGAAAGACCCTAAGGATAAGGAATCTTTTTTTTTCATCCTTGTAGCCTCATAATGCTAGTAGGAGCTTACTAAACCTTAGTGGAACTGAGCTGAACTAGTTCCTTTCAGTGTATGACAGAAAATAGATGAATGAGAGAGAGCAGGCTCCCCAGACACAGGCCAGATATCTCAGCGCTTCCAAGCCTGGGTACCATTTCTAGAAGATGAGTTAGATGGGCAAGATGGCCCTCATGTCTATGGCTTTGAACAGAAACCCTCTGCTGCAAGACACGCCCCAGGTGCCCAGAACACAACAATGCCTGGCCGGCCTTGAAGTGGAACAGAGAGAAATGCCCAAGTAGAGAGATGAAAAGACCTATGGGATAAGAGTACAGCTAAAAGCTTGAGCTAGTGAACCACCGTCTGTCAGCATGTTGCAGGGCCGAGAGCTTGAAGAACCAGAGGAAGAGATGAGCTCGACAAAGACACCACCAGGGGACCACCTGACACATGCCAGGAGCCACGGCCACACTGCCCATTACAGCCCTAAATCTGCAGAGTGTGCTGCTAGTCACTCAATATTCCCAGTGTGTTAACGTTTACAGAGCAGTTGACGACCTGTCATCTCAGCAGAGCCTCATAGTGAAGAAGGTAGTATTCTTACAGATGAGGAAACTGAGTCTCTGAGAAGTTAAGTGACTTGCCCAAGATCAACATGTGCATGTGACATTATAAGCAATAGTGTGGATAATGATATCTCTCCCTTTCACATCTGTGATCTCCTCTGGGTCAGGCAGGGCTAGATTGGCATCCCTTACTTAGTGAAGAGGCAACTGAGACCCAGAGGAGGAAGAGGGCTGGCTCAAGGTCCCACAGCTAATAAGTGGCAAAGCCAGGCCTCCAATCTACTGTACCACACTGCCTCCCTGTAGGGAGCCTAGCTTATGTATGAAAAGTCATGTGGCACCATGCTTTGCAGCAGGGCCCAGAGGTTGGTCTTTTTTTTTTTTTCTGAGACAGTCTCATCTCCCTCAGGCTGGACCAGGTACAAGTAAGTACAATGGAAGTGTAATGGCCACTACTTGGACCTGGTCCTGATCCAACATGGGTCAGTTTGTGAGGGTGGCATTCAATACCAGGATGCTGCTCTGATGATTTTGGTCCTGGCCAGAGCATTCTGTCTGTCATTCATTCAGGAATTTCAAAGACACTGAGTTGGGTTACTAAGCACGCTGCCCCATTTTACTAAAGGAAGCTGGGAACCTCAAAAGGGGGTGAGCTCCTCATCTGATTGGCCTTAACTGTTTCTGGGGCCCGAAGGCAGAAGAATGGGCAGATGACCTAACTTCCCTATTTCTGTAGAGAGCACCATCCTCATTCCCATGGAGCCTTCCTCACCCCCATATCCAATCCATGCCGCAGTTCTCACATTCATCCCCTTCTGTCTACTCTCGTGGCTACCATTCATGGTCAGGCCCTCATCACCTCTTGTCTAGATCTCCCCACATTGAGCCTTCCCTTTCTCTGATCCTTCCTTCCCACAACTGCCAAACTGATCTTCCTAAAGCACAAGGCAGATCATGTCATTCTCCTGCTCACAAAGTTTTAGGGGCTCCCTATTGCCTCTAGGATAAAATGTAGACATCTCCATTAGACTCTTAAAGCCTTTTACAGTCTGGCTATAGCCTCTTGCCCACATTTGCTACTCATTACTTGCCTTTCCATATTACATTCTAGTCAACCTTGCTGTTCCCCGTACGTAACATTCCATCTTTCATCTCTGTGGCATTGTACATCCTCCTCCATTTCTGCCTTGTAGAATCCCTGGTTCCCTTAAAAACTCAGCTCCTGTTCACTTCTTATAGGGAACCTCTCCTCGTTCCTGAGCATTTTGAGTGAACTGACCCATTTATTAGCAAACTAATAGGGTCTTCCTAGGCAGCAAATGGGGCAGTCAGGGACTTAACGTCTAGACTGGGCAGGGCAGGCAGTAGTCAGCTCCAGAAGGGGCAGCTCCATTGCTGCCTGGTTAGCATTGATTTTTCTAAGCAGTTCCAATTGAATATTGAGTATATTTCCATTTCTGGAATGACCCCCATGGAGGGCTGGTTTTTTCTTGAATTTTGGATTCTTCTTGAATCAAGCAATGAAAAGAAACCAAACACAGACTAACTTCTCCTGTGCTTGGAGCCTTAACTGAAAACTCTGGCACTTGAAGCAAATTCAGTTGAGTGGAAAATGAGGTGGGAGGCAAGGGGTCCCTAGGGTACCCACTGATGATCCTGGGCTTCCCACATGGTACGGGCCACATATGAAGCGCCCTCAATTTGAAGATAGTCTTGACAGTGCAGGAATAGGGTAAGGGTATTCCATTGAGCGTCCTCCAGGCTTTGTAGGCCTCCAGCCCCCATAGTTCTCCAGTAGCCCCAATCTACCTAGTGTGACAGCCACAGGAAAGACGCATGTCCCACTCCAGTGGTCAGCACCCTGGGACAAAGCTCCAATGATTCTCATGACTTAGTCTCTGCCATCACACACGCTCTGGACTGGCCAGAAGGCATTAATGATAACAACTATCATGCTCTGCAGACTATATGATGGTATACTTAGAGAATCCTGCAGAATCAACTAAAAAACTAGTTGAAATAATTAATAACTTCAGCAAAGTTGCAGGATGTAAAATAAACCCACACAAATCATCAGCATTTCTATATACTACCAACAAAACCCAGCAGGAAGAGAAAGAAAGAGAAATTCCACTTAAAATAACTGCAGATAATATAAAATAGTTGGGAGTCCACTCGCTAAGACAAATCAAGGAACTATATGAACACACTTACAAGACACTTTTCCCACAAGTGAAGTCAGATCTAAACAACTGGAGAAACATTAGTTGCTCATGGGTAGGCCAAGCCAATAAGAGAAAAAAAATGACAATTCTACCTAGATTAATATACTTGTTTAGTGCCAAAAAATGATTTTATAGAGTTAGAAAAAATAATAACAAAATTCATCTGGAAGAACAAAAGGTTAAGAATATCGAGGGAATCAATGGAAAATATGTGAAGGAAGGCGATTTAGCAGTATAAGATCTTAAACTATATTACAAAGTAGTAATCATGAAAACAATCTAGTACTGGTTAAGAAATAGAGTGGGGGATCAGTGAAGTAGATCAGATACAGAGATCACGGTAGTCAATGACCAGAGCCATCTAGTAATTGACAAACCCAAAGATCCAAGGTTTTGAGACAAGAGCTCACTATTTGACAAAAATTGCTGAGAAAACTAGAAAACATCTGGGCAGAAACTACGTATAGACCAACATCTCACACCATATACTGAGATAAGGTCAAAACAGGTACATAATTTAGACATAAAAGGTGATATCATAAGTAAACTAGGGAAGCATGGAATAGTTTATCTGTCAGATTTATGGATGAGGGAAGAATTTATGACCAAACAAGAGATAGAGAGCATTGTTGTTTTTGTTTTTCAGGCATTTCAGTCAAGTCTGACTCTTCATGACCCCATTTGGGACTTTCTTGGCAAAGAGACTGCAGTAGTTTACCATTTCCTTCTCCAGCTCATTTTACAGATAAAGAAACTGAAGCAAACAGGTTTAAGTGACTTGCCCAGGGTCATACAGCTAGTAAGGCTGAGACTGGATTTGAACTCAGGTCTTCCTGACTCCAGGCACAGCACTCTAGCCACTTTGTCACCTAACTGCCATGGAAAGCATTATAGGATATAAAATGGATAATTTTTATTACATCAAATTAAAAAGATTTTGCAAAAACAAAACCAATGTAGCCAAGATTAGAAGGAAAGCAGGAAACTGGGGGTGGGGGGGGCAAAACTGACAGCAAGTTTCTCTGACAAAAGCCTCATTTCTAAAATATATAGAGAACCAAGTCAAATATATAAGAATATGCATCATTCCCCAATTGATAAATGGTTAAAGGCTATGAGCAGGTAGTTTTCAGAAGAACAAATTAAAGCTATCTACAGTCATATGAAATAAGTCATTACTGATTAGAGAAATGCAAGTTAAAACAACTCTGAGGTACCACCTCACATCTATTAAATTGGCTAATTAACAAATGTTGGAGGGAGTGTGGAAAAATAGAGACACTAATGCACTATTGGTGGAATTGTAAACTGATTTCACTATTCTGGAGAACAATTTGGAACTATGCTCAAAGAGCTATAAAACTGTGCACCCTTTGAGCCAGCAATGCCACTACTAAGTCTATAACCCCAAAGAGATCAAAGAAAAAGGGAAAAGACCCATATGTACAAAAATATTCATAGCAGCTCTTTTTGTCATGGCGAAGAATTGGAAATGGAGGGGGTGTCCACCAAATGAGGAATGGCTGAACAAGTTGTGGTTTATGATTGTGATGGAATGCTATTGTGCTATAAGAAATGATGAGCAGGATGCTTTCAGAAAAACCTGGGAAGACTTATATGAACTGGTGCAAAGTGAATTGAGCAGAACTAAGAGAACATTGTTATATAGTAACAGCAATATCATAAGCGGATCATTTATGAATAACTTAGCTACTTTGATCAATACAATGATCCAAGACAGTTCTGAAGGACTTATGATGCTATCCACTTCCAGAGAAAGAACTGATACTTTTAAAACTTTGTTATTTTTGTTTTTTTTTATTTTTGGTCTGCATTTTCTTTTGCAACATAGCTAATATAGAAATGTTTTGCATGACTGCACATGTATAATCTATATAAAATTGCTTGCTTTCTTAAGGAGGAAAGAAGGGAAAGAATTTAGAATTTAAAAAAATTTTTAAAGAATGTTAAAAATTTTTGTCTACCTGTAATTGAGAAAAAATAAAAGAAAAAGAAAAGGAAAAAATAACCAGAAAAAATAATAACCAGCATTTATATTGTGTATTAAAACTAATGTTTTAAGGCTTGCAAAGCACATTATAAATACTATCTCATTTCATCCTCACAACCACACTGGGAAGTAGGTGCTATTATTATCCCTGTTTTACAGTTGGGAAAATTGAGGCAGGCAGCGGTGAAGTGATTGCCTAGCTTACAGCTAGTCAGTGTCTAGGGTCAAATTTGAACTTAGGTCTTCCTCATTCCAGGTCCAGAGTTCTATCCAACATGGCACTGCTCCCCCACCCCAGCTATAATCATCTATACGAGGTCAACTGACTTGTAATGAACCAGAAAAACATGAGTAGGCTCTGCCAACAAACAATTACTCAGAGACCCTCTCAGAGGAACTCTTAACTCACAGCATCACAACTCCATCCATTGGTCTCCAGAGAATTTCCCCTGACACCCTCACTTGACCTATCACAGACTCTATCCATCACGTCCACACAGTTCTTGGCTAAATGGTGCCTGTGCTCCTGACAGTCACAGGCCTTGACAGAATGATTTGCACCATGTTCCGTGCACCTTCTCTCATCAAATATGCACATCTGGTTGATGTAAGCATGGCTGCTGTGAGCCCTGACAGGGCATTAAGTAGGAGAGAGCCAGTGCTCTGAGCCTTGGGCTTCACTCAAAAAGCTCTGGGCCCCCTCACAAGCTAACTTTACCCATAGAGAGGCCGGGGGTGGCTGCTCCAAAGGCCACCTGTTCCAAATGATCTCCTTGACTTTGCTTGTCATGGTACCTGACATCCTGCCAAGAGCTATTCTTGCCTTCCAGTCTTCTTCCAGAGCCTGTGTTCAAAACTTAATCCTCTGCCACCCTCCTGCTATATGAGGCCCTTTTGAAGCCTTCTCAGCTATCAGCTAATCCTTCAGTTTGGGAAATGAGGCCTGGAATGGGGAGTGGAGCTGAAAGGAATCAGAAGATCCAAGGAGCTCACATGGGTAGCGACCTCAGAGGTCATATAGTCCAAGCTCTTTATTTTATAGAAGACAGACAGGAGGCGAGGCGCTGAGAGTGGCGTGCCCAAGGGCATATAGCACATGAGTAGAAGAGCCAGGACCCAAACTCTGATGTTGGATTTGTCCAATGCCCTTGACACTCCACCAGGAAAGACAGCCAAGGCAACGCCCTCCCTTCCACTGAGTCCCCTTCACATTTTGCCTCTGAAGGGTTTTGATTATGGAGGAAGCCTCCTTGCCTTCCCCACCCCAGCTCTGTCACAAGAGTTCAAATAGTGACTCCAACACTTCATACTGCCCGCTCAGCTGTTGATTCCTTCCCAGACTCTGCGGAGAAGAAGGCAGAGAACAGCCCCAGAGGCCCACCAGAGCAGCCAAATTTTCTTTATCCAAGAAACTGTCCATAAAATATTTTCCCCCAATTTTCGGCTTTCCTTCTAATCTTAGCTACATTGGTTTTATTTGTACAAAATGTTTTTAATTTAATGTAATCAGAATTATCCATTTTACATCTCACAATGCTCTCTTGTTTATTCATAAATTATTCTCTCTATCCATAAATCTGATAGGTAGTATGTTCCATGTTCTTCTAATTTACTTATGATCTCTCCCTTTATGTCTAGATCATGTATCTATTTTGACCTTATCTTGGTAAGTGGTATAAGGTAAGGTATTAGTCTATGCCTAGTTTCTGCCAGACTGTTTTTCAATTTTCCCAATAATTTTTACTAGTGAATTCTTATCCTGAAAGCTTAAATCTTTATGTTTTTCAAGCACAAGGTTACTATAATCATTTGCTACTGCGTATTTTATACCGACTCTGTTCCACTGATCCACCATTCCCTTTCTTAGCCAGTACCAGATAGTTTTGACAATTACCAGTTTATAATACAGTTTAAGATCTGGCATTGTTAGACTTTTTTCCTTTACATTTTTTTTTATTAATTCCTTTGATATCCTTAACCTTTTGTTCTTCCAAATGAATTTTGTTATTATTTTTCCTAGTTCAATAAGATAATTTGTTGGTAATTTAATTGGTATGGCACTGAATAAGTAAATTAATTTAGGCAGAATTGTCATTTTTATTATATTGGCTTAGGCCACCCATGAACAATTAACATTTCTCCAGTTGTTTAAATCTGATTTTATTTGCATAAAAAGTGTTTTATAATTATGCTTATATAGTTCCTGGATTTGACTCAGCAGGTATACTCCCAGGTAATTTATATTGTTTACTGTTATTTTAAATATACTGTCTCTTCTTGCTGGGTTTTGTTACTGACATATAGAAATGCTGATGATTTGTGTGGGTTTAATATCCTGCTACTTTGCTAAAACTATTAATTGTTTCAACTAGTTTTTTAGTTAACTCTCTGGAATTTTCCAAGTATGTCATCATATCTTCTGCAAAAAGAGATAGTTTGATTACCTCATTGCCTATTTTGATTCCTTCAATTTCTTTTTTTCTCTTATTGACATTGCTAGCATTTCCAGCACAATATTGGATAATATTGGTGATAATAGGCATCCTTGTTTCACTCCTGGTCTTATTAGGAAGGCTTCTAGCTTATTCCCATTACAGATAATGCTTGCTGATGGTTTTAGGTAGATGCTTCTTATCATTTTCAGGGAAAATATCAATTTATACTTACTTATGCTTTCAAGTGTTTTCAATAAGAATGAGTGTTGTATTTTGTCAAAAGCTTTTTCTGCATCTGTTGATGTAATCATGTGATTTTTGTTATTCTTGTTATTGATATAATCAATTATGTTACTAGTTTTCCTTATATTGAACCAGCCCTGCATTCCTGGTATAAATCCCACTTGGTTATAATGTATGTAGTCTTTATGGTACATTGCTGTAGTCTCCTACTTTGTATTTTATTTGGGATTTTTACATCAATATTCATTAGCGACATTGGTCTATAGCTTTCTTTCTCTGTTTCTGCTCTTCCTAGTTTAGGTAACAGCACCATATTTATTTCATAAAAAGAGTTTGGTAGGACTCTTTCTTTGCCTATGGAATGAGTTGATCTTTAAATTTTTGGTAGAATTCACTTGTAAATCCATCTGGTCCTAATGCTTTTTTCTTAGGAAGCTCATTTATGGCCTGTTCAATTTCTTTTTCTAAAATAGATTTATTTAAATATTTTATTTCTTCTTCTGTTAATCTGGGAAGTTTATGGTTTTTTTAAGTATTCTTCCATTTCACTTATATTGTTAAATTTCTTGGCATATAATTGGGCAAAATAACTCCTAATAACTGCTTTAATTTCATCCTCATTAGTAGCTTAGTCACCCTTTTTATTTTTGATACTACTGATTTGGTTTTCTTCTCTCTTTTTTAAAATCGTATTAACTAATAGCTTATTTATTTTACTAGTTTTTTTTCATAAAACCAACTCCTAATTTTATTTATTAATTCAATAGTTTTCCTACATTCAATTTTATTAATCTCACCTTTAGTTTTCAAGATTTGCATTTTGGTGATTTTTAATTTGTCCTTTTTCTAGTTTTTTGAATTGCATACCCAATTTGTTGAGCTGTGCTTTCCCTATTTTACCAATCTAATAATTTAGATATATAAATTTTCCTCTGATTACTGAATTTGCTGCATCCAACAGGTTTTGGTATGTTGTCTTATTATTATCATTCTCTTTAATAAAATTATTTATTGCTTCTATGACTTGTTCTTTAACCCACTGATTCTTTGAGATTAGGTTATTTAGTCTCCAACTAATTTTTAATCTGTGTTTGCATGGTTTTTTATTAAATGTGATTTTGTTGCATTGTGATATGAAAAGGATGCATTTAATATTTCTGCTTTTCTACATTTAACTATAAAGTTTTTATGACTTAATATGTGGTCAATTTTTGTAAAGATGCTATGTACCAGTGAGAAAAAGGTAGATTCCTTTCTGTTCCCATTCAATACTCTCCAGATCTCTATCATATCTAGCTTATCTAAGATTCTATTAATCTTCTTGACTTCTTTTTATTTATTTTTTTGGTTAGATTTATCTAGTTATGAGAGAAGGTTGAAATCTCCCATGATTCTATTTATTTACAACTGTAATTCATTAAAAAATTTGGTGCATATATGTTAGGTATTGATATTACTTCATTATGGTACCCTTTTAACATAGTGCAGTTTCCCTGCTTGTCTCTTTTAATTAAATCTATTTTAGCTATAATTTTGTCTGATTTCATGATTGCTACCTCTGTTTTTTTTAATCAGCTGAATCACAATAAATTCTACTCTGGCCTTTATTTTCATTCTATGAATGTCTCTCATTTTATAGTGTGTTTCTTGTAAACAACATATTATCGGGTTCTGGTTTTTGATCCTGCTATCCATTTCTGTTTTATGGGTGAGTTCATCCCATTCATATTAAAGTTATAATTACTAGTTGTGTATTTCCCTTTATCCTGTTGTTCCTCACTGTTTAGTCTTCTCTGTCTCTGTCTCTCTCCCTTTACCCTATCCCTCCTCAGAAATCTAGTTTACTTCTGACCACTGCCTCACTAATCTGTTTACACTTCTAAAAGTCCCTCCCTTATCCTATCCCCTTTCCCTCCTATTTCTTAATCCACACACTCTTATAAGTCCCTCCCTTATCATATCCCTTAGTCCTATTTCTCTGAAAGTTAAGAAGACCTTTATACCCTACTAAATGAATAGGTTATTACCCCTTTAACACAGTTCCAATGAGAATAAGGTTCCTGCATCATCTGCCCTCCATCCACTCCTCTTCTCCACTGTGAAAGTTCTTCTATTCATGCTTCTTTTGAATGAGATAATTTTCTCCATTTTACCTCTTTCTACTCAATTTCATTTTTTAGTATTATCTCATCATAATGAACTCAACTCCAAGCCTTCTATCTATGTATACCCTAGCCATAACATTCTTATGCAAATATCATTTTCCCATAAGAAATAAACAGTTTAACCTTATTAAATCCCTTATAATTAGTCTTTCATGTTTACCTTCTTATGTTTCTCCTGGTTCTTCTAAGTCAAACTTTCTGTTCAGTTCTGGTCTTTTCCTCAAGAATGCCTGAAAGTCCTTTTAGTTCATTAAATATCTATTTTTTTCCTTGCATGATTGCACTCAGCTTTGCTGGATAGGTTATTCTTAGTTGCAAACTCAGCCTCTTTGCTCTTTGGAATACTGTATTCCACACCCTTTGGTCTTTTAATGTAGAAACTGCTAAATCTTGTGTTACCCTGACTGCAGCTCCACAATATTTAAATTGTTTCTTTCTATTTGCTTGTAATACTTTTTTTTCTTGACCTGCAAGCTTTGAAACTTAGCTATAACATTCCTGGGAGTTTTCATTTTGAGATGTCATTCAGGTGGTGATTGGTAGATTTTTTTCAATTTCTCTTTTACCCTGTAGTTCTAGGGCAATTTCCCTTAATAATTTCTTGATGTATAGTGTCTAGACTCTTTTTTTTAATCATAATTTTCACATAGTCTGACAATTCTTATATTGTCTCTCCTCCACCTGTTTTCTAGATCAGTTGTTTTTCTAATGAGATATTTCACATTCTCTTCTATTTTTTCATTCTTTTGCTTTTCTTTTATTATTTCTTGATGTCATATGAAGTCATTAGCTTCCCCTTGCCCAATTCTAATTTTTTTCCTATTTTTTTTTGTTTTGGTTAGGCAATGGGGTTAAGTGACTTGCCCAGGGTCACACAGCTAGTAAGTGTTATGTGTCTGAGGCTGGTTTTGAACTCAGGTCCTCCTGAATCCAGGGCTGGTGCTCTATCCACTGCACCACCTAGCTGCCCCCCAATTCTAATTTTTAAGGAGTTATTTTCTTCGGTAAGTTTTTGGACCTTTTTTTTTTCAATTGGTTGACTTTCTTTTCATAATTTCCTTGCTTTTCCTGCATTACTCATTTTTTTCCCAATTTTTCCTCAACCTCTCTTATTTGATTTTTAAAGTCTTTTAAAGCTCTTCCAAGAACTCTCTTTAGGTTTGTGACCTCTTTATGTTTTTCTTTGAAAAGAAAAGGAAGCTGTGTTGTCTTCTCCTGAGTTTGAACTCTGATCTTCTGTATCACCATGGTAGCTATCTCTGGTCTCTTTCTTTCTCTGTTGTTTACTTATTTTTTTAACAGCTTATTTCCTGGCTGTCAGCTTCATCTTAGGGTCAGGTTCTGCTCTGGGGGTGTAGGGGATAAGGTCTCAGGCTCCAGGGTTTTTCATGCTGTTGTTTTCCAAGCTGTATCTGGGGGCTTTTTCCAATGATCCAAGACCAGGCCTGGTCCCTGCTCCTTAGTCTGTGAGGAACCTCTGGTACTCCTCTCCCCACCCCAGGCTCATCAAGGCCCCCAGCCCTCACTCCCTGCAGATCCTCAGGAGATCCCAAGGGTCAGCTCACCCCCTCTGCCCTGGAACCAAAACTGAAACCAGGGACTCCTCTGTGACCCCAGCCAGCAGGGCCCCGCCTCTCTGCCACTGCAGCCACCGGTATATGCGTGCTCCTCACCCCAGCCTGGGATCATGTCAGATCAGCAGGTCTGGACTCGCATCCAGGAGCAGCCTATGAACCCCAACACTGTGGGGGTGGGGGAAGCTCTCGAAGCTGAGGCCCCTCCCCCAGGGCTGCCCCCCCCCCGGCTCCCCCCTCGGGGGTTGCGGTTTGTTGGTGCTGCGGCCGTGTGCCCGGAGGAGTGTGCCCTTCAGGGACACCACAAGGTCAGGGTTTCCCTGCCCTCCACCTGCCCCCTCACCAGGATCCCAGGCCACAGGCTGGGGAGCTTGCCTTTGAGGCCTTCTGCCGCCCTAAAATGGACTTGGGGGTACTATTTCAAGTTACGGGGGGGCAGGAATTTGAGAGAGCCAGGTAGTGTCCTGCTTTATTCCATCACCTTCCCACAATTCTGTCCAAGTGATTTTTTATAAATCTTTTTATAAATATTATTTATTTTTTTGATCCTCTCAACAAGCCTGCCAAGCAAGCGCTGTTATTATCCCTATTTTACAATTGAGAAAACTGAGGCAGAGGTGAAGTGACTTGCCCAAGGTCCTACAGCTGATAAGTGTCTGAGGCTGACCTCAGGTCTTCTTGACTCTCGACTCAGCATTCTTTCCACTGCTCCATCAGCTGCCTCTGAGAGAGAATTTCAGTTGAATGATGAGGTCAGAAGCCAGATAGTAGAAGGTTTAGAAGAAAGAGAGGAGAGGAGGTGGAAGTACCCAGTGCACATGGCTTTCTCAAGAAGATTAGCTGGGGGAGGGGGGGGGCAGCTAGGTGGCACAGTGGATAGAGCACCGGCCTTGGATTCAGAAGGACCTGAGTTCAAATCTAGCCTCAGACACATAACACTTACTAGCTGTGTGACCCTGGGCAAGTCACTTAACCCCCACTACCCAACCAAAGGAAAAAAAAAAGATTAGCTGAAAGGGGAAGGACAGATATAAGCAAAGAGCTAGCAGAGATGGTTGATCAAAATGTTGGTTGTTTGGTCTTTTTTAAAGGATGAGGGAGCCAGCCAACAGATAGAAAGAGATTGGAGAGAAGTGGGAGTGAGGATGACAGAGGCCTGATAAGGAATGATCTGCTGGAGAAGATGAGATGGAAAGGGATCAGTTGTGCCTTGGCAAAGGGAAGGGCCACCTCTTCTTGTGAGAAGGATGGAGTGAAGGAGGAGATGGTGGCAGAAGGCATCTGGCTGACGTGAGGTCTGGAGGAGGGAGCTCTCACCTAATGACCTCATTTTTTGCAGTGAACTCTGAGGTGAGGTCCTCACTTAAGGGTAGTGGGAGGGGGAACTATAGGAGCTTTGAGGAGGGATGAAAAAGATTGGAAAAACCTCTGTGCCGAGTGGGACAGTGAGTCAGTAAGGGAAATTTAAAAAGATTACCTTGCCATAGTGAGGGCCCAGTTGAGGGCTACTCTGAATATCTGGGGACCTTTTTCTTTTTATTGATGACCCCCTTGGGCTTTGTGATGTGGGCAGACTTAAGTAAGCAATGTGACATGACTCCCCAAATTGCTACTGCCGTTTGGCTGCATTAAGAGAAACACGGTGTCCAGAACGAAGGTGGTGCTAGGCTCCCAGTCTGTGGCCTGGCCCCAGCACATCTGAAATACTGTGTTCAACTCTAGGCACCACAGTTTAGAAAGGGACTGTAAAACTTGACAGCTCCCTAGCAGAGGGTCACCAAGATGGTGAGACAGCAGGGCAAGGGAGGCAGAAGTGAGGATCTTTAGCCTGGAGAGAAGACTTAGGAAGGAGGTGATAGCTAACTTCAAGAATTTGGAGGGTTGTCACCTGGAAAAGGCATGAGCTTTGTTCTGTTTGGTTCCATAGAGCAGGGCCAGGAGCAAAGGCAGGTGGGAAATTGCAGGGGCAACTCTTTGCAAGGAAAAGCTTCTTAACAATTAGAGCTGTCCCAAAATGGAAGGTGTCACCCTGAGCAATAGTGGGAAGAATCGTCTTTAGGTACAGGCTGGACTAGATACCCACTGATATTCTTTCCTGGCAAAGGCTGCTTAAAGTAGGTCAGAAAAGATCTTCCCCCCCTCAAAAAAAAAAAAGGGAGGCAGCTAGGTGACACAGTGGATCACACACTTGACACTTACTAGCTGTGTGACCCTGGGCAAGTCACTTAACCCCAACTGCCTTGCAAAAAGAAAAAAGAAAAAGATCTCCAAGTCCTTCATCTTCCCTCTCTTGACTGGCTTCAGGAAGGGGGGGTGGGGGGAAGCACAGAGACAACGGGCAAATGGCATCAAAGAGTATGATTGCAAAGCTGACTCTTGATGGGGAAAGCTGTTCCAAGCTCCACGGCCCCAAGACTCTATGATTTGTGCCATGTTCGTTGGCGCAAGTGCTCAGCAACCTTCAGTGGCTCCTTATTGCTTATCACATCCAACCTAAACCTTTTACAGCTTTAAAGGCCTTCCTCAGTCTGGTCCCACCTACCTCTCTTGCTTATTGTCTACTCTTCCCATACGTAAGCCCTCTACTCCCATCAGGCCTGGCTTGTCTCCTCACTGTCCCCACAATGAACCCCCACTCCCTACGACACTTTTACTCTTGTCATCCCTGTCAACTGAAATGCCCTCCCTAACTCAGACTGCTATTGTTGTTCAGCCACTTCAGTTATGTTGGCTCTTTGTGACCCCATTTAGGATTTTCTTGACAAAGATACTGACTGAGGCAAATGGTGACATGATTTGTCCAGAGTCACACAGCTAATACGTGTCTGAGGCCAGAATTGAACTCATGAAGATGAGTCTTCCTGATTCCAAGCTCATTGCTCTATCCACTGCACTACCTGGACTGGTTATTTCCCTACTGTAAGTAACTCCCGGTGTGGAGACTCCTGCCACCAATGTAAAGGTAATCAATAATATTACCTTCAGATAGCCTTAGAAAGTTGCCTGGGGGCACTGTGAAGTGAACTGGCTTGACCTGAGTCCCACAGAGGCAGGAATCCAGGGCTTCCTGACTCCAAGGCCAACCCTCTATCCACTCCTCCCCTCTCCTCTCTCCTCCCCCCCTCCCCGGCTGACTTTTGAAGGGTTCTTCCATTTTTAAAATCCTCTGATGCTTGGAATGCTCCAATTTCTCAGAATTATCTATTCATTCTCCATCTAACCTACAACATGGAAAATGTGGGTGAGGCCTGTGAGGCAAACTGTCTCCCTACTCCATGTGGGGCCTTAGTGGTCAGGAAGCTGGGGTGAGGGGGGGGGGAGTTGGATCTGGTCCGTAAAATCACCCCTTGCTAGTAATGAGGCCCTGCTCCTCTCACCTGGGGCCTGAGGTGCCGGCTGCTGCTGCAGTTAGGAAAATGAACACATTCATTTTGGATGCAATCTTTCCAGCCCCAGTCCCCAATGGGGGCCTCTCTCACAGAGCGGAACATGAAAACCAGGCTAGATTCCAAGAAGTCAGCGCCCCCTGCCCAGCCAGCAATGGATTTTTTTTCTTTTTCCTCACCCAGGAAGGAAACTGTAAAACCAGAATTGATTTTCCCATCTCCTTTGGGGACAATGGGAGGAAATTCTGGAGCCTCGGGTTCAGAAAGCCCAGTTTCCACTTTACATTTTATAGAATGGTGGGAGCAAGGAGAGACGAAACAAACACTCGTGCTGTTCAATTGTGTTTGTCAGGCTACTGCACTAACAGAATGCACTTTTCTCATTAAATCTCATGGTAATCGAGCATCTGAGTGAGAGGGCAGTTCAAGTAGAAATACCAAGGTTATAATTTATGTAATCTTCCCTTACTCAAAGAGGGAGGGAAGGAGGAAAGAAGGCAGCAAGGAAGGAAGGAAGGAAGGAAGGAAAGAAGGAAGGAAGGAAGGAAGGGAAGGAGGGAGAGAGAGAGAGAGGAAAGAAGGAAGGGAGGGAGGAAGGAAGAAAGGGAGGAAGATGGGAGAATGGCTGCAGCTCGAGATCCATATCCCAAGGCATCTATGTCAGATAACAGATGGGATAGAAAAATTGCCTTCCTCTTATGGCTAAAGAGGAGGACGATATTTTAAGCTGCTTTTGTGGCGCTAGAAGCCCCGCAGTGTACTGCTAGGACCTTAGAAGAGCAAGAGTGGCTTCCTCTGCCGACCTCCAAGGCAATAAGGCATATTAAGGTTTTTTTTTTTCCTGAGGGAGAAGACTTGACCTCATTTAATTAGTCTGATAGCGATTTTGAAGAGAGAAAGAGGCTTAATTAACAACTCGTAAAAGGCTCCATTTCCCAAAAAGACAAACTCGGCAGTGGGGAAGAGGCCAGAGCTGCCGTTCTGATGCTAGCTCTGCTTGAGGCTGTCTCTCTCTGCACGAGCTCTGCAAGTCCATGCCCCTCTCTCCCTCAGCCTCTTTCTTTGGACTCGATGATCTCAAAAGGGCCTTCCTAGCTGAGATGTTCCTGGTGACTTTCTTTAAGGATCTTAACCCTTCCTTCCTTGGGTTTGTTTTTCAGTCGATCATACTTAGATGTTAAGTCTTAAAGGCCACTACTGTTCATTCTCACTCTGTAGCTCCAGCCTCTAGCCTGGGCTCTGGGCTGCCAGAAGTGGGACAGGGCAGAGAGCTGTATCCCCAATTATTAGAGCTTCCCAGTGATCATGGCACCCCAGCCCTAGCCTGTCTTAGAGCCATGAGTCATGTATAGGCAGAGTTTTTTTTAATTTAAGGCAAGGGGCCCCAAGCAGGTTTTCAGTTCAGTGGAGAGGGAGAGCAATACCAGGGGAGATACTGACTACCACTGAGACCACTGATAGGGAAACAGAGCAGTGGGAGTAGCCCAGGAGGGGTGCGGCTGTTGTGGGGAGGAAATTGGCCATCTGGTAGTTTCCTATTTTTATTAATCATTCTTACTGGGTTCTAAGCTCTTAGCTTCTTCTATGCTACCAAAGGATTGCCAATGTGCCTAGCACCTTCTGAATGTTGGTACCCTAGGACATTGCGCCCCCTTAATTACAGCCCTGCTTGTAGGCCTCTGACCTCCTTCTGGCAACAATCAGCCCCTATGGCCCATTGCTTCCCACACCTAAAAGGGATCATCAAATAGGGCACAGAACCACTAGTGCCTGCCTGCCACAGGCAGAATTCAGAGTGCCCACCTGCTCAGTGGGGCTTCTCTTGATGCCTCTGTCTGACCTCCTAGATTCTGAACCTTATCTACCTGAGCCTAGGGGATCTGTACTGTTCCACTGTGACATAGCTTAGAGACAGGATTAGTCTGAAAGTTTATAGCGACCCCTAAAGGGAAGGCTAGAGGACTCAGAGCAGGGGCAGGAAGCCAGAGAGGTCATTCTGTTGCTGCCTGAATGTGATACATGTATATAAAACAGCTGATGGATGGACTGAATTTTTCAAGTGGAAGAATTTTTAAACTGTCAAATTATCCCCAAGGCCAGCAACACACACACACACACACACACACACACACACACACACACACACACACACACATCTATGAGTAGAGAGTGAGTGATAGAGGGAGCTATTAGCTGGGAGTTGCATGTGTTGAGAATTTGGTGGCTGGACAAAGGCCAAAGGCTGGCAGCATCTGGGCTGGCACCTGTCCTAGACCACTGGAAGAAGCCAAGACCTTTCATCTCCCACCATGAGGAGACTTGAAGGGGACAGGAAGATTTCTGGGCCTTGTCTACAAGGCCTGATAAGTGGACTTTCCCCCACCCAAGTTGTGTCTCCTCCAGGCCCCACCTGATCACCATTTCCCCACTCCATGTTTCCAGAATCACAGAACTTGAGAGTTAGAGGAGATGTCAGAACTAGTCCAACTCATGGCCAACAAAGAATCCCCACTAGAACATCCCTGACAAGTGGTTATCTCGTCTCTGCTTAAAGACATCCAGGAAAGAGAAAGCCACCGCCTCTTAAGAAAGCCTAGTCCAATTTTTGATGGTGGCCAGATGGCAGTCCAGGTATCCTTGGTTAATCCAGTGACCCAGAAAAACCCTCTCTGGCCATGGAATCCAAATGAACTAGTAAAGGCCTGTCTAGGACCAGCAGGTAGGCAGCTGCTACTTGGTCATACTTGTTTGCAAAGTTGTACTCTGACTCTGAACCTCAAGGAGGAGTAGGTAGACATTTTTGTGAAAAAGAATATACAGCCTCTCTGGGTCTTGTGTTTCAGGAGCATGGGCTGCAGGCAGGGAGTGTTCCTAAATCTATGGTTCTCCTAGCAGTACTCTTAGTCTAGTCTTTTTTTAGCTTTCATTTTTTTAAAAATTTGAGCTCCAAATTCTCTCCCTCCCTGCAGGCCCTCCCCAACCCAGTGAGAAGGCAAGCAATATTATATCAATTACATATGTCAAATCATGCAAAACATATTTACATACTAGCCATATGCAAAAAAGTCAGGAAACATAATGAAAGTGAAAAAAGTGTGCTTCAACATGCACCTGGAGTTCATCAGATCTTTCTGTGGAGGTGGATAGCATCTTTCATCAAGTCCTTTGGAATTGTCTTGTATTGTATTGCTGAGAATAGCTAAGTCATTCACAGTTGATCATCATTACAATATCGGGGTTACTGAGTACAGTCTTCTCCTGGTTCTACCCATTTCACTTTGCATCAGTTCATGTAAGTCTTCCCAGGTTTTTCTGAAAGCATCCTGCTCATCATTTCTTGTAGCACAACAGTATTCCATCACAATCATATACCACAACTTGTTCAACCATTCCCCAATGGATGGGCATCCCTCCATTAATTCTTTGCCATGACAAAAAGAGTGGCTATAAAAAATTTTGTACATATAGATTCTTTTCCTTTTTCTTTGATCTCTTTGGGATACAGACCTAGAAGTGGTATTGCTGGGTTAAAGAGTATGAACAGTTTTATAGGCCTTTGGGCATAGTTTTAAATTGTTCTCCAGAATGGTTGGACCAGTTCACAACTCCACCAAGAGTACATTAATGTACTTATTTCTCCACATCTCCTCCAGCATTTGCTATTTTCCTTTTCTATCATGTTAACCAAACTGATAGGTGTGAAGTGGTACTTCAGAGTTGTTTTAATTTGCATTTCTCTAATCGTTAGTGATTTAGAGCATTTTTTCAGGTGACTATTGACAGCTTTGATTTCTTCTTCTGAAAACTGCCTGTTCATTTTCTTTAACCATTTATCAATTGGGTAATGACTCTTATTTTTATAAACTCGAGAAACGAGGCTGTTATCTGAGAAACTTGCTGTAATTTTTTTCCTTCCATTTCCAGCTTTCCTTTTAGTCTTGGCTGCTTGGTCTAGTCTTAAAACCTGTTCTTTTTGCCAGAAGACTTGAATTCAAGAGCTGACTCAGCCACCTCCTAGGTATGTGTAATGCCAGTGTCAGTAATGTCACCTCAGTGAGTCTTAGTGTCCTCATCCGTAAAATGAGGAGGCTCAACTAACTAACCTTTATCATCCTTTCCAGGAGACGAAGCAAGATGGTGGAGTAGAAGGAAGCAGGCAGAGACCAGATCCTCCTTACAACTACTCCACAAAAACCTTAAAAAGTGCATTAGATTGAATTGTGACCAGTAAATACAATAAGAAACATCACAATGAATATTTTTTTTCCACCCTTGGCATAAGGAGGCAAAGAGGTCTGCAGACAATAGTGATAGGGTCCAGCCAGAAGGGCCCTGCACAAAGCCTTCTAGTGTAAAGCCTGAATGAACATGAACATGTGCTCCCTACACAGCATCAGGCCCCTTTGGACAGGATCCAGGACCTCTTCTTGCCCTCATACCACAGAGCTAAGTAACAGGTCCAGTGTGGACTGAGGAGGGGAATTGTGTCTAGGCCTAGGGGTGGCAGATCAGAGCAGGGTGCAGTCACATACCCAAGGCTGTGCACTGGACAGGGAGCATGAATAAAGCAAGCAGCTGTGTGGCTCTGACCCAGTTTGAAGCTGATAGTAATACAACCAAGGCAGGGATCTCAGATCGAAGGGGAGCCTGTGTAGTTCTTTTGCTCTGATTCTGATTGTGGTTGAGTCATGCAGCAGTCTACTGGAACTCCAACCAGAAGTAAACCCATAATTGTGTTGCTTATATACAAACCCAGGTCAGGAGCTTGCTTACAAAGCTCAGACCAGGAAGGCAGTATCTTAAAACTTCACCCTGGATTAGAATGCTTTGGGACCACTAAAAGCTTACAAGTCACTGACCTCAGCTCTTTCTGAAATCCTTGAAGAGCACTCAGTACCAAGAGGAAACAGCAGCAAGAGAATATAAAATAGGACCAAGCATATTGGAACTTAATTCCACTCAAACCTCCAGCTCTTTCTCAGATGAACATACCTCTCATATCTTGTATTTGGTCTTTGTTCATTCTTTGCTCTCAAAAAGGACTAATGACATCAGGAGGGTGACATCTTGAATTTTGCCTGAATTGGATTTAATCGAGGCAGAGATATTTGGAGCTCAAGTATAAGATTTCATTCACATTTGCCCCTATACAATTCTGCCTTAATCATTACACTTAGCCAATATTCTAGCCTATCCAGCTTGTTTTTTGGAACCCTGATTCTGTCATCCAATATGTTAGCTATCTTTTGATAATCCCTTATTCCAATCCCCTCATTCTCCAGAGGACAAAACTGAGACCCACTGAGATAAAGTGACTTGCCAAGGTCATACAGTAGTAAGTAGCAGAACCAAAACTCTAACACAGGTTCATATAACCTCTTGGAGCATCATTCTCTGCCTCTGCAAAGTGGACATAACAATCATTGCCTTGCCTCTGTCACAGGGCTAATGTGAAAGCCTAACAGTCATTAGCCTAGATGCCCTCTGAAGCCCCTTTCAATGTGAAGATTCTATGATTTATAGGAAAGTGCTTTGCAGATCATAAAGTGATGGAGAACCAGACAGGATCATTGCTATTGGGCTCCCTCACCATCATGGCAGTCCTGATGGCTACTTGGAGCCTGCTTTTTTGGGTCCTCAGAGAGAGGAGAAGGCAGGGTTCCCAGTGAATCTTAAGTGAGGTGAAAGCCAAACTATTTGAGAAATGTTTTGTGGGTGGTGTAATATGCAGGGGGGGAGGGAGGGGGACAGATGGAAGTGATAGCCAAGTGGGCACTTTCTGAAGCAAACCAACTCTCACTTAAGCAACAATAGCTAAGGCTCTCCCTGCCAGCCTCTTTACTTATCACTGGCAACTTATTCCTCTCTAGGGTTTATTTTTTGGAGGACAAGGTCAGGAAAGTAAGAGCTAATAACTGCAATGCCGAAAACCCCCCATTGGCATTGAAAATGTTTTCCATTTTCCCTTAAGTGGGGCAAACTCCCTTCGGGACTGTGCTTTGCTCCCTCCATGCTATTATGATTCTGAGGCTTCTCTTTGAACAACTCCAACCCGATCAAAATTCAAGGGGCTAACCTTGTGTTCCAGAACTCCCTGACACCCACTTAAGGGCTTTGCAGACAAGAAGCTGTCAATGAAATACTTGTATGGGCCAATTTCTTTTGTATACAACATCTGCTAGATGAGGTGCCATTTATATTTAAGTGTATGTGAGTGAGTTGGGGGCAGAAAGGTCAAAAAAGATGAGACCAAGGAGATTGGAGGAGGGAAAGAAAGAAAGATTAGAGCAGGAGATGGGCACAGAAAGGGGATAGGGAGGGCAGGGCATGAACAAGGAAGGAAACAGGAGAGAGTGGTATATGGAGAAGGAACAGAAGAATAGAAAGGGGATAAGGAGAGGACATGAAGAGGGCCAAACCAGAAGTCACAGGAGCTGAAACTAGCTGCTATGGCAAGGGACAGAAGAGCTCCTGCAGAATGCTGACTTGCTGGACCAAGGGAGACAGGAGCTGCAGAGCAGCAAGGCACAATGAGGGGGAGAAAGGCAAACCTTGCCCTTCATTGGTATGATGAATTATGTGGATTGGACAGGTCCACAGGGTGGGAGCCAACTCTCTACTAAGCCCAAGTTCTTCGACCTTGGAGGGCTAATATCAAGCCCAGGGGTCTGGAAGACTATATGGGAGGGGGCGGAGCCAAGATGGCAGAGTGAAAGCAGTGATTTGCTTGAGCTCTCCCCCAAACCCCTCCAAATACTCATAAAAAATGGCTCTAAACAAATTCTGAAGCAGCAGAACCCACAAAAAGACAGAGAAACAAATTTCCAGCCCAAGACAACCTGAATGATAGATCAGAAAGGTGTATCACGCTGGACTGGGAGCACTGCGCGGCGTGGGCGCGCAGGCCACAGCAAACTTGGAGCAGGCCTTAGAGGACTGAATCGTGGGCAGCTGTGGAGGTTTCCAGACTCCTCAATCCACGAATACCAAAGACAACTTAGAAGGTCAGTGGGAAAAGTCTGTTTCTGTCAGTGCTGAGAGAGGAAGGCGGGGTTTCAGCTCCATTCCCCAAGAGTTTGGCCCTGGGGGGGGCAGCTGCTTCCCGAGCTTCTGGCCCACAGACTGAGGGGGAATCCAGTGGCTGATCAGAGAGGAATTGCAGGGATCTCTTTGCCAGTGCTGAGGCAGGAATCTCTTGCTTTGCCCGTGTGTGGATCTGGGTCACAGTTCTGGGCAGCGTGCTGGGGTGAGGAGGAGCTGGCATGGTGGAGCTTGTAGTGGCTGTAGAGGAACCCCTCCTCACAGTTACAGGACAGAAAGGAATACTTGTGGTCACAGGCCAGGAAAGGAGTAAACACCTCGCCCCTTATCATACCACCTTGGTAGAACTGAAAATTTACAGGTCCCTACAAGTATCTCTGAAAACAGCTATACAAACCCCTGAAGCTTGGGACAGTACACTCTCCACATTGGAAGCAGACTCTTACCTTAACAAAGAGTTTAAAACTCAAGTAATTGGCTGGGATCATGAGCAAGCAGTGCAAAAAGAGTCAGACTATATTATCTTACTTTGGTGAAAAAGAAGATCAAAATATACAACCAGAAGAAGACAACAAAGTCAAAGCTCCTACATCCAAAGCCTCCAAGAAAAATATGAATCAGTCCCAGGCCTTGGAAGAGCTCAAAAGGGATTTTGAGAAGCAAGTAAGGGAAGTAGAGGAAAAACTGGGAAGAGAAATGAGAGTGATGCAAGAAAATCATGAAAAACAAGTCAACAGCTTGCTAAAGGAGACCCAAAAAAATACTGAAGAAAATAACACCTTAAAAAACAGCCTAACCCAAATGGCAAAAGAGGTCCAAAAAGCCAATGAGGAGAAAAATGCCCTAAAAAGAAAAATTGGCCAAATGGAAAAGGAAGTCCAAAAGCTTACTGAAGAAAATACTTCCTTAAAAATTAGAATAGAGCAATTGGAAGATAGTGACTTTATGAGAAATCAAGACACTGTAAAACAAATCCAAAAGAATGAAAAATTAGAAAACAATGTGAAATATCTCATTGGAAAACAACTGACCTGGAAAATAGATCCAGGAGAGAGAATTTAAAAATTATTGGACTATCTGAAAGCCATGATCAAAAAAAGAGCCTAGACATCATCTTTCAAGAAATTATCAAGGAAAACTGCCCTGATATATTAGAACCAGAGGGCAAAATAGAAATGGAAAGAATCCACAGATCTCCTCCTGAAAGAGATCCCAAAGGAAAACTCCTAGGAATATTGTAGCCAAATTCCAGAGTTCCCAGGTCAAGGAGAAAATATTACAAGCTGCCAGAAGGAAACAATTCAAGTACTGTGGAAACACAATCAGGATAACACAAGATTTAGCAGCTTCTACATTAAAGGACGCAGGGCATGGAATATAATATTCTGGAGGGCAAAGGAGATAGGATTACAACCAAGAATCACCTACCCAGCAAAACTGAGTATAATCCTTCAGGGGAAAAAATGGTCATTCAGTGAAATAGAGGACTTTCAAGCATTCCTGATGAAAAGACCAGAGCTGAATAGAAAATTTGACTTTCAAATACAGGACTCAGTGGAACATGAAGAGGTAAACAGGAAAGAGAAATCATAAGAGACTTATTAAGATTGAACTGTTTACATTCCTGCATGGAAAGATGATATTTGTAACTCATGAGAACTTTGTCAGTATTAGGGTAGTTGAAGGAAAAAAATTATATGTATATAGATAGATAGAGCACAGGGGAGTTGAAGATTAAGGGGTCATATCTGGAGAATAAAATTAAGGGATGAGAGAGGATGATACTGGAGAAGAAAGGGAGAGGTAGAATGGGGTAAATTATCTCACAAAAAAAAAAAAAGAAAAGTCTCTCACAGTGGAGGGGAAACAGGGGAAGGTGAGAGGGAATGAGGGAATCTTATTCTCATAGGATTTGGCTTAAGGAGAATAACATACACATTCAATTGGGTATGGAAATCTGTCTTACCCTACAGGAAAATAGGGGGAGAAGGGGACAAGAGAGCAGGGGGATGATAGAGAGGAGGGCAGATTGGGAAAGAGGGTAATCAGAAGCAAATACTTCTGAGGAGGGACAGGGTCAAAAGAAAGAATAGAATAAATGGGAGGGCAGGATAGGATTAAGGGAAATAGAGTTAGTTTTTCACAACATGTCTACTATGGAAGTGTTTTGCATAACTGCACATGTACAACCTATATTGAGTTGCTTGCCTTTTCAATGAGGGTGGGTGAGGAGGGAGGAAGGGACAAAATTTGGAACTCAAAGTTTTAAAAACACATGTTTTAAAAAAAATGTTTTCACATGCAACTGGGAAATAAGAAATACAGGAAATGGGGTACAGAAGTCTATCCTGCTCTACAGGAAAATAGAAGGGGAAGGGGATAAGAGAAGGGAGGGGGCAGAGATAGAAGAGAAGGCAGACTAGGGGAAGGGGTATTCAGAATGTATGCCATCTTGGGGTGGGGGGAGGGTTGAGAAATTTGGAACTCAAAAACTTGTGGAAGTGAATGTTGAAAACTATAAATAAATAAATTTGTATTTAAAAAAGTAATAATAAAAATTTTTTAAATTTAAAAAAAGAAAAAGAAAAAAAATAACAACAACCTTACTAGGGACTTTGGGTAACAAAGAAAATGGGAGAAGCTTAGCCTATCAGTAGAAAAACAAAGGAGAGACGCTTGCAACTTTTTGTGGGAGTAGCTGAGTCTAAGTACCTGAATTGTGTTTGGGAACTCCTGGATCTGGGATGGCTACTGTGATCTACAAAGAGCCATGAATATACAACCTATGTTATAGCTGTTTTAATATATTTCCTTTTTCTTTCTTTTGATTCTGTAATCATGAATAAAGATTGCATATAATGAAAAAAAAAAGACTATATGGGAGAGGAGGAGGAGGAGGAGGAGGGCAGAAGGAGAGAACTTTCCAGAGAAAGTGGTTGCTTGACTCGGGCAACCCAAGCTGCTTTTCTCTTGTATATTGGGGGTGGGGGGATCTCACCTTCACAGTAGTACTTTAAATCTGAAAGACTATATGGGTTCCTAGGAGAGGAAGAATTTGCCATAGGAGCAGGCTGCTTGGCTTTCTCACAAACCTGTGTTTTCTCCTGAAAAGGAGGCCAGATAGAGGAGTATTATAAGTCTGAAGGACTATATAGGTCTCTGGGGCAGGTGCCTTGCCAAGTTAGGGGAGGTAGTGTTCATCAGAGAAGAAAGGAGAGTGGTCTTGACTGTTCTTAGGCCCAAGTGTGAGTCTTGCATTTTTTTGTGCATCAAATGAAGCCCATCCCAAACTCCATAGGTTGTCAGCCTGCATACTAGCATGGGAGTTTTACTTTTCCTAATAGTCTCAAGAAAAATCCTGGTTGGGGACCTAAGCCGAAGTGAATTGAGGTTGAGTACAATGCAGAGCTTTGATTCAAGGACACTGACTACATTAATATACTAGGCTCCTCCACCACCACCCCCTTTACCCACCTCATTCCTTTGGAATAAATTCTATCATTCTAGAGCCATAGTCTAGCTGTGAGTCTTAGTGATACCTTTAAGACCAAATTTACCTCCTAAGTTAATATTTCTCTTCACTTCTTTTATTGCTCATACTTTGTGCTCACGTGTGAAGGCATGGTTGGATGTAGGTTGTTTTGCTGGATCGTTTCTTGGATTATGTCTCCTATGTAGCTCTGTGTATCTCTAAAGCTAGGATTCATTGTAGCTGCTTTCTGTGGTGTCTAGTTTGGGGAACATACATAAGGAGTTTTCTCCTTTCTCCCTTCCATTTAAGCTTGAAGTATGGGACTAGAGTTTGACTCCAGTGACTCATCAGCTGAATAATTGCTTTATCCTCCCAAGAATTTGTTCTTCAGCCCCATCTGACACCTATAACAAAAGCCAAAGTGCAGTCTCTTCTCTCACCTTCTCTGTGATCACTTCATGGTGGCCTTTCCGAGGGACCTAGAGAGCAAGTTAGTATCTGAGCAGGAAAAGGGACCAAGTAGTAAACCTTCAGTAAACCCCACCAGAGGGTGAGCGAACTCTGGCTGGATGCTTGGATTGGTGGGCTGACCGAAGTGAGCCAGCCAAAGCCAATGGAGCTCTCTGGCTCATCCCCCACACCCCCAACCCCATGTGGTAGGAGCAGAACTGACTTCAAATATCACTGTCACCCAAAAGCAAAACTGTTCTTGCCTTTTAAAAAAGGGGTTTTGAAAGCCTTTTGTTTTTACATCATGAATCCTTTCTGAATGTCTACCCTCCCTTCCCCTTCCCTCGTAATAGAGGGGAGAAACATGAAGTAAAACCAGCTGGCACATACAGCCCATCTGACGGCCCATCGACTTCCCACACCCAGAGTTCATTACTTCTGCATGGAAAGAAGGAGGTTCATTTCTTCTCTTCTTTGGGACTAAGCTTGGTCATTAAATGACATAGTCCAGTTCCATTTTATTATTCAATTATTGCAGTTATTGTAGTCCTGGTTCTGCTTAATTCCTTTTGCATCAGCTCCTATAAATCTTTGCATGATTCTGTGAATTTCTCATGTTTGTTGTTTCTATGATGCAATACTACTGCATTGGATTCGTACAGCACCATTCTCTTTACCCATTGCCTAATAGATAAACATTGCTTTGGTTTCCAGCTCTTTGCTGGCCACAAAAGTGCCACTGTGAATATTTTGGTATAGGTGGGATTTTTGTTTCTGCTTTTGACCACTTTGGAATATATACTCAGTGGTTAGATCTCTAGGTTGAAGGGTATGGCCATTTGAGTCACTTTGGGGGTTTCTTCTCCATTAGAATATAAGATCCTTGAGGGCAGAATAGGGGCTGTTTTGCATTTTTTGTTTTTGTGTCCCTTTAGCCTGGCACAGCACCTGGTCCCTAGCAGATACTTAAGAAATGCTTGCGGATAAATCAAGTTGGTATTCTCCCAAACCATCCCCAAACCTCCCTGTTTCTGTCCAGGGCACCATGGTCTTTTCCAGTGACCCAGGTTCACAACAATCAGCATCATCATTGACTCCATGTTCTCCCTCATGCCACATACCCAATGAGTTTCCAAATCTTGTCATTTCCTTCTCCCTTATGTCCGTTCATATTCTCTCCAGTTTAGGCCCTCGTCAACCTCTTGTTTGGACTACTATAATTGCCTCAAGTGTCTCCCCACTCTGATTTACCTTCCACACAGATGCCAACATAATTTTCCTGAAGTGCAGGTCTGCTCACTTCATTCATTTGCTGCTCAGTAAACCCCAGTGGCTCAGAATTTCTCGAGTTTCTAGGAACACTCTAGGCTCAAGGAGCAAATAGACGCTTCTCTAGGTTTACAGTTCTTCACTATCTGGCCTCATCCTACTTTTTGAAGCTTATACATTACTCTTCTCTACCCACTCTATGGGCCTAAACTGGCCTTTTTGAGTGGCACTCTATCACCCATCTCCATGGCTTTGCACTGACTGGCCCCCATGACTGGAATACACTCCCTCCTTACCTCTGCCATAGAGTCCTGGTTGGGTAAATAATCAATTCAAGCCTACGTGACCTTCCCTGGTCCCCCACCCCATCAAGGGTACTTTATATCTGTTTTGTGTTTCATATATACACCCACATATGTGGATGGTTTCTCCTCCATTCAAATGTAAGCTCTTTGGAGGCAAGGACTGTTTTATCTTTGTCTCTGTATCCCCAGCCCTAGCACAGTACCTAGAAGAGGGGGGAAAAGGAGGGAAGGAAAAATCATTTATTAAGCACTTACTGCATGCCAGATACTGTTGTGGAGTCCTTTTCAAATATGATCTCATTTTATCCTCACAACAACCCTGGGAGGTAGGTGCTATTATTTTACATTTTATAGTTGAGGAAACTGATACTACGGAGAGATTAAGTGACTGGTCACACAACTAGTAAAGGTTTGAGACTGGATTTGAACTCAGGTCTTCCTGACTCCAGGCATAGTACTCTATCTACTGTGGCACCTGGCTGACTCCACATGGTAATATAGTGTGAGTTTAATACACAATTGTTGATTAATTGATGGGATTGATAGGATCATAAAATTAGAACTGAAAGTGACCTTAGAGATCAACCATAATGGCCTGGCCCCTCATTCCTTTTTTAGGGAGGATCAGCAAATGTTAGGCCTGGAAGGAGCCTTAGAGATCATCTTATCCAAATCCTTCAGTTGACAAAGGGAAGACATGGAAGCCCAGAGGAATTAAGGCACTTGCCCAGGGTTACACAGGTAGTAAGTGGTGAAAGTCAGGATCGGGATCCAGGTTCTCTGACTCAGCATAGCCCGCCCCCCAACTAGTAGAAAGTACCGCCTGCAAGTGAAGCCAGAGGCACAGGCAGCTCTGTTGGACCTCCCTGAAGATGTCGGCTCCCAATTCCTTGAAGCTAGTTTTTCACTGGCCTGTTCCAAGAGGACTAGCACACTCAATTCAGTGCATTTCCTAGACCACTGGGGAAATGCCTGGTCCCTTAGAGAGCTGAGAGAAAGAGTCCCTTTCCTCCCAAATGGTAGGCCATGTACAGTTTAACTTTTGCCTCAGAGTCAGCAGCACTGGTGGCTATTCCCAGAGAGAGAATATTTGCATCTGGTATAGTTTCTGCAAACCATTACAGAATAATGAGGCAGTGGGCCAATATAAATCACTGTCTTTGCAAAGAATACCACATCAATTACTCTTCAGGACTTATCCAAGAGGGCTGATCCGTTGGGTGGATTAGGCTTCAACAAGTCAATTATTCTTCAGGTTGCAAATACCCTTAATCTCCTTCCTACTGACACCAGCTAGATTTTTCTGTATGAATTGATTTTAATGAACACACGCTCTATTTTTAATGAATGCACTCTCCAGTAATGGCCTCTGGATGGAAGGCAAAATGCAACAATGCTTGGCATTATTCTACAGGAAGAACCTCAGGAGGCCCTGACTCTACATCTCTGGGGAAAGGCAAGGGGCTGGCCCAGAATCCTCAGCTAAAGAAAAGAAGCCATTAGGGGAGCAGTTCATATGGAGTGTTTTCTGCAAGGTCTTTCTTGGTAGTCACCTGCCTGTGCATGAGTGGCATGAATACAAGTCTCAAAGTAATGAGAAATACAAAAAACTAGTAGAATTAACCATTTAAAAAACAAAAAAAGCAGTGGCCAGTGAAAGTTAGCAAGAGCCAACTCTGTGAATGGGATTTTGTACTTGTCTCTTCCACACTCTGTGGAGGGACTATTTTCAGACCAATCTGATTCAGTCAGTCATCAACAGAATTCCATCAACCTTGATTAATTACTTACTATGTACGCTGAGCTGGGCTATATTGTAGGAGACCTAAAGAAGTATCACACTGGTTCCTGGCCCTCAGAGAGTTTCCAGTCTTATTGGGGAGATGAAAACATACACACACATAATACAATCATAGAGCAAAACATCAAACACAGGACTGTAGACTCAGAGCTAGAAGGAACCTTAGAGGTCACAGCATTCTACAGGGGAGGGAACTGAGGCCCAGAAATTAAATGACTTGCCTTAGGTCATGAAGTCACTAAGCAATCCCAAATGTAGCATTCTTCCCATAATACCACACTGCCAGAGGCTCAAAGATCTCTTGCAGCTCTAACATTAATAGGATCATTGCCTAAAAAGTGGAAAGGACCTTAAAGTTCATCTTACAGATGAGCCCTGTCTTGCAGATTCTACCAGTCCAACAGTCCAAAAATCTTCTGGCTTTACTTGCTGCCAAATCAATCTATCAGCCCAAGGGCTAAGTGGCTCAGTCTGTAGGTATAAAAGGAACTCAGAAACAGAAGTGTTCCCTAGGGCAGCCAGGAAAGACTTCCTAGATATGGTTGGCTTTGGACTGGGCCCTGAACAGAGGGTAGGATTAAGAGAGGGGAAGGGTTCAGAGATGGGCATCCAGCAAATGTATGGATTTTCAAAAAATATTCACCAATACCCAGCTTGCCTCCCAGCCCAGAGCCAGTGAAAAGGGCCTCCATTTCTAACGGGCCAAAACTGGAAAGGCAGATAGAGTCCATGAAAATGCAAGGTATGACAGCCATGGTCACCTGCTTAGGATGTCTCATTAAGCAGGCTTCCAAGTCTCAGCAATCTTCTTAGAGGCTCATTGCCTTGAGAGAGCATAGTGGGCACTGAAGCCAGGCTGGCTGGGTTGCCCTGTATGGTAGAACATTGGTTTCCACTTTGTTAGCTCCCAAATGCAGGCCAATGAACATGCTTCTCCACAGGGAACATGGAGGGCAGGAGGAGGTGCAGGCCAATCAAATGGCCACTTAGGGGATAGATAGACATTTTAAACTCAACAAGAGGGTGTGAGAAGATAAGCAATCTAATTGTGTTCACTGGGCACAGCAGACACTTGGTTAATTACATACCAGGGCTGCCTGCTTTAATAATCATTTGGAGTAAACTACAGAGGATTTTTGACCTCTCATTCTTTCCTTCCTAGAACCAAAGACTGGAGTCTGTCCTGTGGTCTATTTCCTTAATACTTGACGCTTCCCATGCTGAGTTTCATTTGATTCCATTCGACAAGTGTTCTTTATTGCTTACCTTGAGCCCTGCCCTGTGGTGGCTGCTGAGGGAGAAGGAGCAGGGGAAGGACAGGACTTGGAGAAGGAGGAGAGGCCAGTAAGATAGGACAAAATGGCCACAGAAGACCCTTCCTGCTCTTGTGTTCTGTCCTTTTGTGATATGCTGAAAGTAATTTAGAGAATCTTAGAATTGAATTTGCAGAAGGGAATTTGGACTTCAGGAAAAACTGATGGAGAAGGCTTAAATAGGAGAAGGACCTGAAGAGAAGAATCCAATCCAAATGCAACAAGCATTTATTTATTTATTAAGCACCTACTGTGTTCAAATCACTTTGCCAAGTGTTGGAGATACAAAGACAAAAGGAGGCACTGGCATCTGGAGTGAAAATCATGGATACCCTGGGAGGAAGGGACCACTCCATCATAGGATTTGTGTTGGAAAAGGAGAGCTGATGGTCAGCCTAGATGGAGATCGTAGGGGAGCAGATTTCAAGAGGATTCTTGAGAAAGGAAACAGAAGATCTGGTGAATGAAAATGGTGCATGAAAAACCAATCCAAGAGTGTTGGGAAATGCCCAAGAATGCAATTCTCAAGGCAGAGGGAGAGAGAGAGAGAGAGAGAGAGAGAGAGAGAGAGAGAGAGAGAGAGAGAGAGAGATGTGGATATACAGAGAAGTAATGAATTGACCGCCTTGAATTTTTAGAAGGCATATACAAAAGAAGATGGAAGCAAGGGCAAGTAATGGAGGAGAAATAGAAAATCAAGACAAGTTCCCAAGGCTGGCAATGGAATCCAAGGATGACCAAAAAGGTGGCTTGTTTTGTTTTGATTTTAGCTGGTGAAAGAGTAGGGTCAAAGATGGAATGGATTTGTCTGCTGACTGTGGAGGATGGCATGAGGATAATTGTCATCATCATCATCGCTGGTTTTTGTTCTTCATTTTGAAGAGGACCAATGACGCCACAGGGTGATGTCTTGACTTGCACTTGAATTGGATTTAAGTGAGGCCTCACTCTCTCTTCCAGAGTCATCAAAGGCCAGTGACAGGACAAAAGTCAAGATGACTGGTGATGGCTTGGGATACAGCGGATGACCTTGGTGTCTTCGATGTCTGACCAAGCTCCAAGTGCTCCACAGTGCCTGCTTCAGCCACCTTCATGGCTGTTGGAACAAATTGTTCTCATCTGCCCATTCTGCCAGGAGAAGTCTTCACATGCTTGGGGCAGACATCCCCTTAACTCACTGATGGGTTTGAGGCCCATTACCCTCATCCTGGTTTAGCCTGTCTGCCAGGATGTACCAGGGTATGGCTGCCGTGGATGCTACAGCTTCTTGGAGCCACAGGTGAGAGTTGGGTGCCAGGTGGACACCAAAGTGGATGAGCTTTAATGATAACAGGCAATGGAAAGAAGACAGAGCTGCCCACATTTTGCTTGGTTTCTTTTTTCTCTGCCAAATAAAATTACATTTGGACTAGAAAGAAGAGAAAAAAGTGCTTATTTTAGTGTGTTGAAACCTAAATTAAGTAAGAAGATGATAAGAGTACCTGTCACTACCCTTTTTTGGATGATATTTATTGAAAAGTTGACAAAAGTCAACAAACCAACATTTCTATATATGAAGAAGAGCAGAAAAGGAATGGATAGAGTGCTAGGCCTGAAGTCAGGAAGACCTGAGTTCAAATCTGGCCTCAGACACTTACTAGTTATGTGACCCTGAGCAAGTAACTTCACCCTGTTTGCTTCAGTTTCCTCATCTGTAAAATGAGCTGGAGAAGGAAATGGCAAACCACTCCATTATCTTTGCCAAGAAAACCTCAAATGGGGTCATGAAGAATTGGACGACGTAATTGAAAAACAACATATAAAACCATGAATCTCTATGATGTATAGCTGTATTTTAAAGTATAAATTAAACTACATATAATAGCACCAATACTGCCCTATTAATCTGTTCCCTTCTCAATGTCTTTCTGTTCCTTTTACTGCTTTTTAATTGTTTCATTGACACTTTTCTTTGTCTTTTTTTTTTTTTTTGCATCACTATGATGCCCTCCACACCTCTTCTGCTTCCAGAAAATGAAAAAGTCTAGAAAATGTATGTCTGGTTCTGCAACCTTGATCCATCCCCTTTGCCAAGAGATGAGAGATATGCTTCATCTTCAGTCTTCTGGAATCATAACTGGTCATTGTATTGACCAGAATTCTAAATCTCACAAAGTTATTTTCCTTTACGTTATTGTAGTCATTTTATAAATTGTTCTCCTAGTTCGGCTAATTTTACTCTGTATCAGTTCATATAAGTCTTCCCTGGTTTTTCTGAATCTTTCTCTTTTATAATTTCTTATACCCCAACTGTTGGGCTCCCACCTTTTTCCCCCCAGTTCTTTGTGACAACAAAATGTGCTGATCTAGTTGACTTTGATATGTTCAAATCACCTGGCCTACATGAACTATCACACAGGGTCCTGAAAAACCTGGTAGATGTGACTATTAAGCCACTATCAGTGATTAAGATTGCGGAGCAAGGGAATGTTACCACTGGACTACAGAAGGGACTATTATGTTGATTTTCGAATCAGAGAAGAGAATGGAGTCTATAAAACTTGCGTAGCAAGTTTGACTTGGATTTCCAACACAGAGAATATATTTTTAAAGAGATGGTTGGTGACAACTAGAAAAAGAAACCATCATCGCAAAGCCAGATGGAGGAAACTGAGACCTAGAAAAAGGAAGGCCCTTAGGATCAGAGAGGGCCAGAGCTAGAAGCAACCACTAGAATAGCTGAATGGCTAAAAAGTATTTATTACATACTGCTTACTCTGTGCCAAGCACTGTGATAACTGCTAGAGGTTCAAATACAAGCAAATACAAATTCAAAACAAGACAGTCCTTGCCATCAAGGCGTTTACATTCGAGTAGGGGCCAACTACACATTGAAAAGATTGGTAGCCAGGAAAGGGTGTCGTGGTTTGGGAAATGGCAAGGACAATGAATAGAGCCACTGAGGAATCAATTGGCATACCAAGAGGTGAGAAGTAAGGTAGTGGGGAGAGGGTGTTGGGAGGTATGGGTGGCAAGGAGATTGATGGCATTGGGATATGAAGTGAAGCTGAGGTGAGAGGGGCCTGGACAACCTGGAGAGAGAGCTAGGACACCTTGTAGGGGAGTAATTAGAGGTAGTTAGGTGTCATAATGGATAGAGTGCTAGATGTGGAGTCAATATAGACCTGAGTTCAAATCCTACCTGAGTAACTAGTGGTATGACTCTGGGCAAGACACAACTTCAGCTTTTCTTTTTCTTATCTGTAAAATGGGAATAATAATAGTTCCTCCCTCATAGAGTTGTTGTCAAAATCAAAGGACTATACATATGTATACTCATATATACATATGTATATATGTATACTTCTATATACATATGTAAATATGTATGTATTATGTATGTAGAGCAAGTGCTTTGCAGACTCTAAAATGCTATATAAATTATTGTTGTTGTTGTTATTAGAACACTGGATTTAGAGTCGGAAAGACTTCAAATCCCCCCTCAGACACTCATGAGCTGTGTGACCCTGGGCAAGTCATTTACCTGTTTTGAACCTCAGTTTTCTCATTTGAAAATGAGGATCAGCATGCCTATAGCAGTAACCTTTACCTTTATAACACTTTGCAAACTGTTCCATACCAGAGAAATACCCATGCTTATTCATCATAATTGTCCATTCTTCTGTCCCATTTTTGAAGTCAGCTGTCTAAGAGATTACTTAGCAAGTGCTGGTGGCCTTTGGCCATGGAGATGTGGGTCTGAGAAGCTGGGGACAGGGGAGTGGAAGGAGGCCCTGTGGGCTACAGCTTGGGCCCCCCTATTGGTTGATGTGTTACTCTTTTGAGCAGCTCAGAGGCAATCCTTTCATCTCCTCAAAGGAAATCGCTGTTCTTTAGTGATGGTGCACTGCACTGTGGGAGAGCCCCTGGAGAGGAGCTGATTGCATGGCCACAAAGTTCCTGGAGCTCCCCAACAGCCGGGCACTTCAGGCCAGAGCCAAGTGTGTGTGCCCCATCTCCCCAGACTGGGCTTTGCTTTCTGGATCTCATCAAAGCAAAATCAGTTGGAGAAATAACCCCTAGGCTAGAGCAGTGGGGCCATTTCCTCCTCTGTCTCACTCTAGCATTTCATTTCAAAGGCGGATGGCTGTCAACGTGGAAACTGTCTGGGATCAGGAATGATGGGGTCAGCCCTTGGAATATGTTTGCTTGATTATTCACTGCCTTGAATGCTTGAGCAGCAGGCACCCCCACCTTACTGAGAGGGGACAAAGGGGAATGTGTGCAGGGGGGTCGGGTACATTTTGCGTCCACAAGAACATCTAGGGCAGACCACATGCCACCAAATGGGCTTCTTTTTTTTCTCCTATGGTTAATGAAAAGAACAAGTGAAAAGAAATTCAGTGGTGACATGAAATCCCCAGCCTCCTGTCTAACTTCAGCAATGGTGATGAAGCTCACCCCACTTTATTATTGACATTCCTCCTCCAAAGACTAAAGCGATCAAGGAAACTTCTGGTGATGAGCCAAGAGCAACTGAATGCTCCATCACTGGGTATCAGGGGAGAGGGAGAAAAACCAGAGCTTTGTAATAATTACCATTTGTCATTCTCCAATTCTGTGTGTTTTATAATTGCCTCTGCCTCAGACATGAGCTTGTTTCATTGAATATTTTGTTGAGAGGCTTAAAAAAAAACCAGGCACAAAAATACATAACTTCTGACAAAGAGCTGGCTCCCCAATGGCAAAATTCAATATAAGACCATCTGCTGACGTCAACACACTCCCAGGGCCTGGGCTTCTGCTGTGTGACCAGTCCTACCCCGGAGGGCAGCCTCTGGGCAGAAGCTCAACAGATTCAAGGGGAAATGGATTCAAGTTAGAAGGAATTCAGTAGGGAATCTGGGGAGACCAATTTGCCCCCTTCACTGAGCACCCAGTCTAACTGGGTCTCTAACCATTGAACTGTAGACTTTAGGTAGTGACCTCCAATATTATCTAGTGGCCATCCCCATTTGTCCATCTCCAGCACCCGTAAAAACCTTTAAGGACTCTCCTTCTCCCTAGGCAGAAATGATCTATCCCTCCTCCTTGTCCTCTTTTTATAGACTTCTTACAGTCACAAGGCAGATAAATCCCAGCATCTCAGAGCTACAAGGGGTCTCCAAAGCCATCTAGTCCAACTTAGGCCTGGCCAAGAGTACCCTCTGCGATATCACTGCTTAGAAGTCTCCAGTGACCTGGTGTTTCCCAAGGCATCCATTCCACTTAGGAAGATTCTCCTGACTAAGTCTAAATTCAGCTTTTCTACAACTTCCCCCCAAGCTCCTCTGCTTCTCTTCTGCCTTCTCAGGCCAAGAACAAGCCTAATAGCCCCTCCATTCACACTCTTTCACATACTAGAAAACACCTACCATGTGCACCTGAGTTTGGCAGGGTGGCCCTTCAGCAGTTCCTCAGAGGGCAGGATAGTGAGTGCCTTCTGTGGATGCTCTCCAGGTTAGGGTCTCACCTAAACCATGGCCCCAGAACACATTAAATCCAGCTGAAGCAGATCATGGAAAGGACTCTCTGCTCCTGGGGGGGGGGGGTTGTGTTGTTTTAGTTTATCTCCTTGACTTACCTCTCAGCACCCTGAGTTCAGGGACCAGGTCTCATTCACTATCGCCTCAGTAAGCACATATTGTTCAGCTGTATCCAACCCTATCTGTATGGGAAAATCCCAATCCCCATATGGGATTTTCTTGTCAAAGATACAGGAGTGGTTTGCCATTTTCTCTTCGGGTAGATTAAGGCAAAAAGAGGTTAAGTGATTAGCCCAGGGCAGGGGTGGGGAGCCTGTGACCTCAAGGCCCAGAATCACACAGCTAGTAAGTGTCTGAGGCCAGATTTGACTCCAGGCCTAGGACTCTATCCATTGAGCCACCTAGCTGCCTCTCAGGAAGCACATAGGAAATGTTTAATAAATGGTTGTGGGAGGTGGGGGGGGGGCAGAGGAAGGTAGGAGCAAGGAGTTTTGCTGCAGCCCAATCTCTTCTTGGGCCCTCCCTAGGCTTTACCACAGTTGCCACTGCCAAAGGTTGCTCATGGTGTGTGCTGCCAGTGGCATGGAACAAGGCCTGGATTGGGAGTCAGAGGCCCAGGGTGCTGCTTAATAACTGTGTGACCTTTGGCTGTAAAATGAAGGGGTTGGGCTAGAAAAGGGGTCCTTAACCTTTTCAGTGGCATGGGCCCTTTGATGGTCTGGTGAAGACTATGTATGCCCTTATCACTGTATACTTGGGAGGCAAGGAGCCTTTCAAAACCCCCCCACCACCCCATTCCATCCCATCACCTCCTCACTGCTGCTCCTGTCCCCGTACCCCCTTCCTCACCACAGTGCTCAGAAGCATGAGCAGAAGAGGAGGAGCTTAGGAAATGACTGCTTCAACCCCATCAACAGCACATGTCATGAGGGTGGGAACCCAGAGAATTTTATCTTTTATTTCAGGTAGACATTTATTAAATGCCCCCTCATAAAGAACATTCATTTTACTCATCAAAGAAACTAAAACAACTCCATGTAATTTTATAAAAATAAACAGCAAACATTTGAAAATACAAAATTAAGAAATGAGAAACCAGATGCCAGATTGTTTTGAGACCTAAGGAGCCGTACGTGGGCACAGGAGACATGCCCTGTGTGCACTGCTAGGAGCTCAGCCAGGGCCTGCCAGGGCTCTTGCTAACCCATTTCCCCAGGACTGAAGATCAGAGATTTGTCTTGAACATCCGATATTAGCTCCTCACCTCTCCAGATCCAATTTGGAGGGAATGCTTATTGTTGGGTTCTATGGAGGAGCTGAGGTCCACTTCAGAAGATATTTGAAGAGAAGCCTTCCCCAGAGCATCCAGCCCCTCTACCCTGCCTCCCTCACAGATCTGTTTGGCTCAAGTGAGAGAGTTCAGCCCCAAAGCCTGAGAAATGGGCAGCCATCCTGGGGCTTACTCAGAGTCGATGGAGTTGTGGTTTCTTGCTCCAATGAGAGTCCAATTGGCCCCTGCAGCAGCACATTAAGGCCTACTCACTTTGGGCCACTGGCCAGGCTTTCCAGGGTGTTTCATTGCCATGGACATGATTAAAGCACAGGTTTCTCCTAATGAGGGCCTTGTTACAAATGGCCCAATCACATGGCCCCTCCTGGTCTAAATCCTGATGCATTTCTAGCCTGCAGTGAGCTCCACAGGGCAAAATGTTCCTAGGGACCAGATCTATCAGCAAATAAGCATGAGGCCACAGCCTCCTCTTTCCAATTATCAGCTGGTTCCCACACTCCAAACAGCTCCTCCCTTGAGCTCTACCCAAAAGACCTGTGCCCTTGCACGCTTAGCTTCATAGGAACAGACACGTAGAGATAGAAGGACCTTAAAGGTCATCTAGCCCAACCCCTTTCTTTTACATCTAAGGAAACTGAGGCCAGTGGAGGTTAAATGACTTGTCTAGGGTCACACAGGTAGTAAGTGTCAGAGCAGGGATTTAAACCCAGGTCTTCTGACTCCAGAACCAAGGAGGCCTTTTCTACTGTCCCTCACTGCCTCCTACAAGTACCATGTTAGTATGAGGCATTGGAATGGCTTCCTTCCGATCTCAGATAAAAACAGTGGTCTGAATGCGTTCTACATTTCTAGATTAGTTTGATGAGTTGCTTAAAATCTGAGCGTCAAAGAACCTGGGATATCCTCTGTCCTATGCCAGACAAGTGGTCCACTTACCTCTGCCTCAATACCCCTAGTGATAGGGGGCTTGCCCCTGAAGGCAACTCTTTCACTTTAGAATCTGGAAGTAGTGAGAAGATAAAGGGGAGGGGGAGTGTCTGCCAGGGCCCAAATCCAATCCCTGAAGCACCTAAATGGCTTCTCTCTGTTCTGTGGTCCCAGCTAGTAGTCCTGAGTCTGAGGGACCATCATGAAAAATGAGTGCTCTTGATTACAAGGGGGACTGGAAGAGAGACAGAGACAGAGAGATAGAAACTGAGAGACAGACAGATAGAGAAATAGGACGGGGTACCTCAATCAACACAGCCCATCCACACAGAAGTAAAAATACCTCAAAGACCATCCCCCTTTCAGGGTGATCTATCCCCAAGTTTGGGTCAAAATCAGTTTTAACAATACCAGTCACAATGACTTAGAAGCAAAGGAAGGGGGAAGGGGGAGGTAGCCAAGTACAAACTGAAAACACTCTTGATTTCTGAGCCCTAAGTCAAGGGTGGTAGCGAGAAAGCTTCAACTTCCAGCTTGGACATATCAGCCACCTCAGAAAAGCAATCTGGTACGATTGACTTGAAGTTGGAGATGAATTCAGGTCCTGGCTCCCATGCTAGCTGTGTGACCTTGGGCAAGTCACTGCATGTTGCTGAACCTCAGTTTCTTCATCTGTAAATTAAAGTAATGATACCCCGCCTATCCACCGTATCCAGCCTATCCTACCCTTCTAGGGTTTACTGTGTCCAGGAGACAAATCCATACAAGGGAAGAGTGGGGTGGCTCCAGCCATTGGAGCAGGGCTCTCTCCACCTTGGGGCTTTCGCCGTCCCAAAGAATGATGTGGTGTGTAGCTTCCTGTTGTCTCTCATCCCCCGTGTCTAGAGTGCCCTCTCCAACTTAGACTCGCCAGTTTCCTTCCAAGCATAGCTCAAGGGCTATCTCCTACACTGGACCTTTCTTGATCCCCCTCTCAGAGTACTAACATGCTCTCCCCCTCTGGCAGTCTCTCTAGTGGCTGCTAGGTGGCATAGTGCCAGGCCTGGAGTAAGGTGTAGTTCAAAGCAGGCTTCAGATGTTTACTAGCTAGGCAAGTCACTGAACCTCTGCCTGCCTCAGTTTCCTCAGATGTAAAGTAGGGCCACCTAAAATGCTACATAAATGTTGCATTTTCCCAGCAAAATTTAAGTTCCCTGAGGGTAGATGTGATTTTGGTTTTGTGTCTCTGGCACCTGGTAAAGGTGCTTCACAAATGTGTTTATTGAATTGAATTGAATGGAGCGCTCTGAAGCCAGGGTTGCTTTTATGTCCTTCCTCAGAAACCAAATGGACTCGTTTCTTAGATGCCCCCTTGTATTTCAGTCACTTCTCTAGTCACCTTTTTGTGGTCAGCAAATTTAGGGGAAAGTGTATTTTTCTCCATAGAGGCCATTTTCCCAGAGATAGTGACGTTCCAGAAAGCTGTCATTGACTCCATGCACAGCTTCCCCTGCTAAGGCAGGGGCCTTGGGAATTAGCAGCAAGGTAGTGCCTGGAAACAGGTTCTCCTGAGTAAAGCCACAAGGGTGGGGGGTGGGGTGAACAGGAGCCATCAACAAGGAGATATGATAATTAAGCTCTTCCCATTAATGTCACTCTCTAATTAAGGCTGATGCTGTCTGTGGAGAAGGAGGTTGTGAGGATCATTGGCTGCAAAGACGAGATGGGAGGAGAGAACCAGTGAGGAGCAGTGAAGGGTTAGGATCCTGAAGGAGCCTGTCACACTGCTTGGAAAGGCCAGCTCACAGAAGACAAGTAGAATGCAGTGGCTTTCTGAGACCCTAAAGGTCCATGTTGGCCTAGGAGAATTGAGGGCCAGAGAAGAGGGAAAGGATTTCTTTCCAAAATAAGATTAGCCCTAGGCAAGACTGTAAAATCAATGAAGTTCTCTGGTGGGGGAGGGCATAGTGGGAGAAGGGTAAGCAGGAAAGGAATGGTACTTCAGTGCCTTAACACTGAGGCAATAGCTGTGGTGACCCCCATCAGCCTCTCTTTCTGCATTGGCTAAGTGGGAGAGTGAATACAGGTCAGGCAGTGGCTTGGCTCTTAAGACTGCTCCAGGAAAGGCCAGCCCTTCTATTTTTTTTAATTAAGTATACTTTATTCAGCATGTCTCCCAGACACAGCCCTGATACCCCATCCCAACCCTGCAATTTCCAGACCAAGCCTCCACAGAGGCCATGGAATTACACTCACTCTCCCCAATTATTCCAACCTTAGTCCTGCCCTCTCAGCCAGAGAACCAGGCCTGAGGCATCAATACTATCCTATAGACAGTGCCCCTTCTATGATTCTCAGGGCTTTGCTATTCCAATGGGCAGGGAAGAGCCCAACTCCTATGCCCCTCATCCCCTCCGATCCCACCCACTCACACTTCTGACTCCAGGAGGGGTGTCTGAGCCCACTGGCACCCATACAGCCACTTGATGACCCTGGCATTTCATTCTATCACAGACACAGGGGTTGCCCATCTCTAGATGTGCCCACCTGAGAGTCTCCACCACTACCTTCACCCCAACTCATATCCCACTCACTGCCACCCTCAGAGATGCCTGCCCAGTGGAGGGCTGGCATCTGTCTCCCAGGTCTTAGGTGAGAACCTCTCAGCACCCAACACTTCCACTAGTGCCCACTCAAGCCCATGGTAATTGAAGAAACACTCTTACTCAGACATGGGCAGGGAGCATGTGGGACTGAGGGCTCACTTGCCTGACTCAGGAGATGTGGGCTGGGGGGCTCCTGTAGGCCACCCTTTTATTGTCTCTAACTGATTACCTAGGATAGATAGACTGAGGCCAGCAAGGCCAGAGCCTTCTGAAAGCTGAAGGCATTAGCCAGAGATGCTAATGATGGCAAACTCATATGAAGTTCTGGAGTTATGGATCAGCTCTGGCAGACATTTGACTCCAAGATGGGATCATAAAATTTAGAAATAGAAGGAACCAGGAAAATCATCTCCACCTTTCAACCCCACCTGGCACTGTGACTCCTACCCTAGGGCCCTACACAACTGATTGGTGAGAATTCACCATGGCCATGTGCCCCCAGAGCCACCCCAGGACACCCCAACTGCCACAGATGTACACCCCATCCCCTTTCCTCTTGCTCTGAGAACAGTGATCAAATCCACACCAACATTCCTAAAGGGGACACAACAGTCAATTGACTCCACTCACCATCCTTGTGACTTTGCTAGCCTAAACAGCCCTCTGTGGCCACAACTCCCCCATCTCTATTGTCTTTCCTTGTTAGACTGTAAGTGCCTTGAAGGCAAGGACTATCTCACTTTTGTATTTGTATATACCCTCAAACCCCTAGCATTTAACACAGTGTCTGGCACAGGGAACACTTCATAACACTTAGCTTTTCATTTACCTAATCCAGCTTCTCATTTTACAAGAAGAAAAGACTGAAGCCTAGAAAGTATCAGTGACTTACCCAAGATCCTCTGGTAAGAAGTAAAGGTGGGCAGGATGTTGTAGCCCTTCTGTTGACTCCAGAGTCAGTGCTCTTTCCTTCTATCAAGGCAGGCTACAAAGGAAGCTCCATTTTCGAATGCTAAATGCTACGAAGGAAATACACCTAACAGAAGGGGAAAATCAACATTGGATGTGATTAATGACAGTTAAGAATAAGCATGAAAGGTGGGTAATTCCACCCAGATGTTACAGTCCTAACTTCAAATATTGCTCAATAAAGCTCAGCTCATTTTTGCTGTTCAATACTTACATTTAGCTCTTTTGTGAGTTGTTTTTTTTTATTATTATTAAAAATTCTATCAACTGGGAAATCACTGGCTGTGACCAAAGTCTCAGATAAAACCTGTGCCTTGTGGTTGGGCCACTGACACTGAGGCACCGACCTACCACCTGGTGGCAGCACACCTAGAGTGTGGACCAATGAACTCACAGGAGCAACCAGAAAGTTAAGAATCGCTGGCAGTAATATCACGTGGAAAGCACGCAAAATGAATAATTGAGACTGACTTTACCTTGCAATTCATTCATATTTAATTCTTCTTGAGGGTATATTCAATTCATACTCCAGTCCTCCAAGGAGTATTCAACTCATATCTATGAAGTAATGTTACAAATTCAAGTACAAATTATGTGGTTTCATCCATCTCCACCTGTAGAATAGAGAACAGAAATCACATGTTCTCATGCAACCCTGCCCAGCACTGGGCCTAGTCCCATGTGTCTGGAGTCTTTAAGTCCTCTGTGATGGTAATGATGTAAAAAAAAAAAAGCCCACTCTATTCTATTGCTTGAATATAGCCAGATGTGTCTGGCCATCAGCTCCAAATGTGATATGAAACATTTGGCCATCCAGCTACATTGGGAAATATTGCATGGCCTCTAATTACAGACACATTCCATAAAGCTTGCCAGTCTCCTCCTTGCAATCTATTTGACAGTCTGTTTGGACAATGTTGGAATAGGGGCTTTGCATTTTCCCTCTGAGTCTCTGGTCATTGCTTTGCCCCCTCCATGTTAGTTAGAACCCAGGGCATGGCAAATTGCCTTAGGCTGTAGACTTTGGAGATGTCTTCTGCACTGTCAGAGTCTATGCAGTAACTCAAGGAAGCAGCTGGGGTATGTGGAGAGAGAGACTGAGATGACTCCCCCAGCCAGTACCAAGGAAGACCTCATGGTCAGACATACAGTTCACAACCTCCCCCACTCTCCCTAAAGCATAGCTCTTTTGTGACTTTTTTCTTATTTCAGGCTATTCCTGGTGGTCATCTGAAGTCCATTTTACCTGGATAGAAATGTTGGGGTGAAGTAGAAGAGGAAGTTGGGCTTACCATGTCATTTTCCCTAGGCCCTCCCCCTCCTAGAGACAGCCCTGGCCTTTTCACTCCACCCCTAGCCCAGGGAGGACTTTTCATTTGCCATTCTCTGCCTGTCTTGGAGCAGAAAGGTCATAGGCTAGGTTCTTGATCATCTCCCCTTGCTTAGAGCAGCTCCTTCTCAGCTTCCTCACCTGTTAGGTATTTTCAGCCTTGGTTATTTTTGTAGAATGTCTGAAAAATCTTTTCACTGGTTACGCAGCCTGGCTTTTAACTGCTGCTTTCCCTATTCCAAAGCAGGGTACTTGGTCCAGGTTTCCACCTTCAGGAAGGTGAATGTTTCAATCATCAGACACAGGTCAGAGATCATTTCTTCTCTTACTAAAAGTCTCCAGAACCAAAGGCAAGATTAGAATCCAAGATTTGCACAACTTCCCTGGATAGACATCAAAACATTAACTACTACTTTTCTTGGGGAGTTCTATGATATTGGGGAGTACTAGGAGGCCCGAGGGGGAGGAAGGGGAGGCAGGAGAGCTAGCTTCTAGTCACTGCATGACCTTGGATATGTCAAGCCCCACTCTGGGCCTCAGTTTCTTTAGATGATCTCTGAAGGATCTTTCAGCTTCGATGTCCTGAGTCTATCGTTCTCTCCAGTCCAAGAAAATAGAGAAACTGGCCCCGGTGCTGCAGTCCACGCCTGAAGAAGTCTTTCAGGGCATCTTTAGAAAGCAGGCCCAGCCCCGTGACAGTTTCTGGGTAGGGATGGGAGAATAGCTGGAACCTAGTTTTTCAGGGAATACAGGACTCATAAGTGAGATGTTGAGTAAACAATAGGAGACATTGCATGTATAAGCCCATATGAGGCTATAAACATTGGAATATGATCTCACATTTCTAGAAAGCTTTAAGGCTTTCAATCTGCTTTCTTCACAATACTCCTGTGAAATAAGAGCAGTATTATTCCCATTTTACATATGGGTTAACTGAGGCACAGAGAGGTTGAGCAATTTGCCCATGACCACATAACTAGGACAGAGGTGAGGTAAGATTTGGGGACAAGTGTCTTGATTTCAGGTCTATGTCCCACAGCCCCTCAAGTACAAGGGGGCTTGGAAGGGACCATGGCAGCAAAGGCCATAGCGCCACTCTTCCACTGGGAAAGATGAGAGTTACTTATGAGAGTGAAATAGCCTATTTGAGGTCCAATTTTATTTTGAAAAGATAGGCAATTTCAGGATGCTTGTCTCAACATCAAAGCAATTGTTGTAACATCAGCACCAGGCAGGCCTCAGTGGAAGACTAAATTAAAAAAAAAAAAAAGAATTGAGTATGTGATTTAGATAGGGGACCCATTTTGAATTCCAGAATAGAAGTCCGTGTGGACTCTTTCAACCAGTACCTAATAGGACCTTGCACATAGTAAATGCTTAACAAATAAATGTGGGGTACATTGAATTAAACATCATACCCATCCCTTCCCCCACCTCAGTTTCCCTGACTCTAAAGTGAGGAGGATCCCTTCTCATTTGGACATTCTATGTTCCTAAAACTTTTCTCTTCCCTGAAACTCAATTTCTTTCTCTGTCAAATGAAAGGTTTAGACTAGATGGTTGCTCTGGTGCCTTCCCAATCCAACATTTTATGATCCTACCATCTTATGATAAATACCAATCTCCAGAGCCTTGCAAAAATTCAAGGGGAAAAGATGATTGCTTGACCACCACCAGTGGGCACTGGAGTGTAAACAGAATGCTATGCGGTGCCAAAGCTATCTTTCCTGGTGTGAAAATGAGTCATCAAGTTGGAGCCCAGGTAGGAATTTAAGCTTGTTGCTGTTCCCTTTCCATCAAAATGTGATGCAGCTGCAAGCTCTTAGAACCAGGAGGAGTTTACTGAAGTTCCTCATTGCATTTCATTAGAAAAGGATTAATTAAAAAAAAAAAAAAGCCCTTGCCTGAACTGAGGAGCTGTCCTTGGTTCTGGCCAGAGCCTGCTTTAGGCATCCTTGAAGTCCCAGCTCCCTCGGGATCCTGGCCATAAATCTGGCTTCCCCCAGCTGATTTTATCTTGATTTCTCTGCTGAAGAAAACTCTGTGCTAGAGAGGAGTCAGGTCCTAGCTCTGTTTTTCTGTCTGCGGTCTCCACCACACGAAGCATTTCATCTATAACATCTCAGCCAAAGTCCTGCGTTGACTGAAATTTTTTCATTTTAACTAGTCATTCTGGCACTATTGTGGATGTAGCTCAGTACCATATTGCTTCCTTTTCCTTATCCTTCTCCACTCCTTGTTTCTCCTCCTGCTAGATGAGCCTTTGCCTTATTGTGCCTGGAACCTGGCTTCCACAATCACTTCCCAACCATCATTCTGTCTGCACTCCCACCTTCACTGCCGTCCCCCACCCCCAACTCAACCAGAATCTTAGATTCCACCTCAAGAAATTGGAGCTCTGAGAAGGCACCTTTCACCTTATCTTGCCTGGAAGGAGGCCTTCATGACACTTCCCAGATATCTTCATATCATGCCACCATGCTTCCAGCTCCTCTAGGCAGCTCAGGGGATAGAGTCAGGAAGAACTGAGTACAAGTCTTACCTTAGATACTTACTAGCTGTGTGACCCTGGGCAAGTTACTTAAGCTCTGTTTGCCTCAGTTTCCTCATTCATAAAAGGAGGACAACAATAGTATCTACCTTCCAGGGTTGTTGAGAATCAAATGAAACAATAATTGGGAAGCTCTTCGCTTAGTGCCTGGCACACAGTAAGCACTTAATACGTGTTCTGTTCCCCTCCATTCCCTCCCCTTCTCCCTTTCCATCTTTGTTTCTCTGTCTCCTCTTCTTTCTCTTCCTGTCTGTTCCCTTAGCCTGATAATGCTGCTTTCTGCCTGTCAGAGAAAATAGCAAAGGTGAAGCTACTCAGTGGCAAGAACAGAGAAGAAAAAGTTTCCAGAAATTGCAGAGCTCATTCCCTGGGCCCCACATTAAAAACCAACTATTAATCAATACAGTTGCTGAAGTCATTTTCATATGCAAATGTTTGTTCCAATACACAAATAATCCAGTAATTATTTGACTGATTTTGGCAAGTTCCTGTCCAGCCACCTGAATGGACGTGCTGGGACCAAAGAGGATGCTCAGCCTGATTCTGTGCTGCTGCAATAGCCTGCTAATTGGTCTCCCTGCCTCCAGTCTCTCCCCACTCCAGACCATCCTTCCCACACCTGCAGAATTCATCTTCCTAATGACAAAGTCTGACCATGCATGTCACTTTGCAGACTCAAAAACCTTTTGTGCTTCTCTTTGGGCTGCAAGGCTCCTCAGTTTGACATTTGAAGCCTTTCACAATTTGGCTCCAACTTCACTTTTCACCCTCATCTCACATTACTCCCCTATACTCCATTCCAGTCAAACTGGACTAGGCTAAATCTTCCCAACACTCAGCCTGCCACACGATCATAATAATATTTCAAAAAACAACTCACATTCTACTTGCAAATTGGTGGGATCCTCACAACAGTTCTGTGAAGTAGGTACTATTATCCTCATTTTACAGATGAAGAAACCAAGGCTCCAAGAGGTCAAGTGACTTGTCCAGGGTCACACAGCTAGTACATGGCTGGGGCAGGATTTTAACCCACTTTTTCCAGGCTCTAAGTACAGCACTTTGCCCACTACATCTCCATAGATTCATGCAATCTGTACTCCATGCCTGGAATGCACTCCCTCCTTTCATGCAATTCATCCAGTCAATGAGCATTTGTCATCCATCTACCATGGACCAGGCACTGTCATCTCGACCTTTCTCATTTCTTCTCTTCCTTCCAGGTCCAGCTCAGTGTCTCGACCATGAATCCTTTGTTCCAATCCCCCCATGTGAACATGTTCTCTCCCTTCTCAAATTGTTTATGTATCTCTCCTTTACTACCAAGACTCACCAACTTGTTGAACTCAGCTGTGTGCATGGCATTGTCCTGTAGAAGGGAAGCCTCTTGAAGGTTTCTCTGTACACTTATTGCCTAGTGCAGTACCTTGTAATTGAACCTCTCCCCTCTCTGTTTGGTGAATTTTTTCCTCTCCCTCAAGTCCAAGTTCTGGTGCTGGTGCTCCCTCCCTTGAAAACATCTCCTAGGGCTTTATTCATATCAACTTCATGCAGCTAGTATAGTCTAATTTACATCCTAATTCTTTCATCCTGGTCTCAAGCCTCTCTAATAGACCAGAACTCTATGAGGACAGCAACTCTGCCTTGTTCATCTTTGTCCTCCTCCAGCACGGGGCTCTGAGATTGCTTGTACTGAATTGCCTGTTGCACTCATGGCTGAAAATGAGTCCCTAGGCGTCTTGGAGATTTGAAGCTCTCCCTGGGCTCTTGAGTTCTTACTAAAATGAAAAGCCTGATGGCCAAGCAACGTTTCCCGGGGGCTTAACTACACTAATTAAAATATGCCAAATTGCCTGTCAGCTTGAAAGAGAAGAATCGGCATCTCTCAGTGAGACAGAGGGCTTCTTACCTCACTTTTTAGTCCTAAGTTCAGAGTGACAGTGGCAGCTGATTCTCCCTGCTTGCTCTGGGGGCAGGCAAAACTCTATCCTTTTAGGTTTGGCTTGAGTTCTGGGGAGCTGCAAGGGGCTTGCTCTGCAACTGAGAATTAGGCACGCGTGTGCGTATTTTTGATCATGCAAAAAAGACTTTTAGTAAAGTAGCTAATGGTGATGATTCCTGGAAGAAATATTCTGGCACTGAATGTAATTTTAGGGGAAATTTCAAAAGAATCCCCTACCCCATTTTCTAAGGCCAAACATCTACTTGTGGCTTTCTCCATAAAACCAAACTTGGATAGGTCAGATAGGTTTGGTTTTTTTAAAGTGCTTTGTTTTGTTGCTGCTTTCTATTTCTATATTACTTTCATTTCCAAATACCTCCCCCTCCCTCTGCAGCAAGCCATCTCAGGTAACACCATCATCACAAATGCTTTTTTTCCTCTCTTCCTTTGTATTCTTTTATTCATCTGGCTTCTTTAAAGGCAACATGAGGATGGGTTTAGGGGACAGCAAAGGGAGGTGACAGGCTGAGATGTCGATGTCATTCCCTAATAACTCATGACAATTTAAAAAGACACCAAGTGAGGGACCAAGACAGTGGAGATGGAATTTTAAAACTGGTCACCAAGTAAATATTATGCCTTTTATTGAACTGTAAATTTCCATGTTGCAAATGGTTATCGATGTTTGAAGATGGCTGTAGAGACTGATGCATAATCTACAGTTAGTGTGAGCTGTCAAAGCTCATCTGAGAGGTGGGATTGGCTCATGGAATGGTCCCCACAATGAAATGCTACAATTAAGAGCATCATTTCCATGGCTTATGGCTTTGTGCCCCATTTTAAAATGCAGCTACTACTGGAGGTCACACATTGTCTTAGCTGTGCAAAAGAGTTTATCAAATCCTTTCCTGGAATCAGGTTTCAACAGAAAGGAGAGGATGGAAAAAGGAAGGTACTGATGGATTGAGGAGGCAATGGGAGACATATAACATTGAGGAAGATAGTTCAGCAATTGACCATCAAAGGGCAACTTCAATTTGTAAGTCAAGTCAACATGTCCTTTGAAAAACTACTCCTAGACTTGGCTTCAAAAATCAACTTCACAAGCTGGGGGAGATAAGACTAGACAGCATTTCATCTGATAAAGTTCTGGAGCACTTAGTGGACCACAGATTCAGCATGAGCCAGTGCTACTAAGAAAGTCATGAGCATTTAGGCTGCACTGGAGGAGGCACACTGTCCAGGACCAAGGAGGTGATGATGTTAGTGGACTCTCCCCAGGTCAGGCCAAATCTGGAGATGAGCCTTCAGCTTTCAGGCCGTGTTTTAAGAAGGCTATTGATGAACTAAAGTATACTCAAACAAGGGCGACCAGGATGATGGTCATGCCATCTCAGGATTGGTTGAAGGAACTGGAGATGTTTAGCCCAGCAGAGAGAATACTTAGGAAGAGTATGACCATTCTCTTCAGATATTTAAAGGGCCTTCTTTGGTAGAGGAGCTTTCTCTTCCTGGTCCCAAAGGACAGAGCTAGAAGCAATGGGTAGAAGTAGCAGAGAGACCACCAAGATATATGGGAAATTCCTAAAATGGGGTGGGCTAGATCCAGATGTAGTGGGTTCCCTGGCACTGAGGGCCTCAAGACCTTAGGTGCCCACTTAGAAGTTGTGTTGTAGTGGGGATTCTTGCTCTCCTGGGGTTGCATGAGATGTCTTTCCCAAATCTAAAATTCTGATTCTGTGGCCTGGAAAAGTCTGTAGAGGTGCCCCAGACCAACATGAAGAGTTACTGAGGTGTCTATTGACGTTCACTGTGACTGGAGGCTGGAGTGCCAGTGACAAATGCTCTGGCTAAGAGATGATTACAAAAGAGCCCGATTCTCCCATTTTACAGATGAAGGAACTGAGGCTTAGAGAGGTGGTAGCTTTCCCAAGGTCACACAGTTAGTATCAAAGCCAGGAAACCAACCCAGGTCCTTCCACTCAAAATGGAAAGTTCTGTCCACTGCACCACCTTGCATGGACAACTTCACAAATCCTTCACGTTCTGCCTTACATTTATAATGTTAAAAAAAAACTTCACAATAAAAATGTTTTTCAAACCAGTTCACGCCTAGAGACAAAGCCTAAGGAGGGTTTGGGTGGTAAAGGTGCTGAGTTGAAGAGTCTGAGCCATGTGCTGATGGTACCTTAATGTCCTCACCATCAGAACTCTTCTTGTCCCCCTTCATAGCTGAGCTCACTAAGCCTCCATCTACACATGTTATGCCTTCCGTCACAACAATGGCCAAGACCTTGAAATGAGCGGAACTTGATTTGGGGTGTGGTTCTGATCTGAGAATGAATGTAAAGCACTTGGCAACCTTTAAAATGGTCCCATAGAAGTGTCAGCTTCCATCGGTACCAACGCTGGAAGCCATCAGATAATTGCTATTGGACTTGGCCACCAGCTGCAAAGTTGCCTGTGAGAGTACATGGAGCCAGGGTGCCAACTAGCTCTTATTAGAGCCAGAAAAATGGGAAATGGGAGGAGCTCCTTCCCACTGACTGTGGAAGCTTACCCTCTGTACCCCCAAGCTGACATAAGCTATCTCATTGGGCACATTCCTCAAAGCTGACTTTCCCCATGAGCCCCTGGGCCCAGTGACTGACTGCCTACATAAGCATTAAGGGGCCCCTTCCTGCTGACTTGAGTCAATGCTTCCATTTGGAGAGGACTAACTTTAGAAAGTCCTTTCACATCCATTCTCTCATTGGGTGAACTTCCAAGTTTGACTCAAGAGTGAAGGAGCCAAGGTAGGGATTATGCCCTTCCCTTTCCCCTGCCCCACCTCCCCTTAATTCATCCACAATGCAATCTATCAGATAAGACTTATTGTGGCTAACATTTCCTGTTGGACTTTGGTCAACCTGCTGATGAGGCTCTTGGAACTCAGCTGTGCTGCTTAAGGCTCAGCATCGTGATCACCAGACCACCAGAGAGACTCCCAAGTGTGGCTGAACCTGGTCACACTTCTGCCTCAGGGACTCAGCTCTGGAGAGCCCAGGGTGTTCACCACCTGCCAGAGCCAAACATAGGTGGAGGCAATTGTCCTAAGCATTTGGTGGAGAGTATGTAAATGCAGCCCTCAGTGATGCTCAATATTTGGAGACTCTTTGGGAGGCCCTAAATGTGAAGGGTTCTCATTTTGTATCAGGAGTTTATGGAGAAGACAAGCCTCCTCCCCTCCTCTCCTCCCCCAACGAGATATGAGGGCGCCCTCCATTTTCTGCAGCCTCTAATTGAGTGGTAGCAACTGAAGCAGCAAAGTAACAGCTCCAGTCCAGGCAAACTACAGAGAAGGGGGCAGGGGGGAGGCAGGCAAGTTAAGCTGTCCCAAAGGCTTGCCCAGGGCCAAGGCTCCTTTTGTTGGCACTGCCCACCTTGCAGGCAGGAGCAGATGGAGGCCAATTGTAGGCCCAGAAAGACGCTGCCCAGACTGCCCAGAGAGTCCACGGAATCATTCAAACAATACCTAACTGGAGTTGGCACTGGTGAGGAAGCTTCATTCCCAGGTCCAGTGGTACCTTCTCGGTCTCCAAACCCTGGGCCTAAGACTGGGCTGTCTAAGAAACCTGACTTCAGAGCTAGGAAACCTACCAGGCTGCTAACTAAGAAGGCACCCTGAATGTCCCCTGCTGTTCTTTCAAGGGACCCCAGACTCTCAGTGCCCCCCTCCCCACAGGCTAGATGGTCACAGGAAAACTAGGGAGACGGAAAGGTACCGAGGGAGGGGTCTCAGGCCACTCTCAGTTTGACCTAGGATTTGGCCCGGGAAAGTGGCTGGCAGCCACAGGCATGGCTCAGCAAAAGGAGAGGAGAGAGCAGAGAAAGGACCACGAAAAGCCATCTGGGGCCCCTAGCCATGGGGGCCCCTAGCCAGGACAGGGGGAGAGCCGTGCTCGGTGGTGGGTGCTTGTCTTGGTGCCTATACATAGGGGAACATTAACCCCTACCAGGCCTGCCCCCAGCCCGCCAGAAATGATCTCTTCTGCTCCCCATACTATGGCCCCAGTCCCCCACGCCCATTCCCGCTACACACACAGGCAGGCAGACTGGCCCCGGGTGGCCAGGAGCCTGCGGGCACCCAGCTCCAGGGACCAGCTGGCCGCTGGGTACCCCAAGGCTCGGGAGAAGGTTGGGGGCGATGAAGAGGAGCAGGCACCCCGGGGATGCGAGGGGCGCAGCAGGCAGGGCCCTGGGGCAGGTCTGCCCCCGGCCCCCGCACGAAGCCTTGGTGGGGCCGAACCCTCCCCCACCCGCTGCGGGGAGGCCGCCCCGGCTCCCTCCTCCCGCCTGGCCTGGCCGCCGGCCGGCAGCCGGTACGCGGGTGCGGGTGTGTGCGCGGGTGCGGGTGTGTGCGCGTGCGCGCGCGGGGCGCCCGGGGGGCCGGGGCGCGCGGCCGTGTGCGCGTGCGTGAGCAGCCAGCGCGCGGGGCGCTCTCTCCCGTGGCAGGTTCCCCGTGTCAGTGTCGCTCCCTTTGTTGTGCTGCTCGGCGCGTGTGGGAGCCAGGCAGGCAGCCGGGGGCCAGAAGAGGCGTGAGGCAGCCGGCTCTGGGCAGGCCCGACGACCCGACGGCCGGCCGGACGGCCAGCCAGAGCGGAGAGAGAGAAGAAGAGGGAGAAGCAGCCGGGCACCGTGCCCGTCTGCGGGCCGGGGACTCCGGGGAGAGCAGAGCAGAGCAGCCCCGGCGAGCAGGGGGAGGGGGGAAGGAAGTTGGGGAGTCCCTGCGGGGGAGGGGCAGAGCCCCCTTCTCCCGCCAGTCCCTCCGCGCCCGGCGCAGGGCAGCCCCTCTGGCCGCCCCGCAGAGCCCCGTGCCTCCTGCCCCCGGACCGACGGACATACGGACAGTCGGAGGGAGGTCGCCGGCCGGCCGGCTTGGCGAGGAGGCGGCCCCGTGCTCGGCACCCCCCGCCCAGGACCCCTGAGGATGTAGAGCCTGAGCCGCGGATCCTGTAGGTGAGTGTGCAGGCGGCGGAGCCCAGGTCCACTGGCCCGTCTGCCTGCCGTGCCCTGACCGGTCCTGCCCAGCCTGCCCGTCTGCCCTGCCCGTGCCCTGTTCTGCCCTGCCCAGTCTGACCGTCTGCCCTGCTGTGCCCTGTTCTGTCCTGCCCAGCCTGCCCGTCTGCCCTGCTGTGCCCTGCCTGCCCGGCCGCCCTGCGCACCTCGCTGCCCTGTACCACCGCAGCTACCGCCGAGGGCTGCCCGGGTGCGGGGCCAGGCCCGGGGTGGCGGGGTGGGGGCTGCCGCAGCAGGGGCGCACGCAGCTCGGCCGGCCGCCGCTCACCGCTCGGCAGCCGGCCGGGCAGCAACAGATTGTCTTGGGGATTAGCGGGGTGGGTGTGGGGGGGGGGCTCAGCTGGGTTCTGCTGGCTGGGCTGGATTCGGCGGGGGCGAGAGAGCCTCTGGGGGAGGGGGGGACCGATTCGGGCCAGAGGGAACGCGCCACCTCCTTTGCGCCAGAGGAATCCTTCAGCAGGGCTTTGAGATCTCCAGTTTGGCCTTTCCCTGCCCTAGCTTGGCCTTTCCCTTCCAGGTTCCCCAACTACGACGCAGGGAAGGGAGGCAGACAGGGAAGGAGAGCTGGAGCGGCCCGGGCCCAGGCACTCATTATCCCCCTTACCCTGAACGGGGCCAGGAGCACCAAGCCTCCCTCCAAACTTCAGACTCCTACCTCCTTGCTCCCTTCCTCTACCGAACTCCAAAGAGCCGGTTGGGGGTGGGGTGGGGAGGGGGTGGGAGGTAGGGGTTCGTTGCTCCCTCTGCTCCCCTCCCCCATCTTCTTAGGTTCTCCGCGGTTACCAAACCGCCACAGCCGCCCAGGCCAGTTGGTGAGCCCCCACGGTCAAGGGCAGCCAACCAAGCTGTAAGCCTACTTCTGAAGGCTACTCTTTCTAACGTGGTTCCCCTGGGTTCTGTTGAAGCTCTCAGTCCAGTGAAGTTAGTGGGTCCTCAGATGCTGATGACAACGAATCTATTCCCTCCACTCCTCAACCTACATAGGCATGCCTCAGTTTCTCGGAGCTTCAGACCTATGAAGGAGCCTAGCTTTTAGTCAAACTAGCTCAGCTAAGCTAACCCGCAAGCCTGGAGAGCTTGCTTAGCCAGCCAGATCTCTGACCTGCACCCAAGTTTGTCCTAAAAGGAGGCTAGACACGAAGTCGAATCGATTCCGGCCCGGGTCAGCAGCATCTGTGTTGGGGGCATTCCCTGGACTAAGACTAGCGCCATTCAGAGAAGCCGACATCTGGGCAGAGCTCCGTCTACCTGCCTGCCTGTCTTTATGACGAGGGCGTTTTGTAAATAAAAAACCGGGGAGCAACGTAGCCTCAAGGAGTCTATTGTCCTGCTTATTTTGTGGTGATTTGTCAGCGAGTTCGATCGATCGCGGTCCCTTTTGCCACGGGCTCGTAAATCCGTTTAGAACAATTTTCATCTGTTTTTTAAGCAAATCTGTGGTTTGCAAATCTCAAGGCGTTTCACTTTTATCGATCCAGTAGCGAGGGAGTGGGTTGTGGAAGGGGTGTTGAGCCTTGGCCAAGGAGGCCGAGGAGGGGGCGTATATGGAGTGGGGGTGGATTGGGGTAGGATGGGCTGATCTGTTTGCTTAGCTCTTATCTCGAGGCGGCGGCAGCTAGCCTTCGATACAGCTGAAGGAGGATGGCTCTGCCCTCTCAGCCGAGAAGGGGAAAATGAAGGATTGCGTGGCATTGGAGGGGGCCGCTGGCTCCCAGGCTGATGGTAAGGCACGGCTTTTGCAAAGTTTGATTTCCTTCCCTCAGACCTTGATCCCCGCAAGCCAGGCAACCTCTTCCAGGGGCTATTTTGGGGAGGGTGGGCAGTTGGAGAGAGTTAGTTTCCACTAAACTTTTTTATATTATTATGTTATCAAAACATATGGAATTGGCTCCTTCCAAGGCAGGAAATGAGTGAGAAATAAATTCCGCATTCAGTGGAGCTGCTTATATTTCCTCAATTTATTCTAACGTTCCCTGGCTGCAGAGAGCTCTGGAAGGACTCCCCTATGAGAGGCAGAAAAGGTAACCCCCCCCTCAGCATCCCCAAAGTGTTTGAGGCAAGAGCAGAGCCAAGCTGCTCCCAGACGGGTCGAATGCTCCTCTTTTCCCACAAAGAGCAAAGCCCAGACTCTAGGCAGGTAGGGGGGAAATGTTGCCAGGCACTGGGAAGGAAACACCACGGCTGTCGAGTGCCCAAAGGCACAAGATGCAGCTGCCAGCTGGGTTCATGGCAGTGTCTGTCACTGGCTCCTTTTTCCTCCAACCACCTTGGCTCTGCTGGGGGTAGTCATGCCCTCTTCAGTGGCAGGGGCAGACTACTGGGCAGTGGGAGAGAACCCAGCCAAGGTTCAGTACCCTCCCCTGTAGTCAGCATCCTTTGAACCTGGCTTTGGTAAGAAAGCCCAAGTAGCCTCAGCATAGCACCCAGCACCGGAGGGCTACTGGAGACATCCTTTTTTTTTTTCCTCTTGAGGGGAGGATAGGAAGGGGCAGACAGATGGGAACCTTCTCTGTCACACAAAGAGAAAGATGGCCCAGGTGTCAGCTTGCAGCTTCTGCCTTGGCCAGGGATGGAATCCATCCAGGAAAAATGGCTCAGATGTGAGACACCCGACGTCGCCTGTGATTTGACTCATAAACACTAAGCAAAGAGTTACAGCAAGCCTTGGAATTGGGGTCTCTGGGAGCCAAGAGAATGTTCTCAGGTTTCCCACCTTGCCTCTCTCCCCTGAGTGTTTTCCAGCCCTATCTATGAACCATTCAGGTGCTGTATTGGTGGGATATTTACAACGTGCTATGCTTGGTTCTGCCATCCTGCTTCCAAATATTCTAAGTTATCTCCTACCATGGCTCCATCCCTGAGGGAGAGGGAGCAGAGCATTTCTGCCTGTTTGCTCTCATTTTTTTCAGCTGAGTACACAAACACCCTCCTTGGAACACTGGGAGGCAAGGCCTCCCACTAGCAGGGCACTTCTGTGCTGGCTAGACTGCAGGAGGCACCACCTTGTGAGCCCTGCACCTCCAGACCCCGCCAGCCTGCCCCAGCTATGGAATGCCCATTGAGGGAGGAGAGGCAAGACCTGGGAAGAGAAAGGGAGCATTTTGCAGGCAGTGTGCATGGGGGCCAAGGCAGGGTGTGTGGCTAAATGGAGGTGGCAGCCATTGAGGTGGCATCTTGAGTAGAGAAGCTGCTCTTGGTGGCAATGCCTGCCTTTACCTCATTGCCATCACTTACCCTTCTGTGGCTGCATCTCTTGAGCTTTGGCTGCTCCATCCAACCTGAGGAACGGTTCCTAGGTGATGACTCAGTTGTGTTCTCATAAACAAGCTTGCAAATTAGGCTTCAATGAGCAAGAATAAGGACTTTACCAAGAAAGAGGGGAGGAGGGAAGATGGGGGATTAGGCAAGAGTTGCCATTTCAGGGTCAGGACAACATCTCAGCTCTTCCAATGAGCTCTGCCCACTTGGCCAAAGTGGGTCAGTAGTAAGGCCTAGGCTGGAACGAAAGAAGAGGTAAGATTAGTTAACAGAGTAAAACATGACTTGGTGGGAAAATGGAGGCTCAGAGAGGTGGGAGCAATTCAACCCAACCCCCCCTCATACAGGTGGAGCAACTGAGACCAGAAAATCACTTATCTAAGGTCTCTCAATGAGTTAGTTGTAGATTAGGACTAGAACCCATCCCACTGACTCTTAGACTAGTTCTCTTTCCCACCTCCATCCTCTCTCCTCCCTTTCCCTCCCTTCACACCCCCCATACACACACAGGCATGAACACGTGTATACCATGTAACCTCCTTGGTGTTCTATGACTTGCCTAAAGAAATTTAAAATCCTCCTGAAAAAATTTGGAGCAATCTATAAGCAGCATTGCACATAGTTTGCCAAACTCCTAAGCCTCCCCTCTTCCTCCCCAAATGCTGTTTAACTTTGCATTGATGACATCTACAATTTCTTATCCCTTCAGCCTTAAAGTTGATCGACCTTTGACCCATTGCTCCATTTGAGGGTTTCATGTATTCCCTTGGTCTAGACCATGCCTATAACTTGTACTTACTCTATGTTCCCATCCTTTCTAGTCTTTCTAGTCCTGACTGCCAACCTTATCTCCACTACTCTCTGAGTCCAGTGTGACACCTGGCCAGAGGGGTAACCTAGTCCCTTGCTGCTCTACCCAGCTCCACTGTGACAAGTGAGGGCTTGGAAAGTCTTTCTGAATAACTGGATTCGATGCTTTTCATTTTAGGCTTTTAGGTTTTTTGTTTTTGTTTTTGTTTTTGTTTTTAGAGTAATCACTAGCCATGAATATTGTCTGAAGCCACAGCTTCTGTTTCTAACTGGTGCAAAATCACATTTGGCTTTGCATTGATAGAATCTTCTGAGAGAGATTCAAGAATACAGTGCTAGTATATATATTTGTACAGAAAGAAAGCCTGAAACCAAGTCTTCAAGAAAGAATTACCTGAGTCCCTAGTGAAATCATTTCAGGGAAGAAAACCACAGTTAGAAATGTCCCCATTCTATGTGCCACTATTCTATGTGTCTAAGAAGTTCCAAATTGGAAACTTGAAGGTGAAGCTCACACACACACACACACACACACTCTCTCTCTCTCTCTCTCTCTCTCTCTCTCTCTCTCTCTCTCTCTCTCTCTCTCTCTCTCTCTCTGCAGAGAAATGATGAGACAGGCCCTTGGTGAAACTGTGATCAAATCCAAAGCTGAAATAGCAGTGGCTTGAGATCCAAGCTAAATGTTATAGCTTTAGGAACTCATCAGTTTATGATCAGACCACAAACTGAAGTCAGAATGATGTGAGAGCAATTCTGGGGTAGTTAACCCATCCTTGCAGGTTTTGTTTATGGTGGAGCAGAAAGAGCAATGACCTAGGTTCAAGTCCTAGCTCCACTAGGGACCTGCTGTATGATCTGGAGTGCATTACTTCCTTGCTCTGGACCTCACTTGCCTTACCTGTAAAATGGCCATGACAGTTCCAGCATGCCAGTGTCCTGCTAGATGTGAATCACTCCTGGTATCTCCTGTAGTTTAGCAGCACTTGTCTTCCCTTAGGAGAAGCATTCAGGTAGGAGATGGCTGGAGAAGTGATGGAAGACACAGGGCTGTTTGCCCATGGACACGAATTGATGCCAGTAGAGCTCCTCCTTCGCAATTCTTTTGTTGTGTCCTTGGTAAACACCAGCCCTAAGCCTCTTTAGAAGCCAGGGGCAATTCTTCAGCAAGTTTTGGGCCATCAGGGAAATGGGAACCTCCAGGAAAAGCCGCCTAGCCCGTGGCAGTGTGCACTCCCACTGTCCAGTTTAGAGCGGTAGGGATAGGAAGTGTGTGGACACAGGACGGCAGAGATCAGAATCTGGGCAGCACCTAGGGGAGTGACCTTGGTCCCCCTTCTGCTTCCCCAGCAGCTCCACAAGGCTTCCTTCTCCTGACCAGTGTCTCTCTCAAATGCTCTGTTGGAGAATCACCACCAATGTCCCCTGGGGTAGGAGCACTCTTTGGATCCATCACTTGGCCAAGCCACTAAACAAACCATCACAGTCTTCCTACAACTCTGTTCAGCTGTGTTCATGTTGCATTTTCATCCAGAATAATGCAAGCTCCTTAAAGGCAAAGACAGTCTGATTTTTGTCTTCATATAGAAGAGGTCAGTGCCTTGTATAGTATAGGGGCGTCATTAAGGGATTTTTAAATGTAATTGAAGCCCCTCCCCATGCTATTTTCTACATGCCCTGATCCCAGCAGTCTTGCCTATTGTCTTAACCTGCTTGGAAGGTAGCCTCTGCCTGCCATCATCTTCAGCTACAGATTTTAGACATCCTAACATAGACTAGAGGTGGTGCCTCATTGTCCTCCCCGCCTCCATCACCACCATGTCAAAGCCGGAAGAGCAGCTTAGAGACCATCTAGTCCAACCCTGTAAAGACTTTATAGAGGCTAATGCCCACCACAGGCCAGAAACATAAACACATTCATGAATAGAAGGCCTTGGGGGCGGGGTGGGGGTCCATTGTGAAGAGTAATCCCCTAGGCCTTGATTACAGTAATTGGCAAGTTAATATTGACTGAACCTCTTCCCTGCTCCACTAAACATGGGAACTCAGGGCATGCTCCTGTAGGGATGGATTGTGCCGCCCGCCACTGGGCCCCCACTGCTGATGGGGGCAGATGACCGTCGTTCACCAGGAACCTAATAGGAGGGAAATGAAGGCATTTGTCAGTTTCCTTTCTTGTTGGGCTTCAGTATTTACACATTGGCCTCACCCTTGTGTCACCACAGTACAATGCAGTATGCACCAATTCCAGCCTGCTAGGCCCGGAGCCAAGATTCTGAGACTCACTCTTCTGTCTTTTATCCCTCTTTGGACAATAGAGGTCTTCTGGAACTTTGCCTTTGTTAGTGAGTCAAGAGATGTGAATTCTACATCCCTTTCTGCCACTGTCATGAACAAGCTGCTTGTTTTCTCCCAAGCACCAGGTCATTCTCATCTCTAAAATGGGGACAGTGACATCCCTCACCTCACCTTGCTGGAGTCAGAGGTCTTATTTGGGCAGCATGACATGAAGGGCCGAGTGCAAAATTTGGAGTCAGGAAGATCTGGGCTCCTAGACGCAGAGATTTAGAGCTGGACCCTTAGGAGTCAATCTAATCTCTCCTCTATTATAAAAGGAGCTGAAACCCTCTGATCCCAAGTTCCTCCGCCCTACTTCAAGTTGAAATCTTGTCTGATACTTGCTGTCTGACCATGGGCCCGATGTTTCTGAGTCTGTTTCATCATCCGTGAAATGGGTATAATGACACTTGGAATATTTACCTATGACTACTGTTTGCTAAGCTACTGTCATGGGTCTTAGAATGATCATGGAGAATAGGAGAGATGCCACAGGACTGACTGGAAAAGGACAAATGTCCTTTTCCAAAAAGAGAATAACGTGGCATCTGCAAATCACAGGCCAGTGAGCTTGGTCCCAGTTCCTGACCAAATGGAGGGGTAGTAAACATCCAAGAGAGGAATGGAGGATCACAAAGAGCTAAGGTAGAACAGCTCGTGTCCAGTTAGCTCCATTTCCTTTTTTTCATATCTAGATCAAGAGAACACTCTAAGTATCCTTTACCAAGATTTCAGCAAAGCCGAGGACAGGCCTGGAAGCTATTGTATGGATTAACTAGCAAGATGAGGCCTTAGGCCATAGAGTTTTTAGGTGGATTGATGACAGAGTAGTCATTAAGGGTTTAACCATCAGCATGTAAGAGACTCTCTGCTGGAGTGCTCCAAGGACCTATACCAGGCTTAGTGCCGTTTAACCATTTTTTTCAGTCATCAGTAAAAGCAGAGATCAAATGTTTATCATATTTTCAGATGCCACAATTCCAGAAGAAATAGATAATATGGATGACAGGATCAGGATTCACAAAAATTTCTATAGGGTAGAAGATTGGGCTGATCTAAGAAGATTATATTTGATTAGAATAAATGTAAAGTCAGCTTTACATTCAAAAAATCAACCTCAAATATAATTTTCATTTAATATGTTATTTTTCGCTATTACATGTAAAAACAATTTTACCATTTATTTTAAAATTTTGAGTTCTCAGTTCTTTCTTTTTCTCTTTTCCCTCCCCCTCTCATTTAGAAGGCAAGCAATTTGATACAGGTTATACATGTGAGTCCATTTTAGTCATGCTGTGAAACCACAGACAAAAAAAAAGCAAGAAAAATAAAGAAAGTAAAAAAGTCTGCTTCCATCCAGGATTCAGACTCCATTATGTCTTTCTCTGGAGATGGAGAGCATTTTTTATCACAAGCTCTTCAGAATTGTCTTGGATCATTGTATTGCTGAGAAGAGCTAAGTCATTCACAACTGATCATCATAGAATGTTGCTGTTACTGCATGCAATGTTCTCCTGGTTCTGCTCATTTCACTTTGCATCAGCTCATGTAAGTCTTTCTAGATTCTTCTGAGAGCATCCTGTTCATCATTTCTTATAGGGCAATAGTATTCGTCACAATCATATACTACAACTTATTCCACAATTGCTGGGCATCCCCTCAATTTCCAATTCTTTGCCACCACTAAAAGAGCTGCTATCAATATTTTTGCACGTATAGGTCCTTTTCTTTTTTGTTTTTTATCTCTTTGGGATACAGACCTAGTAGTGGTATTGCTGGGTCAAAGGATATGTAGATTATATAGCCCTTTGGGCACAGTCCAAATTGTTCTATGGAATGGCTAAATCAGTATGCAACTTGCCCAACAGTGCATTGGTGTCTCAATTTTCCCATTTCTCCTCCAACATTTGTCGTTTACCTTTCTGTCATATTAGCCAATCTGATAAGTGTGGGGTGGTAGCTCAGAGTCGTTTTGATTTGCATTTCTCTAATCAGTAGTGATTTAGAGCATTTATTCATATGACTATAGATAGCCATGATTACTTCATCTGAAAACTGCCTGTTCATATCCTTTGGCCATTTATGAATTGGGGAATGGCTCTTATTTTTATAAATTTGACTCAGTTCTCTATATATTTGAGAAATGAAGCCTTTATCAGAGAAACTGGCTATAAATTTTTTCACAGTTATGATTACCATGTATTTCCCTCCATCCTATGTTCCCCATTTATCCTACTCTCTCTCCTTTCACCCTGTCCATCCTCAAAAGTGTTTTGCTTCTGACTTACCTCCCCCAATCCACTCTCCCTTCTATTAGCAGCACCCCCTTCTCTTATCCCCTTCCCCTCCTACTTTCCTTCACAAGTATAATAATAAGAGCTAACATTTACATAGCACTTACTATGTGAAAGGTACTGTGCTCAGCACTTTACAGTTATTAGCTCATTCCATCCTCACAATAACCCTTGGAGGTAGGTGTTAATAACACCTATTATTGTCCCTATTTTGTAGATGAGGAAAGTGAGGCAAACAGAGATTAAGTGACTTGCCTAGGATCACACAGCCAGTAAGTATCAGAGGCAAGATTCAAACTCAGGTCCTCCTGACTTCAGGCCCAGTGCTCTATCCACTACAACACATAGCTGCCTGAGGGGATAAATGGGGGAGGGGTGCTATGATGAAACAACAGTTGTTATGAAAAAGATCTGGGAATTTCAGTGGACTACAAGCTCCATACGTCATCGGTGTGATAATGGCAGCCAAAAAAAACCCTAATGAAGTCTTAGGCTACATTAAGAGAGACATAATGCCCTGGGTTAGGGAGGAACAGTCTTGTTATACCCTACTCTGGTCACCTGGAGTTGTCAATTCTGGGCACCTCATGATAGGAAAGACATACATTAGCTGGAGATGGTCCAGAGGAGGAAAAGCTGGGCAAAGGGCCTTGAGGGCATGATGTAGGAGAACCAAGTGAAGGCCCCAGGGATGTTTAGCCTTGAGTCAGCAGAGCTTAGGGGGGCGAGCAGGGTGATATCACTATTTTCCAGTCTTTAAAGGGGCATTAGGCTATTCTGCTTGAATAGCAGAGGACAAAGCTGGGATAAATGGGTAGAGGAGCCAAAGAGCCAGACTGAGGGTTGATGGCAAGACGAATTTCCCATCACTTATTTACCTCTAAGTGGAATGGGCTGATGACTGCAGGGCAACTATGGTGTTGGAGGGATTCTTGCTCTTACATGGGTTGGACCACCTGGCCTTTCCAATTCTGGAGGAGTTGGCCCCCGCCCTGAGCCTTGAAGGAAGAGAGAGAGTCTGGCATACAGGAGGAGGGAGGGCAGTCCAAGTAGCGGGCCAGCCTGGGTGAACACAAGCAGGCAAACACTTCTTAAGCACCTACTATGTTCTAGGCACTGTAGTGGGCACTGGGGGGATAGACAAAAGTGAAAGTTCCTGCCTGCAAGGAGCCTTTGGTCAGAGGGGGAGGGAGGAATAACTTGCATGTAAAATTATAAGTAAATACAAAATTAATTACAAAGTGCTTTCACTGGTAGACACTATCACGGCGGGGGGGGGGGGAAGGCAGGTTGAATGATACAGAGGTCATATTTGAGCTGAACCTGGAAAGGAGCTAGGGATGCCCAGAAGGGCTGGCAATGAGAAGACAGTACATTCTGTGGGGGCCAGCCTGAACATAGGCAAGGACATGAGAAGCAAGAAGACCACTGCAGAGGCTATTCAAGTGGTCCAGGCGAGCGAGCTGTTCCTAATAGTGGAAGTGTGAGTGAAGAAAAGTGTATGCATATGCTGGATGTCGTCAAGATGGCACCAGGAGGGACTAGCAACTAGATGGGCGAGGAAGGAGGCTCAGCAACATGTACTCTGAATGATTGCTGCGAGGTCATAAACCAGGGTTGTTGGGAGAATGGCGGATGATCCCAATAAAAAAGAAACTCATGCCCAGGGTGCCCAGCAGGGAGGTAACATTCCAAATGGAATGACCACAAGAGTGACCCAGACTTGGAACAGTGGCATTGGGTGGGCCAAAGGCCAGGATGGGCTAAGGATTCTTAAAGTTGCTGAGGATGCCAAAGGGTTGGGTTGGGGGTGGAGGTTAAAGCTATGTTTGGAGCAAGAAAAACAAGAAGAAGCTAGAGCCACGGTTGTTTGGGGCAGATGGTGTACTGTTAACAGATGACAGAAAGAAATCGGCATCACTCAGCTCTTTTTTTGGGGGGGGGGTGTCTTATCTTCTCTATGTAGAAGAATATTCTCCAGCCTGGAAATTATAGAAAAAACTGTTAAGAAGGAATTGAAAAGCAAGATAGGCAAAGAGCTACTGATCTTCTGGCTTCTTTAAATGAGCCCCAGTCTTCTGGCCTGGACTGAAAGAAGACCTTGCAGCTATAATCATAGAACCATCATCTAAATAAGCTTTGAATAATCATGAAAAACAAGGATTATGGGACAGGTCAACAAGGAAAGGAGAGGGAGAGTTTGATCATTAGAGATCAGCGAGCTTGATGCAGATTCCTATCCAATGATTCTGTAGACAACTTGGGCACCTCTTTCTTCTCAGAACAGGGCAGGGTGTGGCACATGTCCTCACTTACGGTCTTTGGGGTCATTTGGTTTTACTGTCTTTCTTTGCTATGGGGGTTGCTCATTTGGGAGAGGGTAGATCCGGTGATGACTGTGACAAAAAAAATGAAAGCTGTCAGTAAAGGTTACTTATGGGCACTTCGAAAAGGAAGCAGTGATCTTTAGGGGCCAACCGTACTTGCTAGGAACATGCCAAGCTCTTTTTAATGACATGATTCAGACTATACTGATGGCCTTAGAAAGAAGCTGAAGACGTTTAGGCTAAACAATAATAATAGAGTTATGTCTATTCAAATCAAGAAAAAAACTGGTATGTTTAATGTTATTGACTTGTCACTGTCCCTGGTCCTGCTTGAAAAAGACTATGGGGAGTCAAGTTCTAATCCCTGATTTAAGAGTCTGCTGTATGCCAAGCTCTGTGCTAGGTTCTGAGGATGCTGGGATGCAGTGAAACAGTCCCTGCCCAGAGGAGCTGCTCTTGTCCATGGCAGCCAGATGATAGATAAATGCAGAACAGACACAAAGTAAATGCCAAAGTCATTTTCCTTGTAGGAGGAGAAGCTGTTACTAAGGTACCACCTCTTGGAGGAGGTAGAGACTGAGCAGAGCCTTGAATGCAAGGTATTCCAGGATGCATTAAGGAGGCTAAGGAGGGAGAGCATTCCTAAGGCCATCTTTGGAAAACAGCAAGCCAGAAAAGCACCCAGTTGGAGCAGGGTGCGGGGCATAGAGCAGACCTTTCTGAGGTTTACAAAGTGTTTGCCTCAGCCCGCTCCAACAGGAGCAGCACTACCAATGTCGCTACACCCTTTTTCCAAACCAGGATAGTCTGCTAACTAGCCAGAGTCACAGAGCTCCTAAGTGGGGCAGTTCTGTGAAGTATCAGAGGGAGTGCTTGATCTAAGGCCTCTCCCAAGCCTAAGCCCACTCCAGTCCACTCTACTGCCTTTTAGAGGGCTAGGAGTGAAGAGAGATGCCATGTCTAAGACCGAGGAGGCAGCAACAATTAGCATGACCTCCCTAGGACCAGCTCCATTCCTTAAGGCAGCAACATAATTGGCCAGCCAAAGCTTAGCCAGTAGACCCATGTTCTCACAATATGGCAAGGATCCTGACTTGGGCAAGAGAGTAAATGATCTAAATAATTACTAGGGCCAGGAGCTGCTATTTGCTCCTCCTTCAGAGCCCACTGGAGCTTGGTGCCACCCCAGTGTGTGGGGGGGGGATGTGTGGTGGGGGATGGGGAAGAACAGGGGCCCAGGGCCTTGCCTGGCCAAATCAATGGCAGTCTAGAACCATCCCCCCCAGGGTTCTAGGGGTATATTTAGGTAGGATGGGCTCCAGAAGATGCTAGAATTTAGCACTGAGCAAACTTTCTTGAAAAGGCTCTCTCAATAACTTCATCTTTCCTTCTGTCTTCTGCCCTCTAACCCCAAAGGGCAGATGGAGGGTGGAGATGGGGCTGTCAGATAAGCCAACTTAGTTCTGTTTCTTCCCATAAATAGAAAGTCTGACATGGTTGCAAAGCAACACACACCTATATACGTATACATATACGTATACATATACATATACATACACATATACATGTACATACACATACACATATACATACACATACACATAAACATATACATATACAAAACCTTTTGAGGTAAGTACCAGAGGCATTATTATTCCCATTTTACAGATGAGGAAACTGAGGCTGGGAGAAGTGCTTTGCCTTTGGTAGCATAGCTAATAAGTTTCAGGAGTAGCATTTGACCTCAGCACAGTCTTCTATGCTGCTTGTCCACCAATCCCCTAGCAAGCCACTGCAACTTATCCATGCCTTTGGTTGCTTTTTTCTCTTTGGATGGAGATGGGGATGTACTTTTTGAGGTCAGCCCACTCTAAGTAGAAAGGATTTGTCCTCTCTCTGCCAGCTCTGGTCACCTGTTCTCATGTGTAAGAAGAGGCCTTTCCTCATTTCCTCCAGTTGTCAGTGGGGAGGGAGCCTCCAGTCCCTGAAATTTCTCTCTATTTACTTTGTATACTTTTTTGTATTCACTCTGCACAATATCTCTATTTCCTTCCCAGCTACAATGTATCCCTAGGTGGTGGGGGCACAGAGCTAACCTTAAAGGCAGCATACTGCCCTCTGGTTTCCCTATCTGTATAGTAGTAGGAGTTCAAGATAAAGAGAGAAGGCTCTGATACTAACTTGTTTTGTGACCTTAGATGAGTCACCTTCTTTATACCTGGGTTTCCTGATCTGATAAATGGGTCTATAATCCCGGCTCTACCTCCTTCCTAGAGTTGCCATGAGGATCCATCGAGATCAGGAACATGGAAATGTTGTCAGTGTAGGGATTCCAAGTGCAGGAACTCCTTCTACCAATCCAGATGGCATGATAGTGAAGAATTTGATGCTTCTGGTATGGGAAGGTTAGCTGATGGCCCAGACCACACAGTATCAGTGGCTGCATTTGAAACCAGGTCTCTGTGACTCTAAGTCCAGCTCTTTAGCCTCCAGCACTGCCTCCCTATTCGATTTAAGTGGCAGGATCATTAGCTCCAACATCCACCATTCTCTTCTCTGCCTCAGCTTACTCTCTCTTTTTGGGAGGCAATTGGGGTTAAGTGATTTGCCTGGGGTCACGCAGCTAGTCCATGTCTGAGGCCGCATTTGAACTCAGGTCCTCCTGACTCCATGGCCGGTGCTCTATCCACTGCACCACCACGCTGCCCCTCTCAGTTTATTCTCTTCTGAGCTGAGCTGAGGTAGGGCGTGGGGAGGGGGGTTGTAGGTGAAGTGATTGATTATTGTAGAGGGTATTGAAAACAAGGCACGCTTAATAAACCCTAAGGGGCCTTTTATATCCTTCCTGACTTTAGTCCTTTCCTCTCCCATCTATCTTCTTCCTGTTTCACTACGACTTCAAGGAATTCCTTCATTTATTAGTGTATACACTTACCCAATCCCAGAGCCTGTGTGAGAAGAGAAAACAATCCTCGCCCTGTCCTAGTCAAAAGGCCAAATTGCTTCTTAGCAAACCCCCCCAAATCGTTCTATGGAAAAACAGCCCGAGGCCCAGGGCAGGGATGGTTGAAGTGCTAGTCATGTCCCCAGGCCAAGAGGACCAGTAGGAGATGTGCCTGAAAGACCAGGAGAGAGAGAGAGAGAGAGAGAGAGAGAGAGAGAGAGAGAGAGAGAGAGAGAGTGATGCCAAGTCAGAAGGGAGGAAGAATAAAAACCTTGGGCTTGATTAATAAGAAAAGGGAGCCCCGAAGGAGATGGTGCAGCAGTGGGGAACCTGCAGCCTCAAGGCCACACATGGCCCTCTAGGTCTTCGGGTGCAGCCCTTTGGCTGAGTCCAAGTTTTACAGCACAAATCCTTTTATGAAGGGAATTTGTCCTGTGAAGTTTGGATTCAGTCAAAGGGCCGCACTTGAGGACCTAGAGGGCCCCACGTGGTCTCGAGGCTGCAGGTTCCCCACCCTGGTGAGAAACCGGATCTTTCTTGGTCTGTCCCATGAGTCCTGACTGAACTCGGAGAATGGATGAGGTGACTCCTCCGGGCCTTCCCATCTCCAGGCTTCTAAGGTTCAAAGCGTTGAAGTGGACTGGAGTGGCCGATAGCAAATACCCCTGAAGATCCATCCTTTCTCAAAAGAAATGCCAGTCAAGACCTTGACAGTCAAAGAAAATATTTCTGTTCAGGGTATTAGCTTTCTCCTCATTCCTAGGCTCCAAATCTTGTTCATCTCTCACCACCCCCACCCCCCCTTGTCCTTCACATTCATTCAGTTACTAAGTTCCCTTGAATTCAGTTGTCATTTATTAGGCACCTGCTGTATGCCAGGCACTGTGCTGGGCACTAGGGAAACAATAGAAAATGAAATGGCCTCTGCCCTCAAGGAGTCAATCTGCATTCTTTTTGTAATCTCTGTCTCTCCTCTCTCCCTGTGGCCACAATCCTAATTCTGGCCCCTCATCAACTTCTCTCCTGAACTCCGTGGGATAGCCTTTTAGCTCACTTCCTGGCCTCCTGTCTGGAGGCCTCTCTGCTCCATCTCATAGGCATCCGAAATAATAAAGGCTTGCATTTCAATAGCACCTTAAGGCTTGCAAAGCACTTTTAGGCATGACCTCATGTGAGCCTCACAACAGCCCTACAAGGTAGGTATTTTGTTATCCCCATTTTGCAGATAAGGAAACTGATGCCAAAAAAGGCTAAGTGATTTGCCCAGGGTCACACAACTTTGAAGTGTCTGAGGCAGGATTTGAGCTACAATCTTCCTTCCTTATGATTCCAAGTCCAGCACTCAATGCCCTGTGACGCCTAACCACTATCATCTCAGAACATTCACTGGCTCCCCACTGCCCACACAATAAAGTCCAAATTCATCCTGGCATTTAGGGTCCCCCAAAATCTGGCCTCCAGGTGCCTTTTCAGCTGCATCTTCCACTGCTCCCCAAGCAAAGCCCACTGTCAACTTCAGCCAAACTAATCTTGCCTCACTATTGCTCAGATGGAGGATGGTTTCCCACTTCTATACTTTCACAGTCACCACCCTGGAAATGCCTGTCTCCCTTCTGAACTAACCATTCAAATCCTAGCCACCCTTAAAGGCCTAACTCTTCTTCTGTGAAGCCCCCTTCACCCATCCTCCAGTGACCGCTAGATGAAGGCAATTCGAGGTTGGGGAATGAGGGGCCCAAGCCAATTTGGCTGGAAGAGTGTGTGTGTACAAAAACAGAGTGATATGAAATGTTTGCAAAGGTAGATGGAAGCCAGAGTGTGAGAAGCTTCGAATACTAGACTAAGGGGGTTGTATTTTATCCTAAAATCCAAAAGGAGCCATGGAGGATTCTGAGTAAGGGAGTAACACAATCAGAAATAAAACAAAAGCATTTTCTGGATGCCAAAATATATTTAAATCCCAGTTCCTTCTGCTCCCCATTTCTTCCCCCAATGAACCCTTCCCTGTAACAAGGAAAACCAAGCAAAAACATGAGATGAAGTGACCACAATAATATTTCATCATATCCCTAAACTGTGGTTCATAGGATCAGAGATCTACCACTGGAAGGGACTGTAGACACCATCTAACCCAACGCCCTCTTGTATAGAAGATGAGGTCAAGGCTCAGAGTAGTTAAGTGACAGTCTGAGGTTACACAGGTAGCAAGTGGCTGGGCCTGGATTTGAACCAGGACCAAAAGATGCCCCAAGTCTGTCTGGCTTCAAATCTAATGTCAGTTCTGCCCTTTCATCCATTCTCCAATCAGTAGATATTCACTTTGTTCCCAGTTGGTTTTTGTTTGCATATTTGTTTGTTTGGCTACCACGAAGAGTGCTGCTAGGAATGTGTTGGGATATATTGGACCTGTATTTCTGCCTTGGGTGCCCTAGGTGAATGTACCCAGTGGTGGGCAATCATTGGAACCAAGACTGTAGATGGCTTAGTCACTTTTCATGCAAAATTTCAAATTGGTTTCCTAGAATTCTTAGACCACGTCACAGCTTCACTAACAATGTATTAGTGAGTGTACCTGTCATCCCACAACCTCTCCACCATTGACTGCTGCTATTTTTTGGCACCTCTGCCAATTTGCAAGCTGTGAGGTGAAATAGCAAATTTATTTTAATGTGCATTTCTCTTACTTTGAGGGACTTGGAGCATTTTTATGTGGTCATTAAAGAGCCTGCAACTCTTTTGAAAATGGCTCATACCCTTTCACAGCTTAGCCATTAGGGAATAGCTCTTGGTATCATACGTTTGTGTCAATTTCCTGTGTATTTTGGATGTTTGACTTTTATCAGTGATATTTGATGTAAATATTTTTCCAGCTCTGTGGCTTCTCTTCTTATTCTCTCTCTCTTTTTTATTCATGCAGCAGCTATTTTATGTAATGGAAATTGTCTCTTTTGTCTTCTATGATTTCTTCTAGCCCTTGCTTGACTAAGAATTCACCCACTGGTAAGAGCTATAAAAGATAGTTTTGTTTTCTTCTAATTTGTTAATAATATGACCTTTTGTATTCAAGTCATGTATCCATTTGGACCACATTGTGCTGTTTGTTGGAAGATGTTGCTCTAAACCTAGTTTCTCCCAGACTGCTTTCTGGTTTTTGTTACAGTAGTTACTATAAAAAAGGGAGTCCTTCCCCCAGCAATTTATGTTCTTGGGTTTATCAAGCACTGGGTCACTGTTTTCACTTCCTTTAGCTTGTTGTTTATCTAATCTGTCCTACAGATCTACCCTTCTGGGGTTGAGAGGGGTTGGGGGTTTTTCCCCCAGTGCTGGCTGAATAGTCTTATATGACTCCTGGCCTCCCGTTTTAGAATATAATCTGAGTTCTTGTAATGCCATGCCCCTCAATTTGTACTTTTTCCTTTTCATTTCCCTTGAGGTTCTAGACATTTTGTCTCTCTAAATGCATTTTTATCTAGTACTGTACAGTATCCTCCAATAATTTAGTTGGTATAGCATTAATTCTGTAAATGAATTGAGTAATTCCATTTTCTGTTGGGATAGCCTAACCATGAGCAGTGAATTTCTCTTCAATTATTTGTCTTCCTTTATTTCTATAAAGAATGTTGTATTTATACGAACCTTGTGTATGTTTTGGTAATTTAACACTAGACATTTTATACATTTTGTATTTATTTGAATGGAATTCCTGGCTCTTCTTGGATTTTGATAGTACTGAATAGAAATGCTAATGATTTTTGTGGATTTGTTTTGTATCCTACTACTTTATTTGAGGCTTTTAATCATCTCGATTTTCTTTGCTGATTCTCTGAGGTTTGCTAAGTATACCCTCCTGTTATCTGCAAATAGGGATACATTTTCTCTCCTCTTTGCCTGTGTTTATACCTTTAATCAGACATATGTCACAGGAATATTAATTAAGCAGCTAGCCAGAGATGAATTGGAAGCAGGGACACCAAGTAAGAGGCTATTGCACTAGTCCAGGCTGTCACTTCTTACCTAAACTAGGTGAGTAACTGTGTGGGTATAGATATGGGGGGGGGGGAGAACTGTACAAGAGATACTGTGGAAGTATAAACAACAAGGCTTGTAAAATGATCACTATGGGATAGCAAAAAGTGGGGATGACTCAGAGGATGAGAACTTGGATGACTGAAACAATGGCAATGCCCTGGGGAAGAGAAGGGTTTTGGGGAAAATACAGCGAGTTCCCTGTTGAACCTATTCAATTTGAGTTGTTGGTGATGCCAGATTAGGGCTAAGGAGAAGAATTAAGTCTGGGCATAGAGATTTGAGAATCATTTCTTGATAGATAAGACAACTGAACGAATTCAATTCAATAAAAATTAAGTGCTTACGATGTACAGGGTGTTAGATTCTGTCTTTGAGTTTAGGCACTGGATGTCCTTATATTCCTTCTCATTACAGAGCCCCAGGCTGTGAGACTAAGGACCCTTATAGTAGAGTCCCTCTTATTCCTGACTCCACATGGGGGCTCCTGACAAATCACTCTACCTCTCCTTACCTTGGGGAAGCAGTAAACAACACCAACTCGCCCTAAGGCTATATAGGATACAAGGAGTGAGCTACTGAAGAAACTGGCGATACCAACAATCATGGATTGTTAATGTCATGTCTCCACGTTGATAAAAAAGTTATTTGGAAAATAATGACAAAGTATCCAAGAACTCAGCTGAGGGCAGAAAGTTAAGTAGGCTTGAGTTGCAAATAGAGAGATCTAAATTATTGAGAAGGAACAACTTTCACACACACACACACACACACACACACACACACACACACACACACACACACACATACACACACACAGCCCACTATATCTAGCCAGCCTTAAACCTGAAGCCATGCTTTGCATCTCATCTGTATGTCCATCCATCCATCCATCCACCCTATACCATGCATGCACACTGTATGCTACCTCCTCCCCACTCCCTATCCCCAACGAATTTTCTACCTCTTGTTCTAGGAACAGAGCCAAAGGTCTGCTCCCTTTGCTTCTGTGGGGTACATCAAATGATTCCCCTATGACCTCCTCTTCTCATCCCCATGACTCCCCAAACCAAAACAGCCTTCCCTAAGCATCACTCCCTTATATGAATTGTGTCCTCCTACCTGAATGTAAGCTCCTTGAGGGAAGGAACATTCCTCTTGCTTTTGTATGTGTCTTCCCAACACTTAGCTTGTGCTTGGTGTAGAGTAAGTGCTTAATAAAAGCATTTCATTCCTTTGAGGCAGATCTGTTTGGAATAGCTCTGAAGAAGATCTACGTAGAGCCTCTGACTCAGAGGTAGATACTATTCAACCAGCCAACATTTAGTGTGCACCTACTGTATGCAAATCTTTGTGCTCAGGGTTCTCTTTTACAAAGAACACCAACTCTTAGAGTTGTGCTGGACCCTTAAGGGTCTCAAACCCCTCATTGTTCAGAGGAAGAAACTGAGGCCAGGGAAGGGAAAGGCCCTCCTTGAGGTCACATGGCTACAAGGTGGTGGGGCCAGGACTAGAGTTTCAGTCTCCTGACCCCAGGCCGAGGGCTCTTTCCACTAGAGCATGGCTTTAAAGGACAACCTTGCAATTAGGAAAGGCACCCAGACCCTGAAGTCCTTCCTGTCAGAAGGGGGTGGGGAGGATTCTAGAGCACACTCTTTCAGGGCCAAAGAGCTCCCTGGATTTCTGCGTGGTGAAAGAGCTAGGAAAGGAGGAGCTCTGTAGAGAAGGAGGCTCTTTTCCTCTCCAGAGGTCCTCGGAGCAGCTCGCAATAATGAGCTTGCAGATAATATAACCTCAGAGTCCTTAGAGAGAATGAAGTTTGACAGCTACATATGTGTCCTTTGACAGTTGCCACAGGACAAGTAAGGAGGGAAGAAAGTGCTAAGAAAGCCCTAAGCACTGCAGCTGCCCAGTTTCCCCCGGTGGTGACACCAGGAGACGTCACCTCTTTCTTCTTGTCAGGGTGGGAGGTGGGGGGCAGCAGCAGGGACAGGCCACCATTCCAATCCAGTCATTGAGTGCCTACTGTGGACTACATGCCAGCCACTGGGGATTCAAGACAGGACAAAGGCATTCCTTTCTCTTAAGAGCTTAGGTTTTCCTGGGGACACAAGGGACCCAGATTAACATCTACAGGATAGTATGAGGAGGAGAGAGGGAGCTCTAACCACCAAAAGGGCTTCCAGAAGGCCTCCTGGAGGAGGCAGAACAGCCTTGCAGGGGTCACAGAGGTTACCAGCTAGAGCTAGGACAGGTGAGCATCAGCATGTCAGGTCCCTGGAATGTCTGGTGATGCTGAATTTGGGGCAAGTCATAACCACACAGAAGCAGCATGGCACAGTGGACAGGGCACCAGACTTGGAGTCAGGAAAACCTGGGTTCAAATCCTATTTCAGACATTTACTAGGGCAAATCTCTTCATTTCTCTGAGCCTCAGTTTCCTTGTCTGTAAAAGGAGGGGATTAGGCTGGATGACCTCTAAGGCTCCTTCCAGCTCAAAGGCTGTGAGCCTATCATCCCTCCAAAGGGCCGGAATAGCAAGTGTCTGACATGGATATAATGCTTTGGGTCCCTTCTTTTACATGAGCATTGGAATGACCCTCCAGGGCTGGGGAACCTGTGGCCTTGAGGCTCCATGTGGTCCTCTAGGTCCTCAAGTGCGGCCCTTTGACTAAATCCAAACTTCACAGACCAAGTCCTTTTATTAAGGGATTCTATGGGCTATACCAATGAAAGCTCCCACTGTAAAAATTCCCTTTATCAGCCATTTAACCATTAAGTGCCTACTGTGTAGCTGCCAAGCACTATGCTAGGCACTAGGGATATAAAGGCAAATGAAGAGATACCATCCCCAAGGAGCTCCCATTCTACTTATGAAGATAACATGTCTCAAACTAAGCATATGCAAAATATATTCAAGATAAACACAATGGATTTTGGTAGCTCTAGGGCAGCAGGGGGCGGGGGGCCTGCAGTGGATAGAGTGCCATGATTGGAATCAGCAAGACTCATCTTCCTAAGTTCAAATCTGGCCTCAGACACTTCCTGAATGTGTGACCCTAGGCAAACCACTTAACTCTGTTTGCCTCACTTTCCTCATCTGTAAAATGAGCTGTAACAGGAAATGACAAATGACTCCAGTATCTTTCCCAAGAAAACCCTCAAATGGAGTCACAAAAAGTCAGACCCTGCTGAACAACGACATTTTGGTAGCTAAGCACTTTGGAGAGCTGTCTGGGGCACTGAGAGGGGAAGGGACTTATCTAGGGTCACATGGCCAGTATATATCTGTGGTGGCACTTGAACACAGGTCCCCTCGAATCCAAGACTGACCACCCACACTGCACTTCACAACAGGGATTATAACCCCCATTTTATACATAAGGAAACTGAGGCTTGGGGAGATGATGTGACATGCCCAGGGTCACACAGTTAGTCTCAAAGGCAGTATTTGACACCATATGTGTTTCAGTTCTAAGTTCATTACTCTTATGGAGAAGTGGATTTAGTAGAAGCACAAAGAAATTGAGCAAGATGGAAGAACTCCAATGTGCCCAGCCATGTACCCAGTGTGCCCAACCAGACAGGCCTTGGGGGACCCATTTTCAGGGCATCTGGAGTCAGATACCTGATGGCTCTTTGCCAGTGCATCAGAGCAGGCCCCTTAGCAAGCTACCTTCCGTGGACATAGCTTTTCCCTTCCCTTCTTCCCCTTCCCCATGCCCTCTGACCTGCTGGCCCAGTACACAGACAGAGTCAGGCCACCAGCCAAGATAAGGGCCAAGACTTGGTATGGCTTCCATTTAATTCCTCCAAAGGATCAAGCAGTGATGCACATTTTGCCCTCTTTTAGTTAGATACAGCCCACCATCTAGTCCCTACATGTGCCCTTCAGATCTGTCGTCAGTAAGAGTCACCTTGACATTCCTTGATATTATGTAAATTCGGATATTCTGCATTCTCACAGAACTGCCAGCCCTCTCTGGTCCAGGCCCACAAACCCAGCGGCTTTGCAGTAAATAATGCATCAGAGCTCTGATGGCAGACAATGAGGCAGTTCTGATCCCCAGCTGGGGTCCCCAGCTGCATTCAGCTGCTGCCCCTCGGTGGCCCCTCTGCTTTGCACTGAAACTTCCCTGACCCTCAGGGACTCACCAGAAACCAGAGCCAGAGAGAGAGCCCTTTGCCGGTAGTTAGAGGAGAGAGCCCAAACTGAAGCTGCTGGGAGAGCCAGGGCCTCTTAGGAAGGGCTCCCCAGAACTAGAGTAAACCCTTCTAGGGTTGAAAAATGCCTTGAAGGGCCTTAAAAACTTCTTAGTCAATCCAACAGGCATTTATTAAGCACTTACTGTGTGCTGGAGAGTGCAAAGACAAAAATCAAACGCTCTGTGCCCTCGGGGAGCTTATATTCTAGGGGAGAGGGGTATGGTCCATACACTATGTACATAGTACAAGGGAGGACCTTGGTTTACAACCTATCTCAAACACTTCCTAGCTCTCTGGGCCTCAGTCTTCTTATCTGTAAAATGAGTAGATTAGACTTTATGATCTCTAAGATCCCTCCAAAGTCATGATCCAGGATCCTCTGAGATAAATAAATGCCCGATATATTCAAAGTCAACCCAGAGTAATGTCAGGGGAGGGAAAAGTGAGAAGTTGGGGAGATCAGGAAAGCCATCTCATGTAAGAGCTTGAAACTTCTTGAAACTTGAAACTGGGCTTGAACCTTCAAGAGCCCTAGACATTCCAAGACCTGAAGGTAAGACAGGAGAGCATTCTAGGCCCAATGGATAACCTCGGAAAAGGCATGGGGGTGGGGCATGAAGTAGAAACTAGAAGCGCCACGTTGAGCTAAGTTTCTCCCCTCCCCCATACCTCTGGGGCTGGGGCATGGGGCTTATTATACTTGATTATACTTTGGGGCAGGTAAGCAGCTTTTATAGTAGATGGGCCAGAGACCCCTCACCCCTCATGCCCATGGGCTCCCAGGAAGCCACTGCTTCTGGCCCTGAAAACTCCCCCACCACCCCTACATCTTAACACACATGTTTCTTATCCCAGAACCAAGTGATGATGATGACGATCCCTTATGTGGGTACATCATTTGGACATCTTCAAAGTCCTTTCATATCCATTATCTCATTGGGTTCTGACCCTAACCCTGCGAGCAAGGCAACGGATCATTACCCTTCTTTGACAAACAGCTCAGAGAGGAAAAGCAATTTGCCCAAGGTCACACAGCTGGTGAGTGGAGGAGTTGGGTTTCCTAACTCCCAGCCTAGGACTCTTTCCATTCGAGTATGGCCTAGAACAGGGGTGGGGAACCTGCAGCCTCGAGGCCACATGTGGCCCTCTAGGTCCTCAAGTGTGGCCCTTTGACTGAATCCAAACTTCACAGAACAAATCCCCTTCATAAAAGGATTGGTTCTGTAACACTTGGACTCAGTCAAAAGGCCGCACCCAAGGACCTAGAAGGCCACATGTGGCCTCGAGGGCTGCAGGTTCCCCACCCCTGGCTTAGGAGATAGACCTGTACCCCTGCCTGGGAACTCACTCTGAGCCCAGGTCAAGGCCCTGGAGGTGTGACAGTTGGTCTGGAAGGGGAGGAGGCAATTCTAGGACAAACCTTGGAAGAGCCGTAGGGCAGGGCTTCTTCCTGGGGCCCTTATGCTCCCAGGATTTCTGAAGGATGCTGGAGAAAGAAGCCTTGACTCTTGTGAGGGGAGAAGCCCTTCGTTGCTGCCCACGCCCCCACTGAGTCCTCCCAAACACCTTCCCCTACTGCACTCGCTGACCTCCATCTCCCAATCCACTGGCCTTTAAAGGGCGGCACAGAATCTGACCTCAAAGTCATCTCCATTTTACAGAGGGGGCAAGTGAGGCTCAGAAAGGGACCGAGACTTGCCCAAGGTCACACTGCTGGGAGGATCTGGAAGCAGGTCACTTTCAGCTCCTTGCTAAAGCTCTGCTCCAGACGACTGCCTCTCTTGAAAGGAGGTAAAGGAGAGAAGGAGAGGGGAAGGGCTGCTAGGGGTAGGATCCAGGACATGGAACAGGCAAACCTAGAGGACAGGAGAACTCAGGACACCTTTGACCATCACAAAAGCCCTGGAGAGAGCCAGAAAAGGCCAGCGAAGCCAGAGGTGGCTTAGCCTGCGATAAGGGCCTGGGGAGGGGGGGGCAGCCCTTTTCAAGCATCTGCCTTTTCCCATTCTCCCAAGTGCCCTTCCCCCAGCAAAGCCTGCTGGAAGCAACTGTCACATTGCTGGGGGAATCGCTACTTCAGAGCACCAGGCAGAAGGCTTCTAGGGTAGTACAAGCAGGAGAGACAAGACTGGTACTTGTCAGATCTCCAGCAGCATGCGCCATCAGCACCATGGACACCCACCACCCCACACACTGGGCCTGCTTCTCTAACCCTTCCCCCTTAAGTTCCTGGCTGCTTCCTCCTTCAGCACCCGGACAGGGGCTGAAGTTTGGGGCATTGCTGGATTTGCCTCGAGTAATAGCCCCATTGTCCAAAAGGTGACCCAGTGGGAAAAGGCAAGAGAACAGGAGGAGTCAAGCATGGGGGCGGGAGCTGAGAGTTTGTGTCTGGCTCTGCCACTTAGCTACTTGGGGGCCTCTGGGCAAGTCGCTAAACCTCTCTGGGCCTCAGTTTCTTCATCTGTAAAATGGGAGGTTTGGACTAGATGATCCTTAAATCCCCTTCCAGTTCTTCATCTATGAATTCCCTGTAGAATGTAGGGATGGAGTAGGGGAACAGGCCTCCCAACAGCCTTGGGGGGAAAAGTGGAGCTGAGTTAGAAATGGGGGCAGTAGGGAGGGAGGTTTTCCCTTCTGTAAAATTCTCTGCCATTGTGGGAAAACAGATTCAGTTTCTCCTCCTTTGTCTCCTGCAAAGAGCAGTAGCCTCCTTGAATGTAGTAGACCTTTAATAACTGTGGAATGAAAGTGCAAAATGAATTTTAAAAGAAAAAAAAAAAGAAAAAATAACTGTGTAATGAAAGTGAAGGAGCCAGGGCAAAACACAATGAGGCAATGTTGATCTTGAGCTGAGGAAGACTATGGGCCCTGGGCCTAAAGATCATCCCAGTGGAAGCCTATGCCTCTGTCCTCAGGGCATCTGAGGGCCTCTGCTAGGCTTAGCTTATCATCCTGTTTTGTATTTCTAAAGGGTTTCAAAACTCTGGTTTCACATGGTTCTCATAATAACCCTTTTGTCAATACTTATAGTATTGGATTCCCATTGATTTTTTCAGATAGGGAAGTTGAGGCACAAGTCTCAGCATTTGACTTTCCCAGGTCAAGCAGCAAGTTAGTGACCCAGGTCTCCTAACCTCCAGCTTTAGGCCATTCCCACTACCGGAGTCCTGATTTCCATAAAATGTGAACAGATGTCAGCCTGTGAACAAACATGTTAGCAGGCAGAGCTATTGAGTGTGCTTAACAAGCCAGATTTTCCAGGAAACCTTCCCATCCTGGCCTGAGGCTTGGGGATCTCTAAGCCCCCTCCACCCCTGTCATTCTGTGACTGTATGACGCCCTGCCACGAAGAACCACCCAAGTCATCTCCCACATGACATGTGCATCTATTGGCTAGAAAATTCTGTAATTCTTGTCATCCCCCATACGTTTCCTCTCCCTCCTCACCCATAGCTCTTGGACAGTGTTTTTGTCCTTCTCTATATACATCATATTCTTCCTGCCTCACTGGCCAGTGATACCCCGTTCTGTTCACACCTTGGTTAGTGGGCACCTGTTTGGTTACCACAAAAATTTTCACGTATAAAGGACCCTTCTTCCTATCTTCCACCTTGGAGAGGTCTTGCCTAGTAGTGGGCTCTCTGGATCACAGGGTATGGACATTGAATGACTTTCTTCACATAGTTTCAAACTGCTTAAAGTGCTATGGAAATGGGTGATTCTGGTTAATCAAAGATTCTGGTTAATAGAGAAAGAGTCGTGTTTCCCTGCATGGAGTATAGAGTTTCACAAACTACAATGTAGCAAACTCAGCTAACCCTGAAACTAGCCTCCATATGACGCCTCTTTCTCAGGTGATTCAGATGAGACCTTGGGATCGGGCAACATCTCAGGGTCATCATAATAGAAGTCAGTTCTCATTGCACTGGAAAACTCTGACTGTGCAGTTAGAACCATGTGCCAGTTGGCAGAATGCTGGAGTCTGCAACTTCATCATAGAAGCTGGCTCTGGCTGTGGGTGGAAAGGGGGTTTTTGGCCAGGTAGGGGTTGGAAAAGATGGTGCCTGAGGGCCCAACTTGGAGATTCTGGGATTATTCTGACCTGGGTCTTTTATCCACCTTCACCTTCTGTTTTGAAAAGATGCCTTTAGCTGCTTTAAAATTGTTAAGCAATTCTCCTCTTCCCCTCCTCCCATTAAAGGGGAAACACTTACATGGTCTCACCAATGGAGGACTTCTCTATTCCTGCCCCCTTGGCAGGAGAAGGCCTTTGATTTTCATTTGTAGCCCCTGCACACTCCTTGTGGGAGCCATGGCTTCCCAAGTTGGCAACCCCAAAGAGAAAGGGAGGAAGTGACCCACAAAACAGTTGTGTACTGATCTGCTCATTGGTCCAATTAGTTATGGGAGCAATTCATATGATTTCCTATCTGTACACTCAGCACTTGGCCTCCATCTCACCTGCAGCCACTGATGCTTTGGTAGTTTTGATGACAAGCCTATACCCTACATCTCCTGAAAATGCTGTAGAAATAGACACTCCCTAGGTGTGTGATCTACAGCTTAGAGACAGGAAAACTGGGGTGTCACGGGGAAGCCTTGAGATGGAGAAGGAATGGGGCTCCCCAGGACCAAGAGTTATTGAGAGAGCTATTAAGTAGCTGTGGGGGAAAAAACAAGAGAGACAGAGAGGGGGCGGGGAGAGAGAGAGACAGAGAGAGAAAGAGAGAGAGAGAGAGAGAGAGAGAGAGAGAGAGAGAGAGAGAGAGAGAGAGGAAAGGGGGGAGAGAGCAAGGAAAGGAAGAGAGAGAGAGAGGAGGGAGAGAGAGAGAAGAGAGGGAGAGAGAGAAGAGAGGGAGAGGGAGAGGGAGAGAGAAAGCAGTCAAATCAGCTGCAAAGGGAAGGAGAGAGGAAGTCAAAGGTGAATGGGCCTAAAACAAATAACTGGGGGTGAGGGTAGGGAGACTATTTGGAAGATGTGGAAGGATTGAGGAAAAGATAGAGACAGTGAAAGAGTCAGGATTTAGGGTGGATTTCCTATTTCCTAAAATATATCTGTCCTCTAGGTCATGAGGGGGATAAGGGTGCCCTCCAGGAAAGTTTGTGGGTTTCAGAAACAGATGATGGGTTTTGCTTTGGAAATGTTGAATTCAAGGTTTGGGTGGGATAGCCAGCTTGAAACATTGGCATGTTTCAGTGAGGGCCATGTGAGCATTAAGATTGTACAGATGGACAGAAATTGGACATCCAGAATAGTCCTGTCTAATGTAGGGCAGTTGGTGACCATACATATAGATTCATAAAATGTCAGAATTGTAAAGGATCATCTAGTCCAACTTGCTCATTTTAGAAATGGGGAAGATGAGGCTCAAAGAAAGCTGTTGATATGGATCTTGCTTCGCCTCCCCTCCCATCTACTATCTTACTCATAAGGCCTTATACTCTCACTGTATATCCATCCTCTCAGCCAAAGGCCAGGCAGGGGCTCTTTCTTTGAGTTCTTCCCAGGATGACTGCGATGAGGAAAGACCTGGTACTGTGTGGGTAGGCTCAGCTCAAGTCACAAGCTTTTCCAGCTAAGCCTTAGACCAGGACATGCTTACTGTCGGCAATGTGTGTTTTCAGTGGCAATATTTTAAATGGGTTACACCATTAGCATAATTAAGAATCCACAAGCTTCAGTGATCTGAAAACAAAATTAGCAAATTATCGTGTTTGGTGTTTGGAGCAGGAAGTTCAGGAAAAAGGTACACAAGTCTTTAGACAAGACTTTAGCCTGGCTTCTTTGAGCCAAGAAGATGCCCCAGCCTCTCCACACTGGTTTTTCCTGGGGCAGGGGAGACCTGCTGAGTCCTCTCACCCACTGGGGCCTCACCCCTGCGTGGAGAACCTGGGGAGGAGTGGCAGATTGCTTTCATTCTGCCATCAGGTCCCTCTGTGGGGGAAGCAAGGCTTTGGGCCCAATCGGCAGGGACTTTATGATAAAAGCAGCCTAGTAGATTTCACACGCATGACTGAAGAGAAATTCCAGGAGCGGAGTAAAAAGTTTAAAGGACCCCTGTGGTCAAATGGTGAGCCTCTTGCCATTCTGTCTTCCTGCCTTTTTAAGCAGTTGAAGATTAACTGAGCAAAAGTACAATCTAAAAATGTAGCCAGCTCCCAATGACTTGTCCACAAGGCAGAAACAATGCTTTGGAATGCTAAGGGGTCAGTAGGGAAATTCTGTCTTTCTCCCTCTGTGTAAAGCCCTGACACATTTTATGTGGCTCCTTTCCAAGGCGCCTCCACTGAAATACCCTGTGCTCTCTCGTGGTGTGGAGATGACCTCAGATGTCCTCAAAAGCTCTTCTAGGGAGCACAGATTGTACTGGGTCCTGCCAAGCTAGAGGGGCTTCAGTAAAGGCCTGAGAAGTTCAAAGGGTAAATCCAGAGAGCCTTTGCTGCAGGCAGGGGGATGGCTCTTTTGGCCACCACAACTCCAAGAGCTCCTAAATCATAGAGAAGGGCGAATCTGTGTTTGGGGGAGGACTAGGGCACATGCTGGAGAATGACGGCTCCCTGAGATACTGAAGAGTTTCTGAGATGAGACAGATATGGAAAAGAGCCTTGTCCCTACTCCCTCCTCACTTAGCCTAGTTCTACACTTCCTAGATCAGGCAAGGAGGGCCCTATCAATCCAGTTCAATCTCGTGAGGAGGCAGCATGGAGCAGAGCAAGAGACCTCCTTCCCGAGGTTCTAGTCTAGGCTATTGCTTACTAGCTGTGTGATCTTGGAGACTTGCCCTCTCAGCCTCCATTTCCTTATCAGCCAGTCTACCCCTGGACCTTGCCAGCTGCCTCTCTGTGGCTTTTCCTGCAACACAACCTGCTTTTTGTGTTGTCTCCTTCAATTAGAGGGTGGCATCCCTGAGGGCAGGGACTCTCCATTTTATATTGCATCCCCAGTACTTTATGTAGTGGCTGGCGGATTGTAAGGGTTTAATGAATGCTTTGACATTCATTATACTATGTGCCAGGCACTAAGCTAGGCACTGGGAACACAGATATAATCCATGAAATGGCCTCTCCTCTCAAAGAGGGAAGACAGCAAGGATGATGCTCCACACTCGGCCTCCCTCCTTGGCTTGGGCTCTTGGGAGAGGAGCTAGGCAGAACAGAGGATGCAGCCCTTAGACAATTTGGTGGAGCCATAAATGGAGGCAGTAGTTCTGAGGAATGCTTTGGGATTTTGCCAGAAAAAAATCACCAAGCTGTTCATGGCAGCCCCCCCCAACCAGGCACAGACCTCCCTCCCCTCCCTCCCCCCCCCTCCCGCCCAAGGAGTCAGACAAAAGGAAAATGGCTTATCTATGTCCACATACTCAAAGCAACCGGAGACTGAGGCAGAGTCCATTCCTTGGGGCCTGACTTAACGGATTGAGCAACTGAGAGAAACATGAGAAGACATGTATGAATTGATGCCACGCAAGGTCTGGCCAACCAGGAGGACATATATATGAAGACCGTGAGACAACAACGTAAATAACTAAAACATGAGGCATCCAAAGCTCTTACTAGATGCAGTGCCTGATACTGGCTCCTGGGGCCCGATGATCCTGGCTGCCAACTGGGACACACACACACACGTGCACGCAAGCGTGCGCACACACACATACACATACAGGAGTTGGGAAGGATAGAAAGCCTGCGAGCCAGGCACAGAACTCATCGAAGAAGGAAGGAGGGGTATCCTGGGGGTCGGTAGATAGCAGCTGTTTTGCTCAGTATTACTGAACTGGGTTTTCTGGTTGAGAAGGAGCCTTGTAGGGGTTGGGGAGGAATATCGAGAAAAGATCAGGATGTTAAAGGAAAAAGATAAGCAATGTTGATCTGCTCAGAGCAAGCTGTAGAGCAGAGCACACCTGGGAGGCAGGGCTGTTATCATCTCTCCTTTCCAAGCAGTGTCTGCACTGGAGGGGCTGGCTGTCAAGGCTCTAATGAGCTTCGATGTTTATGGTCGCGATTATCAGCCAGCTCGTGGCTCAGACTGCTCTGTTCCTGGAGGACAGAGAGTTATGCCTTCAAATTCATGTACTGTGTTCTTTGAAGCTCAACCTTCCCTGCTCTAATTGGATACTTTTATCTCCCAAGGCCAGCTTTGTGACTCTTTCCAAAGGCCCCTATTTCCAGTGCTTTTAGATGAAGGTGATTCTCTACTCTTTCTCATTTGAAGTTTGTCTGCCTTCTGGAGCTGTGAACAGACTGCTCTCTGAGCCACACACAAACCCTGTAAGGTAGGCCCACAAAGGACCCCCTCCTGGCCTATCTTATGGTTTCCCATGAAATACAGGGCTTCAGAAAAGGGCCCAAGAAAGAAAGGGATTCAACAGTTTGGGTGTTGAGAGCATTCACAAATTAGTAGTAGTGGAAGTGGTGGTGGTGATAGTAGTAGTAGCAGTAGTAGTAATAGCTTGTATATATAATGCTTTAAGTTTTTACAACACACAAAACACTTCTGAGTGGATGAAATAGTAGCTCTCAGACAAAAAAGGATGGGGCTTGTGGCTTTGACAGTGATGAGGCAATATGGTACAAAGGGGGCCCCTGGATGAGGAAACCCAGAGACCTGGCTTTGAGGCCCAGCTCTACCTCTTTCTAACTCTGAAACCCAGGGCAAGTCACTTCCTACCTCTGCTGTGGCCTACAAAGGGAATCTTCCCCCTCAGGCCTGTTCCCACAAGGGCTGGGCCAGCACTGACAGGTGCTTCTGGACTAGAAAGGCTGCAAGGAGGGATCTCTTTTCCAAAGACCATCTGAAGTACACAGAAGGGCTGACTGCATGGTGATTAATTCTTTGGCCATGGCAGTCCATGAAGCAAAGAAAAATCCCAAGCAGCCCTCAGGCCTGAGCAGCCTCCTTTCACTTCTGCAGTGATGGTGATAGAAAAGGAAGCTGAGGGTGCCAAGACCATGAGGCATTTTAGACCATGCCTCCACATTCTAGAGCATGTCCTAGGTGGTGCTGCTTAAACTTCAGGGTCATACCCCACAGTTTAAGAAGTGCTGAATGGATCGCAAGTGGGAGAAGTTTAAGAAGCCTTGCAAATGGATGGAGGGCCAACTATAGTTAGGAAGGCCTAGCTGACCTCCTAGTTCCCCAGCTAGGCCCTAGGCTAAGGCCATAAATAGCAGATGATAGGTAATCTGCATCTGTGAAGGGAGTTTCCCACACCAATGGAATCATAGATTTGGACTCTGCACTCCAAGAAATTTACTTAGATGTTGGCACTAGAAATGAGATCCTTGGCCAGGGCCCAGTGAGTCAGAAGATCCAAATCAATCAGTCTCTGCCCTCAAAGAACTCATAGTCTAATGGAGGAGACAACCCGTAAATGAATGGGTACAAGGAAGACCAGTAATTTAAAAGGATAAGGTTTAAACACCTGGGGTGGGGGCTCAGAAAGGCCTCCTGCAGAAGCTGGTGCTTGATCTGAGTCTTTAAAGAAGCCAGAAATGTCAAGAGGAGGAAGTGAGGAAGAGCATTCCAGGCATGAGGCACAGCCAGGGCAAAGGCACAGAGATAGAACTTGGAGGATCACATGATTGGTATCACTGACCGTGGAGCGTGCAGGGAGGGGAGTAAAGTGTGAGAAGACTGGAAAGGTGACATAGGAGACCTAGGTTGAAGGAAAATCACTTTGGCAGCCAAGAGGAGGATAAAGTGGAAAGGGGAGAGTTTTGAGACATGACAGAAGGCAATGTCCAGACATGAGGTGATAAAGGCCTCAACTAAGGTGGTGGCTATGTGAGTAAAGAGAAGGGCATGTGTAAGAGGTGTGGTAAAGGTAACAACAACAAAAACAATAGAACAACCTTGACAGACCCAAACAACCAAAGGGAAGTGCAGCTAAATAGAAGGAGGCTGAGGATCAAGAAATGAACTGGATCAAAAGTGTGTCCCCAACCTAGAACTTATATCACCACTGGGTTCTTTAAGAAAAGTTGGAAAGCATCAAATAGGAGCCCCAGGACAAAGTTGACTGTCCCTTAAAATAAGAAACAACTGGCTACCAACGTGGGAGTCATTTCTGAATCAGCTGTCTGTGTGTAGTTAGAACAGATAAAAAATCAACAACAAATTAGAAGAAAATCAAAACAAGAAGGAAAATATGGCATGCAGTGAAAATAGCTCTAAGCTGATCTAGTTCAATGAACTCTTGAAGCTGGAAAACTGGAAAAGAGATATGAGCAGACTCTCACCATTTCCTAAGGAAAGTGAAGTGCGTTTGGAAATCAGTTACCACAACAAGGAGGCCAAAAGAACTTAGAAATCACCTCAGCTAGCATACACTTGATTTCTTTGACAAACAGAGAGATATGGCAGCCAAGAGAAATACCTTTTCAGAATGTAGACTCATTTATAAAAACTTATTATGAAAGATAATAAGTGGCATTTATGTAGCTCTTTAAAGGGTTGGAAAATACTTTCTATACATTATATCCTCTGAGCCTCGCAGCAGCCCTATGAGGGAGGGGTGCTATTATCCCTATTTCACACATAAGGAAATTGAGGCTCAGAGAGAATAAATGACTTGTCCATAGCCACCCAGCTAGGAAGCATTGGAGTCATGATTCAAACTTGGGTTTCCTGACTCAGTCCACTGTGCCATCTTACCTCTCTATTATAAAGACTCTGAACACTATTAGCTCAGAAAACATTAAGAGGCAAGATATCTAATTAAGCCAGTTCATACCAAGAGCATTGAAGGATGAGACCAGGAAGAGGAACCAAATAGATAAAAAAAAAAATGAAAAAGCTCAAAACTTTTATTTTTTAGAATGTATTGATATATTTTGTTCAGATGTGACAGACACCAACAAACACCCAACCAACACCCTCGTGCACGAAGTACGCCCCCCGAAAACAATTAGTTTATTGGTTATGTTTAAGTGTTGGATTTGCCTGAGTTTCAATGCATTGACTATTAACATTGTTCTAGTCGTCGAACGCATTGTCCTTCAGCTCTCCTTTCTTTAGCCTGCATCACTTGTTCCTCTGAATTCTTCCTTGTTTGTCATTTTTATGGTAAAGAGGTACTCCATTATTTGTTCAATCACCCCCCATCATTGGGCACATATTTTGTTTCCACCTTTTAGTTATCCCAAATAATGCTGTTATAAATATTTTTGGTATGTATGGGGTTTTTTGTTTGTTTGTTTGTTTTCAGTAACCTCTTTGAAGCACAGTCCCAGTAGTAGAATTTATGGGTCAAATGATAATTTAGTCTTTTTTTCTCACACAATTTCAAGTTGTTTTCCAGAATGATTGAACCACTTCACAGCTCTGCCAAAAGTGAATTAGTGTGTTGGTGTTCTCATGGCCCCTCTCCATCATGAGTTTTCTCATCTTAGCTAGTTGGATGGGTGCCAGGTGATAACCTCAAGGTTGTTTTAATTTCTAGCTCTCTGATTGTTAGTGAATGTGAACATTTTAGGTGGTTATCAATAGTTTGTATTTCTTATTTTTTTGTTCACATGTTTCCACCACCCACCTACCCCTCTGGGTGACCCTGCATCTCTGGCCACCATTTCTAGTACTAGATGTACTTTCTCTCATGTCCCTAACACCCTGGGCCAGGAGGAAGAATAGGCAGGCCCCTTCACCTCTTCTGCCTTCACTCCCCAACCTCTCTTCCTTCAAGGTTCACTCCATCCAGACATATCACCCTATCCATAGCCCGATGGTCATTACCTACTGCCCCCCAAATCATTTTCCTTCCTTTCTCAAGGAATTCAGTACCTAGCTCCCAGTCTTCCTCTCTGCTTCCCCCATCTCCTTGTACTTAGAGAGTTCAATATTCATGCTATTGTCCCCTCAAGCAGCCTGGCCCCGTTATTCATCCACCACTTTCATTCCCGTGACCTAGACCTTCGTCATTCCATCTCCATCACACATAGGAATGGACCCATCCCTGATTGTATCATCATCCACAGGTGTTTTACCTCTGTAGCCCAGAATTCTGAACTCGTTCCTCCTCTCACCATAGTCTCCTAATAGCTTCCTTCTCTGCGTGGAGATCTGCTGATGTACACTTCAGTCTCTTTTTATCTACTGACTCCTTCCCTGATGCTTAGAGACATACCCGGATCTCTCTGTCCTTAAAAAACCTTCTGTTGATCTTGTTATTTCCTTATGCTAACATCCTAAATCTTTCTTCCCTTTCATGGCCAAACTCCTAGAAAAAACTATCTTCATGAGTTGCCTCCACTTCCTCACATCCTACTCACTTCTTGACCCCTTTCATTCTGACCTCTGATCCTACCACTCAATTGAAGTTGCTCTCTCCGAATGATTTCTTACCAACAATCTTTTTATTTGAATTAATAACACCCACCTCACAGGGTTGTTGTGAGGACAAAATGAGATAACATTTGGACAGAGCTTTGCAGGCCTTAATAACAATAATTGCTAAATCCAATGACCCTTTCTTGCTTCCCACTTTTCTTGCCCTCTCTGTAATGTTTGTCACTGTCTGCCTTATGCTTCTGGCCATTCTTTCCCTGGATTTTCATGGTGTTGGTTTCTTCCTGGCTGACTGTTCTTTCTAAGTCTCCTTTGCTGCGTCTTTATCTATGTCCTATCCCTTAGATGTAGGTGAACCCCAAGACTCTGTCCTGGGACCTCCTCTCTTCCTCATCTCAATGATCTCATCAGTTCCCCTGATTTGAATGACCTCTATACAGATGACACCAGAGCCTACATATCTACATATCTAGCCCTCACATCTAGGCTCTGCCCATTCACCACCACCTTCCTGCTGGACATCTCCACATGGATGACCCAGAAGCACCTTGAACTCAACTCTGCCCCTAAACCCAGCCCTCTTCCTAACCTATTTCTCTTGAAGTCACCTCTATCCTTCCAGCTGCCCAGGTTTGCAACCTGAGAGTTATCCTCAACTTTCTCCTCTCTCTCACCCATAGTAGTTGCCAAGTCTTGTTGATTCTATCCCAGTAACATAGGTCACATCTCTCCACTCAGCCATCCCCTCAGTTCAGGCCCTCATCACTCATAGCTGAACTACCCCTGAAGCGCAGGTCTGACCATGTCATACTCCCCTGCCACCACCCCCTCCCAGAAGCTTCAGTGCCCATTCCTTGGTTTGGCCTTTAAACACATCACAATCAGAATCCAGTGTAGCCTTTCAGGTTCATTGTACATGACTTCTCCTGTGCCCTATGTTTCAGCTAAATCTCCCACGCTGAATTCCATCCCTTGTCTCAGTGTGTTGGCACAGGCTGTCCCACATTCCTCACATCTGACTTCTAGAGCCGCTAGCTCCCTTCCATTTGCCCGCTTCAAGAGGCCTTTCCTGAGTCTTCCAGTTCTTCAGTTTTCATTTTGATCATGAACTAGACTGATTTCCACAAATATTTCAATATACAAAGAACAAAAATGAGTACTCCATATGAAATCATGAAATTCCATGCTGTGCAGAGTGGTTTTTTTAAGTATATTAAACTTGCCCTCATAACCAAGTCTCCCTGTTTGTGCCCATTACCTTCCAGGGATTTGTAAATCTTCCCTTTAGTTTGCATTTTTCATTATTCATTAACTCACTGCTGCTTTCCCCGGCCCCCCCAAGTAAGTATGGTCAAGCCAAACCTGCGTGTGCAAATATATCTGATTCTGCATCTTGAGCCTCCTTTGCAGTCTGGGAAGTCAGGTTTGGCCACTGCATTGATCAAAGGCCTGAAATCTTTCAAACTTGTTTTCTATCAGAAATATTTAATGTCAAGATTTTCCCCAAACCATATTATTTCTTCTGACTCTAGCTGTGCTGTTTTCATTTCTGCAAAGTTCCTACTTTCATAGAATTAAGATTTCTGTCCTGTCCTTCGTGATCTCTTCTATCCTGAGTGAAAACTCTACCCTTCCATTCTCTATTGTATGGAATCATTTTTTATATTTGGACTGTGTATCCACTGGGAACTTATGATCTATGCTGGCTGACTCTCCAGTTTTTCCAGGAAGTTTTGGTGAGTGAAGAGTCTCTGAGAATGTTTCACATCCTGCTTCTGACACATACCGACTCTGGGGCCCTGGGCAACTTACCTAACCTCTCCATGGCCCAGAGAAACTCTCTAAGACTCTGAGTGCAAGATTAGGCAGTCAGTAAACAATTGTTTAGCACCTACTGTATTCCAGGCACTGTGCTAAGTGCTTGCAGATTCACATTGGTAGAGGGAGTTTTCTCATCAGGGGTTCCCTCTATCAATAAGATCATGGGTCCTCCCTCCTCCTCTACAAAGGGAAAGACGGGAGGGGGGTAAGGAGGGAGAGAGAGAGAGAGAGAGAGAGAAAGAGAGAGAATGAGAGAGAGAGAGAGAGAGAGAGAGAGAGAGAGAGAGAGAGAGAGAGAGAGGAGAGACGAGACATACAGACAGAGAGGAGAGAGAGAGGTTTGTGTTTACAGCTTTATCAAGTTATTAGCCTGTTGAGGACTTTTGTTCCTGCATTTTGCTTATCAAGTCTCTTCTATTGGTCCACTTTCAAAATTTTTCATCTATTACCAGCTAGTTTTGACAATTACTGATTTGTAGTGAAGTCTGAGATCTGATAGCACCAAGACCCCTACTTACTCTTATTCATTTTATTCTTTTATATTCTTTATCTTTTATCCAAATAATTTTGTTTTTATTTTGTCTTGGCCATTTGGTATATTTAGCCCTAAATCTGTAGTGTCACCTTGGTTCTAGCTTTATTTTTTCCTATATTGTCACAGGCTAGCCATGAGCCATGAGTGCCTCTCCAATTATTCGGGTAAAAATTGTTTTGTAGTCGTATTTATATAAGTCCTGGGAGTTTCTCACTAGATTAATTCCCAGAAAGTGCATGTATTTTATTGCTATCTTACATGAAATTTCCCCTCCTATCTCTTCCTCTTTGTGTTCTGTTAGTTATATATAGAAAAAGCTGGTGAATTTTGTGGATTTCTTTTGTATCCTACTTTTACCGAAGCTCTTATCAGCCAATTTTTATGTTGAATCTTTAGGCTTCTCCAAGTAAACCATCATAGCATCTGCAGATAAAGTTAATTTTGTCTCTTCTTTTCTTATACTTATTCCCTCAGTTTCTTTTCCTTATCACTCTAGAGAGCATTTCCAGTAGTTATGTCAAGTAATAGCGGAAAACAGACAGCATCCACTCTTTAACCTTCAGCATATTGGGAAAGATTCCAGGATTCTTTCCTTACAAACGTGAGGTCTTGCTATTAGATTGAGATGTTTTTATCACATTAGGGGAAGTTCCTTTCACTCATACTTCTTTTTAGCCTTTTTTACATATTATATTTTGCCAAAGGCTTTTTTGGCATCTATTTTATTATCCTTATCAATATGATTCTGTTTAGAGTTTATCTAAAGTTGACCCATTCTTGCATTCCTGGTATAAATCTCACCCAGTCACGGGTTTGCAGGGCCCCTCTTTACTGATATTTTGTAAAGCATTTTAGTAGCAGTAATAATACTGTTCTGTAGCTTTTCTTGTTCTCCTCTATCTCTCCCTCTGGGGAATCCTAACAGACATTTCACCAGTACCTTCTTTCTGTTACATTTCTTTAGTTCCTTTTGTCTATAAGGCCTGCATTTCCGATATTCTGTCTATGGCTGGTTTACAAGGAATTACCAGGCAATTTGGGGGGTATGATTTTCTGACTTTCTGTTTAGGATGCTTTTCTGGGAGCCTAATGATTCCTAGGTTGTCTCAGAGCCTTGTTTTACAGGTCAATTATCCTTGATTGTAGAGCCTAAGAGAGAACCAGAATTGTTGTTGTTGTTTTTATTTGTATCCCCAGGGTCTAGAACAGTCCCTGGAATACAGCAGGCACTTCAGAAATCATTGGCAACTAACTTTACTTTCTTTTGTCTTTGCTCCCATCGTTCTGATGTCAGGGCACTCTTACTTTCTCTCCTCTTTAGTCTCCTTTTTTCCCCAAAAACTTTTCCCCACTTCACAGATTCTGTTTATGAGGGTTGGATTGTCGGGGTGTTTAATCCAAAGCTCTAGCTTCCTTCCATTCTACATTGGCCTTTTCCACATCCCTGATTCTTGTGATTATTTCCATTCTCTTTTCTGGAGTTCTAAGTGTCAAGATTTCAAATTATTTTCTTTGACTGGGAAATTCTCCCAGCCTTCTTTTACCCCATAGGATTTCTTCATTGTGTTCAGAACTTTTCTTTGCTTCCTCATCCCTTCGTCTCTGCTGGGTTTTCTGTGGGAGATTTCTCTGGGTGGATTTTTCTCCTCGCCTCTCTTTTTGTTGTCGGGCGGCACATTTCTTGTTGTTTTGACATGATGAAGGGGAACTGGCCTTAGACGATCTCTCCCTCAGCCATCTTGCTCCAAGTCCCCTGCCAAGGCTTTTCGAACAAACAGTGACAGTGGGGCTGCCTCATCACTGTCTCGGTTGTGCGGCTGCACCAAACCAAGCAGACGCCGAGGAGGCTCGGCCTGGAAGGGCTGCACGTCCGAGGCCTTCAAAGGCTTCATTCTCAAGATGTCTGAAGGAAGGTAGGACACCGCAGCCTTCCAAAAAATCACAGGTGTCATTTCTACCATGGAAAAAAGATAACTGAGGAAAATAGTCATGACTAGCACCACATGTGGCTGCTTTCCTCTGTCTCAAAAATCTTGGTGGATAATCTACACATGGACCAAGGGTGTCTTTGAAGGGCTGAGAAGGGCACCCCCAGGTCATATCCTAATGCAGAACAACTCTTTGAAGGCATACACTTGACTGAAAAGTCCAGTCCATATGGTTTCATTGTGCTTCTGGTCTGTTGGTTATTTTAAAATAAAAAACCAAAGCCATTTGGCCCTCTTAAGCAGAATGCTGCCTTCCAGGCTTCCCTCTTCTACATGTATTACAAACCATAAAAGAGTCTTTAAAAGAGGCAAAATTAGGGATGACCTTCTAAGTGTACCCCATAATCACTTGTAAGAGTTTGGTCTAATCATCTACATGAGAAAAACCAAGTGGAAGACCAATTCCTGCCGTCCAGCTTTGATATGCAATTTGATGGACAGCTGGCCTATTGGTCCATCTATCTTGGAGAGATATGGCAGATGGATAATGGCCTGAGCCCATAAGTATCACTCTGGTTTCTGACCCCATCAGTCAATTGGCACTACTCTTCCAGAAGTTCCCAGTGATCTCTGAGTAGCCAGATCTGATGGGCTCTTCTCAGCCCTCATTCTTCTTGACCTTCATGCTGCATTCAACACCGTTGCCTGCTGTCTCCACTTGTACATTCCTTCTGACTGCTTTGTCTTCATTCTCCTCCTACCCGACTGCCTGCTCATCCTCAGTCCCTTTGCTACGTCATCACTCATATTTTCCCCATAACTATGATTATACACTAAGGCTCTGTCCTGGACTGTCTGCCCTCCTGTGTACACTCTCTCACTTCACTACCATGTCAGTTTCCATGGTTTATATGATCATCTCTACACAGATGACTCCCAGATCGACATATCTAGCCCTAGTCTCTCTCCTTCTCCAGTCCCCCATCACCAAATGTCTACTAGACATTTCTAAATCGATGTGCCATAGGCATCTCAAAGTCTAAATGTCTCGAACAGAGCCTCCCAGTGCACCTCCTTCCAACTTTCCCAATTCCTATTTGCCACTATCCTTTTGGTGACTCAGATTCCAACCACAGAATCATCCTCAACTCCTCACTCTCCCTCCCCCATTATATCCAAACAGTTGCCAACTCTTGTTGATTCTGCCCCCCCCCCAGCACCTCTGCATGTACCTCCTTTCCACCCACATGACTTCCACTCATGTTACTTCAGGCCCTTTTCACATCTAGCTTGAACTATTGCAGTGGTCTCCTAATTGTTCTCCCTGGCTCTCCAATCCATCCCCCACTTCACACCAAAGTGTTTTTCTTTGGATTTTGTTTAGCACAGGCCATACCATGTCACTCCTCCACTGAATAGACTCCAATGGCTCCCTATTGATGCCAGCATCAAGTACAGACTCTTGGCTTTAGCAGTTAAAGTCCTTTCTAAGCTAGGCGCAGTCTGCCATTTCATCCATATTCTGTGTTGCTCCCTTTCTCGTGCTCTTCATCACATATGACACAGCATCTCCCACCTCCGTGCCTTTACACTAGCTGTCACTCACGTTGGGACATACTTTTTCACCTTCACCTCTTGGAATCTTTCAGTTCCTTTAAGCCTCAGCTCAAGGACCTTCTTCTATTTGGTCTTTTCCTGGTCCCCCCAATTACTTTGTATTTATCAAATATTTATTCTGCATATGCTTATATGTACATGTCTCTGCCTCTACACTCAAAAGTATGTAAGTTCCTTGAGGGCAAGGACTATTAGATTTTGTTCTTAGGACTCCAGGATCATAGTTGGGGTAGGGGATGAAGAGAAGGGAATGAACATTTCTGTAGCTCCTACTAAGTGCCAAGTGCTTTACAAATATGATCTCATTGAATTGATTTAGAGCTGAAAGGTTTAGAGCCAGAAGCCATCAATTTCAACCCCTCCCCCTTCTCAGTTTACACATCAGAAAACTAAGACTTAACTAGAATTAAGTGGTCTGCCCATGGTCACCCAGTTATTTAATGTCAGTGGAGGGATTTGAATACAGACCCTCTTGATTCCAAGTCCAGCCCTTTATCCACTACACAGCATGGTACCTGACACATAGTAGGCACTTAATAAATGATTGGTGATTGATAAGTAAGTAGGAGGAGGCTAGCATATTGGCTTACTTTGGGGGACTTATGCAGTGCCTTTCATGGCCCCAGTCTTCTCCCTGAAACAAAGACTCATCTTTTTGCCACCAGGGTTCTCTTGGTGATGTTGTCACTGTAAATCACAGACCACCACAGTCTTTGAAGAATTAAAGCTAATGGAGAGAAACACAGTCATAAAATAACATGAAGTAGGATCTGGAAGGAGCCATAGGGGTCATCTGGCCCCGACACCCATATCAGCAGCTGGTCTCTGAGAGGCAATGGAGTCCAGGGCAGAAGGTCCCCAGGCCATGAGGCGGACCCCTCTGTGGAAGAGTCAGGGGAGGATGTGGGCAAGAGTCACGTTGCTGGAGGAGGCCAAGTTACGTCTGTAACTCTAGATGGAATAACAACTCAATCAATAAACATTTATTAAGTACCTACTACATGCAAGGCACTGTGCTAAATGCCTGAGCTCACAAATGTGTTGATATTTGCTTCACTCAGCTAACTAGGCTGTTGAGAGGATCAAATTAGACCTCAGATCTCAACCATTGTGCCAACATAAAAGGTTGCTTCAGAGTAACAGCTAGTGGGTCAATGAATGACCCAGTGAAGCAATGTCTTTCTTCTGACAATCTCAGATCAAGGCTACCACATAGCCTATGTAACCTGGCTCTTAGAGATACCTCCTCATGCTGTACCTCAGTTTCCTCAATTACAAAAGGATGGAGTTTGCTCAGATGGTCTCTAGGGCCTCTTTGAGCTCTAACATTCTGTGGTTCTCTGATTCTGTGCAGATGAGACCCATGGAATCTAGAACTCAAGACAGAACAATGAGTCCTCACCAGGCCAGCAGATGGGGGCCGAAGAGTGCAGAGAAAGCCTGCAAGCAAAACCAAGTGAGAGGGGAAGGTAGAATGGGGTAGAGACAAGGAGCTGGTAAAACCTAGGCAGCTCCAGCCTCTACCAGGAGCCCAGAGGCTGCAGCTTAACAACTCTCTAGTTGGGAGATCTGGACAAGGGTGCCAAGAGGCCTGGGATGGCCTTGGAGGGCAGAGGGTCAATGGCACCTTCATATTCAGGTGTAAAGGTGCCTAACAAAGGGCAGACAAAGAGGAAAGGAAACCAGGAGAGATTCTTAAGTCATCAACTCCTGTTTATAACCAGTTTTCCCCAGTCCCCTGGGGCGGGTTTAGTAGAGGGCTCCACAGTATTGGAGAGGAGCTCTAGAAATGCTAACCATTAAAAAGGCAGTCAGTGATGGGTTCGTAGCAGTGAGTCTTGCCCCAGTAAAATGTTACTTCCAGTACATCTCATTGCTTTTTACACCCCTTTCTCTATTGCCTTGAACTGGAACCTAACTGGAAGGCCTGGGCCTGCCTCATTTTCCTCCAGTGGTTCTAATTCCAGAACAGTCTGGAATGGCAGAGATCTTTCTCTGGCTCCTCTCAGTCCTGTGAAAGGTGGGTGCATTCTGTGAGATCAAAGGGAGTGAGGAGAACCTAACACCAGGAATGGCATTCTGGGATAGGCAGGAATAGCTGGCATCTGGCACCAGGCCGACTCAGCCTTTGCCTAGCCTACACTTAACTGACCTGTCCAGGACTGCTTCTGTTGCCCTTCAGACATGTCATCTGTATTCAGGTTGGGTGGCATGGCCAGCTGAGGTTGGTTCAGAATGTCAGGGTCTACCCAGACCAGAATCCGAAACAGCTGGGACTTCCCTTGCCAACTCCTACGCCACCACATGTTCTTCAGCATGCTTCACCCAGGCTGCAGATACAGGTCTGGCCCCTCATTGTCTGTGGAGCCACTCATTCAAGCCATGGAACTAGGCCCACTGGGACCACGGTTTCCCTTCTACTATTATGAACCACACACACACACACACACACACACACACACACACACACACACATTCTACCCGGTAGAGTTTCATGCATACAGTAGTCTAAGTCTGGGGACGGCTGTTTCCAAATGCTTTTATTGATTAGAAGTTATTTCACCCCGAGGCATGAAGTTTGAGCTTACTTTGTGGGACAGGTGGAGATGCCAGCTCAAAAGCAAGCATTCTTTGCCTTTTTTGTGTCATGGATGTCTTGGGCAGTCTGATGAAGCCTAGGGACCCCTTCCTCCTCAGAATAATGTTTTTAAATGCACAAAGTAAAATATAGAGTATTACAAAGGAAAACAATTATAGTGAAATTCAGTTATCAATTTTGAAGTGCCTGTGCTCAGGGTTAAGAATCCCAGTTCTAGAGGTTGGTTCACAGAGGAGGTTTAGACTGAAGCTATATGAGAACTTGGAGGATATTGAGTCTGTCTCTTTCCATTTTGCAAAGAGAAGGAAAGAGACGCAGAGAAGGGAGGTATGGTGGCCAACATCACACAGCTAGTGAACAGCAGAGCTCAGCCTAGAACCCAGGGCCGCTGTTGCCTAGCACTTCACTCTTTCCAATGAACTACACAGTCTCAACTCTGCCCAGCCTTGCCCAAGATAAGATCTGGGCATTGGCAAGGTGCCTTCGCAGAGAGAGAAAGCAAGGAGGAGGGACAGGAGTGTAGTAACCTCCATTTCAGAAGAATGGAGCCTTCCATTAGAGCCCAGACAGTACAAGAGGCTGGGGTCAGGCTGGTGAGGCCAGGAGGTATGTAGGCTGGTGCTGTTTCTCAGAACATTCAAATACATGAAGCACAAGGCAAAAGATTGTGCAGGAATCCCTGTCCAATCAAGCCTCCATTTTATGTGACCCTGGAGGGGAGGGGGCAGGAGAGGAGCTGTTGGGATAATTGAGACCCCCAAATAATCTCCCCCACCAAAGCCCAGCATAATCAACAGTTTCCATCTTGTCTTGCGAAGTTTGCCCAATGCATATAATAACCAGTCAGCCTGATTGCCTGGAAAGGGGCTGGTGAGCAGAGCTGGCCCCCTCCACTGAGCACAGAGCAGGCTAAGGCACCAGGGGCTTGGCAAAGCCACAAATGAGATAAACAGCCAGGAGTTGGGAAAAGGCAACTTCAGTGTGTGCATTGATGATCTGGAAACATGAACAATGAGAAGAAAACATTTTCAATAAATAACCTAAGCCAGCTGGACAGGATTCTAAATCAGGCCCAGGCCTGAATCTCCAGATAAGTAGCATATTATGCAGCTGTACCTTTAAAACCAGCAGGTGACAGAGTCAACTGAGATCATGGCCAGGCAGGTCTCCACCCCAAGGGTCCATTTGGATTTTTTCTCCTTTGACACAAAGAAGCTTGCTGGTCTCATCACCCTGGTAATGCAGTGACTGTGTTATGGGGTTTAGATTGAGCCTTCACATGTCACCCAGGCAGTCCTTCTTTCCCCTCCCCACCTCCCCTTCCCTCTACTCTGTGCCTTGCTGCTTGTCACAACTGAGGCACGAGGAGACCCCAAGTTTATTTACTGCCACAGCATGGGGCCTTACCCACTTATATCTCTTACCAGTAACCTAGAAGATGGAGAGGCCCAGTGTCCTGCCTCAGGTCCTCCCTCCTGAAGGAATCAAGGATCTGGGTCCACCCAACAGGATGTCTCCCTTTTCGCTTAAGGCAAATCCCTAGCACAAGAAATATTAAAGGCATAGGAGAGGGAGGGGCTACATTCATTTCAGGATTCCAAGTTTGGCTACACACACAGTCTAGGACACTCCTTTAAGTAGTGAGTCCTCCTGGGATACAAGGAGACACGGAGAAGGCCATGATGTAGTTTGGATAAGGAAACATCACTGGTTTCTGATTGTAAATGCAAAAGTTCCATTCCCCATTTGGGGCAGATTCTACCTTGGACAGGGCACCATTAGTTTCAGGTCACAAGGAGGAAAAGGCCATCAGCCTGTCTCAGAGGGCCTCTTCCCAGGCTCACGTGGCTAGTAAGAGTGAAGCCCCAGATCTTCCTGATCACGAGCCCACTGCTTTATCCACTGGGCCACCTACCTGCCTCAAGTCTTTCACTTTCTTTCCAGGAAAGGAAGCTGGGAACATTTCGGAATTAGCCCTGATCTTTGCCAGGCACTATGCTAAATACTGGCAATACAAATACAAGCAGAAAGAATGACAGTTCCACCCTCAAGGAGCTTATATTCTAACAGGGAAAGACATCATATAAAAGGAAAGTGAGAGAGCCTAATGTCCAGACCTAAGGAGGGCAGACAAGAAGTTTCTAAGTGAAATTTTCTTTCATCAGCCTGCCATTCATAGGTTTAGGGTAGAGAGTGACCAGAAACACAATATGCATAAAAGTTCCATCTACCAGAGGAAAAAGGAAAGAAACCCAGGACTCTTCAAGCCAGAGTCCTGTGCCTTTGAAACTTGCAGGAAATCCACTGAACAGGCCAATTCTGAAAAGGTCACTTACAGACAGATGTGTAAGGAAATCGTGTAGAGGCTTGGGATGCCCTGCTTCTCCTCTCCCTCCTCATCCCCTCCACTAATTTCCCTGGACTCATGAAACCAAACTTCCTGTTCTTGACCCAGGTCATCAGGGATCTAATAAATGAGTTCAAACTAAGATGTTGATTAATTTATTCAACAAATATTTATTGGGCTTCAATAGTGCCCTAGGCATTGGGGAAGAGACAAAGTGTAGATAAGACATTGCCCCCGCCCTCATGGAGCTTACAGTATAGTTAGAGGGATAAGACTTAAAACACAGATAGCTGGAATACCAAATATTGCATGCCAAGTATATTAGAAAGGTGCAGAAAAAAAAAATCAGAGGGAGCTAATTTTCAAGTGGTATGGGGGGAGGACCTCAAGAGTACCTACCTGGAGGAAAAGGCACTGGAATTGAGCGTCAAAGGATGGGGAGGGATTCCACAGGTGAAGAAGGGAGTGGGGAAGGAGGACATGTGCAAAGGCTGTAAACAGGATAATCAGGTCATGTTTGAAGAGACAATTTGGCTAGTGTACTTGGAGGGGAGCGATATGAATTCCAGGATTAGGGAATGTCCTCCCCCTCCCACCCCACCCCAGATCCTGCCCCAGGTGATTCAGTAGCAGCTTACATTTACTTAAGAGCTTAGGTTTACAAAGGGCTTAATACCATAGGCTCTTGAATTTAGAGCCAAAGGGTATTTTCAAGATCAACTAGTCCAACTCCCCTATTTTACAAAGGAGGAAATTGAGGTCACATGACTTTTCCAAGGTGTGACCTCAGAATCTAAGTCAGGAACCCATTTGAAGCTTATCTTGACATATTGGTCTATCCCTACTTTCTGCCAGACTGACTTCCAATTTTCCCCACAGTTTTTTCTTGAATAAGGAGTTCTTGCCCCAATATCTGGGATCTTTGAATTTATCAAACACTACTACTACTGTGCTCTTTGCTTCTGTATATCATGTACCTAATCTGTTCTACTGATCAAACTCCTAATTTTTAGATCAGTCCCAGTTCTTTGGTATGATTGCTGCTTTGTAGTGTAAATTGCAATCTGACACTGCTAGGCTTCCTTCGGACTCTTTTCATTCATTCCCTTTAGATTCTTGACTTTTTGTTCCTCCAGATGAAGGTTGTTATTATATTCTACAGCCATACAAAGTAATTCTTTGGTAGCTTGATTGGCATGGCACTGAATAAGTAAATGAATTTAGGTAATATTGTAATTTTTATTATATTGGCTTGACCTGCCCATGAACAATTAATATTTCTCCACTTATTTATATCTGTCTTTATTTGTATAAAGAATGTTTTATAAATGTATTCATAGAGTTGCTGTATTAGCAGGTGTGTATTAGCAGGTAGACTCCCAAGTATGTTTTCTGTAGTTATTTGAGGTGAAATTTCTCTTTTGTTTCTTCTTGCCGGATTTTGTTGATTTTATATATATATATATGTGTGTGTGTGTGTGTGTGTGTATGTATGTATATGTATATATATATATATATGTGTATATATATAATGCTAATGATTTATGTGGGTTTATTTTATATTGTGCAAATTGGCTGAAGTTGTTAATTATTTCAGTTAGCTTTTTAGTTCTCTCTAAGGTTCTCTAAGTAAAATATTGTATCATTTGCAAGAAGCAGTAATTCTGTTTCCTCTTTGCCTATGTTTATTCCTTTAATTTTGTTTTCTCATCGTATTACTATAAGCAGCATTTCTAACATTATATTGAGTAGTAATGGTGATAATGGACATCTTTGCTTTATCTGAATCTTATTCAAAAGGCATTTAGGTTGTCCCCATTACAAATAATGCCAGCTCTTGGCTTTAGATAGATACTACTTTTTTATATAAAGGAAAGTTCCATTTGTTCTTATACTTTCTAGCGTTTTAACAGGAATGGGGACTGTATCCTGTCAAAAGCTTTTGCTGCATCTATTCAAATAATCGTATGATTTTTGTTGTTTTTTGTTATGAATATCATCAATTATGTTTATAGCTTTCCTAATATTGAACCAGTCCTCTATTCCTGGCATAAATCCAACCTGGTCATAGTATAAAATCTTTCTGATATATTGCTATAGTGTCCTTGCTACATCAATATTCATTAAGGACATGGGTCTATAGGTTTGTTTCTCTGTTTTGACTGTCTTTGGTTGGGTACCAAGACCGTATTTGTGTCATAGAAGGAATTTGGCAGAATACCTTTTTTTCTTTTTTTTCCAAACAGTTTAATATTGGAATTAATCATTCTTTAAACGTTTGATAGATTTCACTCATAAATCCATCTGGTCCTGGTATCTTTTTCTTTGGGAATTCATTTGTGGGTTGTTTAACTCCATTTTCTAAGATTAGTTTATTTCTCATTGTCTTAATCATTTTATATTTTGATAAATATTAATCTATTTTGTTTAAATTGTCAGTTTTATTGGCATATAATTGGGTGAAATAGTAATGAATAATTTCTTTTATTTCTTCATTGGTTGTGAATTAACCTTTTTCATTCTAGATATTAGTAATTTGATTTTCTTTATTTTTTAAATAAAGTTAGCTAGTGGTTTGTTTTACTGTGTTTTTAAGAAGCTCCTAGTTTTATTTATTAATTCACTGGTGGTTTTGCTTTCATTTTTGTTAATCCTTTCTTTGATTCTCAGGATTTCTATTTTGGTGGTTAATTATGTGTATGGGAGGATAATTGGGGGGGGGGGGTGTAGGTATTTTTTGGTTACATGCCCAGTCCATTGAACTGCTCTTTTTCTTTTATTGCTGAAAGTGTTTAGAGATATAAATTATATATATATAATTTTAGAAGGATTGCCTTGGTTGCATCTCAAAAATTTGGGTATGTTGTCTCATTGTTGCCATTTTTAATGAATTTATTGATTGTTTCTATGATTTGTTTTTTGACCAACCCACTTTTTAAGACTAGGTTATTTATTCTCCAATTAATTTTTAATTGTTTCTTCAGTGTTCCTTTAGTGAATATAATTTCTACTGTAGTCCAAAAGAGGAGTGTTTAATATTTTTGCTTTTCTGCATTCTTGTGAGGTTTTCCTTCCCTCATTTCATGGTCAGTTGTTACAGAGGCGCCATGAACAGCTGAGAAATATGTGTGTAGCTAGGTCCCAATTACTGCAAATAATAAACCTCTTAGATTGCATTATTTGATTTCAAACTATTCAAATAAATAACTGTGTAAAATATGATAATTGATTCTATGCAGTGCAGATTCAAATAATGTGACCACTTCAGGAGATTCATTATTCACACCAATCAGGATCTAGATGTGCTCCTTTCTATTCCCATTCTGTAATCTCCAGGGAATCTATCATATCTGACTTCTAAAATTCTTTTCACATCCTCCACTTCTTTTTTTTTTTAAATTTTTGGTTAGATTTATCTAGGTTTGAAAGTGGTAAATTGAGGCCCTTTGTTATTATAGTATTACTATCTATTTCTCCCTATAAATTAACTAATTTAACTATGAGTATTTAGATGCTACACAATTTGGACCATGGTACTGATATTAATTTGTTACCTATGTACCTTTCAGCAAAATGTAGCTTTCTTTTTATCTCTTTTAATTAAGTTTATTTAATTAAGTCTATTTGTTGTTGCTTTGTCCAAGATCGTGATTGCTATCCCTGCCCTTTTTACTTCAGCTGAAACATAATAGATTTTGCTCCAGACCCTTATTTTAATTCTTTGTGTTTCAAGTGTGTTTCACATAAACACATTATTGTTGGATTCTGCTTTCTAATACATTCTGCTATTTTCTTCTGTTTTATGGAAAAGTTTATCCCATTCCCATTCCCAATTATAATTAACTGTATATCTTCTTCCATCTTATTCTCATATGCTTTTCCTTCTCTTTGTTTCCCACTTCCTCTTTATAAAGCAGAAGAGGGTGATGAGAGAGGAGTGAACTCAGCATCAGTACTCTAGGTTTAGTGTGATTTGCTTTCTGCTCCCCTGCCTCTCTTCTTTTCCTCTCACCCTGAGACCCATAATAGATTTTTATCCTTTTTTACCCCTCTTCTTTTAAGCCCCTCTTTGAAATTTACCCTCCTTAGTTAGAGTTCATTTTGCTTAAAATTAATATCTCCCTTAACCTGTCCCCTCTCTCCTTGCCCCCTTTCCTTCTGTCCTTTCCCTCTTGTTTACTTAAATCTATTTCTGTGAGGGGGAGGAGAGAGGGGGGAGCAATGAGCCCTGCCCCCCCAGGTGTGTATTCTTCCCTCCTTTGGCTAGTTTAGATGAGTGAGGATCAAGTCCTCCCTCTTCCCCCTTATTTACACAGATTTCTATTTACACCCCTTCATTATGTGAGACAATTATCCACATCATTCCTCTCTTCCTCCCCACTTTCCACTCATGTATTCTTCTTCCCTTTCCTCTACAGTTTTCTAAAAGGTGGTGTGGTGGATAGAGCACCAGGCCTGGCTTGAGAGAGACCTGAGTTCAAATCTGACCTTAGATACTTACTAATTGTGTGACCCTGGGCAAGTCACTTAATATCTGTTTGCCTTAGTTTCCTCATCTGTAAGATAGGGATAATAACTGCGCCTACCTTGCAGGGTTGCTGTGAGGATCAAATGAAGTAATATTTGTAAAGCACTTAGCCCAGTGCCCCACGCCTAGTAAGCTATACATAAATGTTAGCTATTATTATAACAAAACCAGCCTTAGGTCTTCTGTCTAATTCAACCCCATCGATGACCCTTTATGATAATAGAGTTCTGAGGGAATACTTGTATCATCTCCTTATTTGACTACATGTCTATAAACACATACAACCAGCTATGTGGTAACCTTGGAGGGTAGGGAGCAGGAGGCTCTAGTAGCTGGAAGGACTAGGAAAGGCATCATGCTAAAGCAGTGCAAGTCAGAGATGACAAGAGCCTTTCCTTGGGTGGTGGCCCAATGTGAGTAGAGAGGAGATATGGAAAAGCCATTGGAGAGGTAGAATCAACAAGATCAGCAACTGATTGGATGAGGGGGGAGGGGCTTGAGGGAAACTGCAGAGTAGAGAATGACACCAAGATTTGGAGCCTGGGTGGCTCCCTGTCCAATGGCAGGGAAGTTTCTGAAGAGTGGTGGCTTTGCCGAGAAAGCTAATTAGCTCTGTTCTAGACCTGTAAGAGTCTGAGATGCCTCCAGGACATCCAGTTGAACGGGTCCTAGAGATATTTGGTGATTAAGGAATGGAGCTCAGAAGAGAGACCTGAGGCGATGCGTAGATCTGGGCATATGCATACAGGTGATAATCCAATTCATGAGAGCTGAGGAGGTCATCAAGTGAATAAATGGAGAGGAAGGTGAAGAGAGCTCAGGACAGAGCCCGGAGGGAAACCACAGTTAGTAGGTGTTACCTGGATGATGATCCAGCAAAGGAGATTGAAGAGGAGCAATCAGACAAGTAGAAGAGCCAGGAGACAAGGATATCCCAAAAACCTAGAAAGGAGAAAGTTTCGAGGAGGAGAGGCTGGCCAATAACGTCTTATGCTGCAGAGATCTCAGGAAGGATAAGGACCAAGAAAAGGCCATTCGATTCTCAAGCCAAGGACTTATGTTTGGAATCAGGCAGGAGACGGGAGAAGCCAAAGGCTGGAGCAGGTGACCTCAGAAGGTCCCTTCTAGTTCTGAAAGTTTCATATAAACAAGTGGTAGCAGCCATACCTTGGGAAGTGTGTTCCTCCTGACCCCAAATGAGCTACAGACTGGAGGGAAGCACGCTTTCTGAGGAATGGAGCCCTGCCTAACTTGACCTTTTAAAATGTCAGCATCCCAAGTAGTGGGCCCATGTCCTCTTCCTGCTCTTATCTCTACCCCTCTTTGCCCTCCAGCTGCATTCACATGCTGTCTCCCAAAGCTGTCCATCTTGTCTCTACTTGAGCTCAGGGTCTTGCTATGACCAGAGGCCCATGGCTTTGAGCCTGGATCTGTGTGAGGGCACACCCCCTTTGTCCTTTGAGAAATGGAACCCAGGCCTCCTCATATCTAGTCCAGTGCTTTTCTCCTGCCTCTGCTCCAGGCCACATCAGTCAGAGGAGCCCTCATCTGCTCATGGCCTGAGACAAGGAAGGAAGGGAGGGAAGAGCAGGTTAGAGAAGAAGGCTTAAGAGAGTGTGTCCCCGAGGAAAGGTTCCAGCTAATGAAATCCATGAGACTTAGTCCCTAAGACAGGACTGGCTTTTTCTCTCTGCCCTCTCTGACATCTGCTCCAACAGAATTGAGTCCTAATTCCTTTGCTCACCCTAGAGAAACGTAGCAAACCAAGGCAAAGGCAGGTCTTAATGGTTGGCTCTGAGCACACACGCCCCGCCCCATTCAAGGACAACTGCTTTAACATAAGGAGAGGGTTAGCACTGGCCAGGTGAGCTGGGACAGCACTGTGGCAGCTGAGGCTGAAGAAAAGGCCCTAAGCCCAGCCGGAGGCCCCTGCAGTGAAGCATCCTGGGAAGAAATGTACTGCTCCTTTATTTATCAGCCTTCCCAACGGGGTCAGAAAGGAGTAGGCCTGGAGAAGAGCCCAGCCACGGGTTTGCTCATCAATTTGAACATTAAACTCCTAATGGCCTAATGAAATCCCCAGACCAGTCCTAAGATTGCGATGAAACTTGATTTCCAAAGGCTTCAGGTATTAAGCAAAGCTGGGCTGGACACAAGGAGCGAGTAGCAACTTTGGAATAATGAAGGCGTTTTCCTCTTTCTCATTTATGGCCCTTTTCTTCTTTGGGAATTTCTCCATGGCTTTCAGATTTATGGTAATAGCTTTTTCCTCGCAGCTTAACCCTTTCTCCCCGGTGCCTCAGCATCCCATCAGTGCCCTGGAGCATAGAACCTTTAGAAGGCAGTCTCTACTCTGTGAAAGTGTGAAAAACCCTTAGGCTGAGGCACGTGGCTCCTAGACCCCGTGTGGGGGGTGGGGGGAGGGGAACAAAGACACAGCAGCCTAGGCTGGTGTCTCTGGCTGCAGATGGGAACTGTTAGGGAGAGGGCCCTGTCATTTGTTCCCTCCTGATTGTGTGACTCTAAGGTTGACGTCTAACCTCTCTGGTGAATCTAGTGAGGTTAGAAGCAGGGTGGGGTGGTACAAGGAGCTCGGAGGCCAGGAAAGGGTGCATACAACTAGTCAGCCCCAGAGACTGAACCCTCAAGTGAAGCTAGCACCAACCCCTTCCCATTCTTCTCCCCTGGCTCCCCCGCCTTTCAGTGACGGAGAAGCTGCCTCCTCCTAGCTGGACCAGGCTGGCTTCCACCTCATGTCCATAAACCTGAGATTTTTTACAAGAGGCCTGGGTTCTGACCCATCTTGTGGCCTTGAGCAAGTCCCTGTTCCCCTCTCTGGGCCCCCCCAGAGTTCCCCTCCTCCCCCTAGATCCATAAAATATGAGAGGCTGAACTAGAGCTATAAAGGCCCTCCCAGTTCTATGATTTACAGAAGTGCTCTTCTTGGGGCCTGCTGGCTGACGGCAGCTCCCAGGCAGATAGCTCTGTAGAAAGAAAAATACAAGGCCGATCCAATCCTCCCCATAAATACACTCTACAGGACTCATTGCCAAGCCTAAGCAAATAAGAGCGATTACTGCTTGAGGTACCTTAATTACTAATGTGTCTCGAGTTGCCACCAGATCAAACAGAGGCCCCGAAAAGGCCAGCTAATTGCAAGTTTAATAATGACAGCTTTCACTTGCCCGTGGAATACACAATCTTCTCTCTAGGTAGGGAGACAGGGGGTGGGCCTGGGAGCTGAGGCCTGGGCCAGGGGCCAGGGTCATGGTGCATGCTAGAATCAGTAGGGTTGGTACAGCCTCAGGATGCCAGAGCCAGACCATGCAATCCAACTTGTCCCCAGTGGTAATCCCCAGTTAGGGGGCATTCAACTTTTACTCAAAAATTTCAGGTGATTGAGATGCCAGAATCCCAGGAGGCTCCCACTCAGCTTCCAGTTGTTAGGAAGCGCTTTTCTTTCCCTCCAGCCTAAGTCTATTTCTCTATACCCCACCCCCACCCCATCTTAATTCTTCCTCCCTGGGCTAAGCAGAATAAACAGAATTTTTTGTTTCACATGACAATCCTCTCAGCACCTGAACATAGTTGTGATTCCTCTTCCCACCCCCACCCCCACTCCCTGCCACCCGTGCCTAAGTCTTCTCTCCAGGATGAACATCCCCAGTTTATTCAATTGGTCCCTATATGAGATGATCTAATTTAAGGCCTTTCCTGATAAGAATTCATGTAACATAATAGGTAGAGTACTGGATTTAGAGTCAGGAAGCCTGGGTTCAAATGTGACATTTACCACCTGTGTGCCATTGAGGAAGTCACTTGATCCCTCTGGGGTCCCACCTCACCATCATCCTGGTTCTCCTCCTTTGTCACATGACCCAAAGCCACCTTCACATTGGAGGCTGCCAGCCTGTACTCCCTTCGGGCTTCTCTGGGCTGTCAGCACACCCCATCCCCCAGATCTCTTTTAGACAGCCTGCTAGCTAGCTCCAGCTCCCCTGTTTTGTATTTAGGACGTTGATTTCTTCAGCCCAAGTAGAAGACGTTCATTTATCTCCTATTCGGTTTCAGCTTATGGAGGTTGTTAGGCAGTACGTTAGCTCTCTCAAGGCCCAGCTTTGGGGCATCACCTGCGAATTCTCTAGCGTTGTCTCTGTGCCTTCATCCAAGACCTTGATAAACATGGCAAACATGTATGCCTCCTCTCAGCAGAGGCCCAAGAAACCGTGAGGGTGGAATATTCCAGGTGCTGTCAGCCAGGATGGTTGGATCAGTTCACCTCACAGGGGACCAAGCACAGATAGCTGGGCTATTCTATTGGAGACCTTCTAAGGGGACGTTGAAGCATTAATGACCACACGCCGACTTCAGCTATTCAGGCCATTTCAAATCCCCCAGTATTTTTGTCTTGCCCACATTTCTCCATGACGGAGATAAGATTAGCCTGAGAGGCTTGGTCAAATGCTTTTCCAAGACTAGCATGAGCCTGCTCCAAGGTCTGCTCTCCTGGTCTGACATAACCCTGTTAAAAAGGACATGGTGTTCATCTGGCATAACTTGTCCTTTTGAAAACCTGTTTTCTTGATGCCTTTTGTTTTATTCCCTGATTACCCCTCCCACAAGGGCCCTGGAAATGAACCTTCCTTGGTAACAAAGGAAAAAGAGTCAAGCAAAAACCCAACTGATTCAAGAAGCTTGTCTGGTGGTGTATGTAGCATTGTGCCTTTGTGGGCCCCCACCTCTCTGCTCCATTCCTGGTTCTCCATTGTTGGTTTCGGTTACTCTGAATTCAGGTACATTTTAATGAGCTTGTCATTTACACTCCTGTAACCAGTGCATGTACTGTGGAGTTCTATCTTGCTGAGGGTTAGGTTTGGAAGTCAGCCCAGAAGATAAGAATTGCATGTAATTAAAATGACCCTCTCTCCACAGCAGGTCTCCAGGGTGAAGCGTCTGGTATATTGGAGCAATGTAGCTAAAGGAAGTTGGCAAGGCAGACTTGTACCCTGAGGATAAGGACTGGCAGTAAAGGATGGTCCAACTGCTGGCTATAGGGGAGTGGGGTGGAAGGGGTTGTGGCAAGCAGAACTGGGCACAGACTCCAACTAGACAAGGTAATGCTAACCCCCTACATGAGGTCCTGGGGCCCTGTTCCTCCTTTTTCATCCCACTACCCTTCCCTCCCCCTGCCTTGAGAAGGGTTAGAGAAGGGAAGATAGACATATTTCTAAAGAATGAATTCAGACTAAGTGGCACTGAATGCTGGGACTGTTGCCCTTCCCCTAAAAGAGCTAACAGTCTAATTGGAGGGAAGACAATGCATAAAGGAATATCAGAAGGGGGTGGGGTGCAGTCCTGGCCTGGCCTGCAGTGGAGAGGACCAGGAGAAGGTGGGTAGGCCTGCTTCAGAACAAGGTAAGTTGAAAGTTCACCTGTCAGAAGCCAGTTCCCCAGGGGCAGAGCCCAGGGGTCTGGCCAGGGAGGTGAAGATGGTAACCAGAATGTAGGCAGCCTGGTGTAAAGGTGGGAAGCATAATAGAGGCTTGTCGTGGGACAAGACGTGGCAAAAGATCATCAGGCAGAGCTCAGCTTTGCTACGGTGGAATCTAGAGTTCCATCCAGAGGAACCAGTGGAGTGGCATCTGTTTCAAAGGGGATGTCATTGTTCTCCCACAATTCCCTTTTTTTTTTCTGGAAGAGTAAAACCACTTCTCACACAACCATATATTTAATATTGTTTTTGCCCAAGCCCTCCACTTTTGACTATTTCCATTTTTGGCTATCTTTGCCAATTTTCAGGGTGTGAAGTGAAGCCTCAGAGTTAATTTGCATATCTTATTATCCATGATTTGGAGCATGTTTTCATATGATCCAATCAACCCAGCAAAAGAAAACCAGGAGAGAGCAGTGACAGAAAACCCAGAGAGGAGAGAGTATCCAAGAGGACATGGTGGTCAGTAGTGTCAAAGGCTGTAGAAAGCTCAAGGATGATCATTCAATTTAGTAACAAATCATTGGTAACTTTAGAGAATGAAGTTTCAGAGGAATGATGAGGTCAGAAGCCAAACTGCAGAGGGTTTAGAAGAGAGAGGGGAAAGGAAATGGAGACAGCAAGTGTGGAGGGCCTTCTCAAGGAGTATCACCATGAAAGGAAGGACAGCTAGAGGTTGAGAGCTGATGGACATGGTAGGATATGGTGAGAGTTCTTTTCTTAAAGAAGTGGGGGATGACTTGGGCATGTTTACAGGCACCCGGGAAGGAACCAAGAGATAGGGAGAGATTGAAGAAAAGTGGGGGCAATCTGATGGAAAAGACTCAAGGGAACAAGATGATGGCTTACAGTTCATCTCCTTGGACCACTTATCTTTGGGCACGATCTGTTTTTAACAAAATTATGTTGTTCCTTTATTATTCCTGTTTTCTTTTCTGAAAGTTTGCTAATGATAGGAAGAAATACGGAAGGAAATATGCGTTTCTTCTACTATGTGCCAGGCACTGTGCTATACACCTTTCACAAATATTATCTCATTTGGACTTCACAACAACCCTACAAGGTAGGTACTGTTATTATCCACATTTTATACTTGAGGTAACTGAGGTAAATGGAGATTATGTGACTTGCCTAGAGTCACACAGCTAGTAAGTGTCTGAGGCTGGATCTGAGCTCCAGTCTTCTTGACTCCAGGCCCAGGGCTCTAGCCACTGTGCCACCAGCTGCCTAATGATTTCTTTAATAATATACTTAAGAATTTTGCAGGCAGCCCAAGTCAAGCCTGGACTATAATTTGAAGACTTCATTCTCTTGACTTTAAAAAAAAAATTGGGACATTTACCCTTCTCCAGTTTGCTGCACCTCTCCCATTCTCCATGATCTTGCCAAGATCACTGACAGAGGCCCAGCAATCCCACCTTGCAGTTCTTTCAGTACCTTGGAGAGCAGTTCATTGGAGCCCTGTGACTGGAACTCGTCATAGGCAGTTAGCAGCTCTTAATTTCTTCCTATGTATGTTAGCTTCCCAGCTCCCTATTAGCCACTTTGGGCCTGCCCTTTCCGAACCATGCAGCACTTTCCTTGAAAGGGAAAACAGAAGCAGAATAAAAATTAAGCGACTTTGCCTTCTCTCTGTTGTCTGTTATATCGCATCCATCCTGATCAGCAGCCTGTCCTTTCTTTGACCTTCCTCTTTTCCCTAGAATAGTTTTCAAAAAACCCACCCCCTTTGTGATGCCCTTGGTTTTTCTAGTCAGCTTTAACTCATTCTGAGCTAGCGTGCTCCCATCACATTCCTACTGGACCCTGTCATGTCATGCCATGCTTTGGCTTCCTCTGGCATTGATTGCTTTCCTTTATTTACATCTTCTATATATGTCTCCTTAAATCCACACTGATTAATAGGTTTCTTGTGCATCCACATCATGCTCTTTAGACAGCCTCTTCCTCCTCAGAACTGTGTCTCCTCTTCTTTCAAATGCCATGCTTGAGAGTTCTTTGAGCTCAATTCTTTTCTAGAACTTCAGGCTGTACGTGCCTACCTATTTTTCCTTTGGACCCTTTGAAAGAGGGCACAAGACAGTATGCCTCACTCCCCTGGCCTCCTCCATCACAAATGCCAAAATGCAATGGCTATTTCTCCCAAGGTTTTCAGCATTTCTGACCCAACAACCAGTCCCTCCTTTGATAGTAAGAAACAGGTCATCCAGAATTGCAGTTTCCCTCATTGGTTTTTCCACCTGTTGAAGAATGAAATTATCATTAAGTCAAGCCAGGAAATTATTAGTTGTTCAGCTTTTGGGAGGGAGAGAGAGAGAGGGAGAGAGAGAGAAGAGAGAGAGAGAGAGAGAGAGAGAGAGAGAGAGAGAAGAGAGAGAGAAAACTGTAGCAGATGTCCAGCTAACTGACATCCCCTATCACTGCTCTATCCCGCCTGGCTTATGATCTCTTGTCCAAACTCCTCATGTGTTTTCTCTTTCTAAGGTAGTCTACAAGGTGCTCCCATGACAATATCACTTCTGGCTCTGCCCCTGTTGATCTTCACCCCAGTGCTCTCAACTATGCTTACTCTTTCTCAGTCCTTGATTTATGAGGTCTCCATAATAAAATGGAAAGTTGCCCTCAGTTTTCATGCCATACACTCTGACTAAGAAAACTGACCGTGCAGTAGGTTTTATTAAACCAGCAAAAAGCATCACAGCCAACCCCAGTAAAGAACACGCTCCTTTCCTTTCTATGAAGCCCTGCCTCTCCCAGGCTCCAGGATCATACATAGTCCTCCAAATTCAGTTTACCTGCATTCGAGGCCTCCCCCAAAGGGAACACATTCACGAGTGTTAGACATTTCACCATCTTGCCCTGAATGCATACAATCTCCAGAATTCACAGAACCAATGAAGGACAAGAGGCAAGCTTGCCTCTTGCTGGTGCTTGGTTCTACCTCCTTGGTTAAGAAAGTCCTCCAGGGGGCAGCTAGGTGGCACAGTGGATAGAGCTCTGGCCTATGAGTCAGGAGCACCTGAGTTCAAATCCAGCCTCAGACACTTGACACTTAGTAACTGTGTGACCCTGGGCAAGTCATGTAACACCGACTGCCTCAGCCAAAACAAACAAAACAAAGAAACTCCTCCGGTGGGGCCACTGGATTTGGGCCAGGACTTCCACACTGCACCTCTGGCACTTCATTGTTTGGGGTTCCCTGGATGGGCCACATGGTTCTCCTCCAGGGAACTGAAGCTCATATGTCCATCCTGTCAGCTCTGGTTGTGGGGTGTGTGTGTATGTGTGTGCATGTGTGTGCTCCTGTGTGTCTACTCTCCTTTTGAAAGATTGTGGCCCAGGTATACATAAAGTAGTGAATCACCCTGAAAATGGTTATCAAGGGGGTAATTCAGGACTAGGCAAAGATTTCATGCTTTGGCCAGGAGTTAAGGGAATTTTATACCCTGTATAAGAAGATGTCAGTACAGCACAAAGCCCTCAGAGGTTGGAGGCTGAGAGGACCTTGCGGACCCCAAATGACGCCTGGGTGTAACCATTACTCTTCTACTCCCCCCACCCCCTTTACCTAGACTCTCTTTTTTAATAACTTGTACTCTTATAGAGTCATGTCCCAAACACGGATCCCATTTCTACTAATTCTCAGCAATGCTTCCAAGGTAAAATTGGCCTTGTGTTAGAATCTCTAGGTCACTTTGTGGATTGGAGTACAGCAGGGCTTTTTAACTTTTGGTCTGTGGACCTCCTCAGGGGATCCATGGGCTGATTTCAGGGGGTCTACAAGCTTAAGTGGGAAAAAATGACATCTTTCTTTTCATTTAGCGTTTCCTTCACTCGTGATTTTGGATAAGAGTATATCCCCAGACTTTACCCAAGGGGTCTGGGGTCCAGACAAAGTAAAGACATTCTGGTAGAGAGACAAACATCTGATGCCATCGGGTTCATTGCCAGTGTCCTCGGTCTTCAGTGAAATTCTGCTCATGTCTACTGCTGTCCTTCCCAACTTAAGCTACTCTCTGTGCTAGCTGACTTGGTGGAGATCTGTAGGTAATTGTGTCCCTCCCATTCCTTAGGAAACTTTGGGGAAGTGGAGTGGGGAGACCTCACTCCCTTGGCAGTCAGCATATTTTGGGGATCTGTCTCTGCACTTGCTGATTTGGGCCTGTTTGGGCCTTGGCGTTTTAAGGTTCAGGGGTTCCCTCCTTCCACAAGGGCAGATCTTAGCATTTCTGTGATTTAGGAGATAGCTTTCAAGAGTTGCTGCAGAGGAAAAAAAAAGAGAGAAGAAATGCTATAACCCAAGAATGAATCATTCTGCAGCTGATCTGGAGTTGGTCTACCTCTCTACACTGTTCTAAGCTGCTTCACAGATGACATCCACTGGTCGTCCTTACTTAGATCCAGGGGTCACCTCCACACCAAGAGGAGGTGGACAGAGAAAAGAACAGAGCTTTTTCAGGGACAGTCTCAAATTTGGGCATTCTGGCTCATTGCTTGGGTCCATCTCTCACCCCTTCTCTAAAGCAGGGCTTCTTAAACTTTTTCTACTCGTGACCCCTTCAGCCCACAGTTTAAGAAGCACTGCTCTTAAGTAAATGACAAAAAACCCCAAATCCCTGGTCAGTCCATGTGGGCTAATCTAGAACATGGAAGACATGATCACCACAGGCTGTATTGTCCAAAGGTCATATATTTACCACACTAGTTCAGGCCTTTATCACTGCTTGGACAATGGCAATAACCTCCTATCTGGACTCCCTGCCTCCACTCTACTCTCTCCCCTCTCCAAAGTGCAATCACTCTCTCTACTCGATAAATTCCTTTAGCTCCCTATTACCTGCCAAATCAAACATGAACTCCTCCCTTAGCATTTATTGCCCAACACAATCTGGCCCCAACTGACCTTTCCAGCCTCATTTCATGGCACCTTCCTTCCCCAACTCCTACTCCTATGCTTTTGCACTGGCCGTGTCCCTCATTTGTGGAGTATTCTCCCTCCTTACTTCAACCTCAGAGTCCCTTACTTCTTTAAGACACGAGTCAATCACAGCCTCCTATATGAAGCTTTTCCTGATCCCCACCACCAGCCAAGAGTGCCGTTCTTCCCTCTACCCCTCATTTACCTTACATTTATTTTGTAGGTAATTCTATATACTTATTTATGCGTATGTTCTTGCCCCTATAGGCCCTGCCCTCCTTGAGGGCAGGGACTTTCACTTTTGTCTCTATATCCCCAAAACCTAGCACAGTGCCTGGCATATAGTAGGTGCTTAATAAATAGTTGTTATTTGATTAATACAGAAACGTTTTTTTAAAAAAGCTTCTGATAGAACTATTAAAAAAAGATCTCTTCTTGAGTCAATGATAGCTAAGGAGAGGAAGGGGCCAGGCACAACCTATGCGTGAAGATACAGTTATGCCAGTGTTATTTGTTTTGGAAAAAGCAAAAGAAATGAAGGTAACTCTCCTCTAGGCCTGATATACCCTCCTTCTTCATCTCTTCCTCAGAGAAGCCCTTGTTCCCTTCAAGGCTGACCTCTAACAATGCCCCCTTCAGGAGAGAGGCCTTTCCTTCTCCTTCTAGCTGCTAGAGCCTTTCCCACTTCCAGTCTCACCCCCTTCCCCCAGACACACCCATTACCCTGTATTTCCTTTGGATACATTTACGTGTTCATGTTGTTTCCCTAACAGAATGTAAACTTTTTGTGGGCAGGATCTGTTTTCATTTTTGTCTTTGTACCGTTGTTGCGGGCTGAGAGGTTGAGAGGTTGAGAGGTTGTGACCCCTCAAAGACTGAATTACAGGATGGGTCATGTGGAATGAATTCACAGACTCAAGCATTCTTTAAGCCAAGGTGGCAAAGTTTATTGTTACGCTTTTCAGCGGGCAAGGATTCTTAAAGGATCCTGCAACCTTAGAGAGGTACAGTTAAAGTTTTTATAGGATAAAATACAATAAAACATGTGCCAAATATGCTAACTAGGGGATTCAGGGTGGGATTCAGAAGTGGTCAGTTCTTAAAGAAACATGCACTTCTTGTACCTACTGCGCAGGCATTTTACCCAGAGTTCACTAGGAAAAGCCCACAAGGGGGGGCCACGTGGAGGTGTGGTTTTAGGCCTGCTATGTCACTAAGTCAACTGGAGTTCAAGGTAACTGACAGTTGTCCAGTCTGCCACCAATCAATGTCTTGTTTGACAAGATAGATGTAGGGAGTATACATATGTCTTAAGTCTAGAATACAGTTAATGAGGAGCCCAGGATGTAGATAATGTGGTAGGGCGGTAGGATAGTATAGTAGTGGGTAAGAATGTCTTTATGACCCAGTGCAAAGCCAGTTTAAACTAATAAATCCTTTAGGTGCTGTTTGGAACTGCACCAGGGAGAGAGATAAGGGTCTTGCTGGGGCCCACTCATGAGTAATTGCTAAGCACAGGGTCCTTGGGCTGGGGAGAAACTGTCAGGGACAGTGTTTCTGAGGCTAGGGAGAAATTGGGGTCCAAGTACAAGCACAAGCACCCCATCACCATCAGTGCCTACCAGGGTGTCTAGTATAAGGGCTTGATGAATGAATGAATGAACAAATGAACAGGGGTGATTTGGGAGTTTTTTAATGGCAAAATCACATGGGCTTATGAAAATGCCTTCATCAAAGAGCCTACAGAACAGAAACAGCCTGGGCCTACAAGGACCTTAGTCTCCGCCTTAGGTAAATTTACTGATTTTCTGAGGCACAGGCAAAAGAAAGAAGCCTTCTCTTGCCCTTAGGGAATCTGTAATCTTGTTAGAAAGACTACATTTAACTTACCAGAAGAAGGGAACAAACAAAGTTGACCTCATCGGCCCCTGGGGCTTGGAGCAAACCAGGGCTGAGACTCTAGCCAGTCTCCTTTTTCCAGCATTTCTTCCCACCTCTGCCCCACTGTTTCCCCTCTCCTCCCTGCTGGTGGTCAAGCTATTTTATAGACCAGACCAGCTTTGCCCCTGCCCCAGCCTCTGCTGGGTTCTCTCCTCAAGGCACTGGTCCCTGCAACTTACCTGGGCCAGGAGGATGCAAACACTGCCTTGCCCAGCACTGCAAAGTCTTGGCCTAGGCAGGTAACAATAGATCTGCTCTGCTGCTGTCAGCACAGGGGCAGGCTCTTGGAGAGCTCCAACCTTTGCTAAGAGGCAAGGAAAATCGAACTGTTTCCCAGCAGCATTGAATGAGGCCCCTTGTGATCTTTTCATTGGAGAACTATTTATCTATCTCAGAGAGCGCAATTAGGGTTAGCATCTGCCTTAGGGCAGCAGCATTGGAGTCCCCTGAGGGCCCCGAATACCGGGACCAGCAGAATCAAACCAAGACCAGCCTGCAGACAGGATCGGCCTTATTCACCCCAGGGAGGATGGAAGCAAGTGATTCTCAGGCGCAAGTGGCTCACTCGAGCCCCGCCATGAGCCGTTTGTCCAGCTGTGTCCCCATGCTTCCTCAGCCCTCTCTCACCCTTGAATCCTGTTAGAGGAACAGCTCCTAAGAGCATCCATGCAGTCTCCCAGTCTCTGATCTGCATGTGCACTCTAGCTGGAACAGATGCTGGCCTTGTTCACGAAGAGCCCAGACAGGAGACTGTACCAAGGAGGCCTGGGGCCGCCAGCCCAAAAGTGGGAGTCAGAGATCCCCATCTCTTACTTGCTGGTCAACTTGGAGCTCCTCCCATAGTTCTGAGCATTGCAATGGTCAGGGTGAAGGGAGCAAAGAGGGCGGCTGCTATGAATCACTCCCTAACTCAGGGAGAACCACGTGAGGCCCATATAAAGCAGGCATTGCTGAGAGCTTACTTTGTCTGTCACAGGCATCTCTGGAAGGGAGCAGTCTAAATATGGTCTGATGGTCTAAGGGGGTGTCCCGTAGACCCACAGCCCGAGAGAGCAGCAGCCTCTAGGAACCACCACCAACCCTTCCCCCATCCAGCCTTTGAACCTCCCCACCGTTTCACAGCCCTCCTTATTCTTCGAGCCTTTCCCCCATTTATTCTTTAACCATTTTGTTTGTCCCTAGTTGTTTGTTGTGTCCCTCACTAGATTGGGAGCTCCTTGAGGGCAGGGGTGGGGTTTTGCCTGTTTTGGCCTCCAGGGCACCAGTACAGTGCTGGCACATTATAAGCACTTAATTAATGCTCAGTTGACTGACTATATAGCCCCAAATCAAACTCCCCGGTTTCTCTATACTTGCCATTTTTCTTGTTTCTCTCTGGTCAGGTACCCAGGCTTAAGATGTCTTAGTTAGCTCTGAGCCCTACCTCTCCCCTTTCCCTCCACAGCCACAGCCAATGAGTCATGGAATCCTGTGAATTCTTCCTTCTTGCTCTCTCCTTTCCATTCTTCATGATTGTCTGCCCTGTCTCACCAGGGATCAGAGTGACTTCCCACAGGGTCTTCCTTCCCTCTGGCCTATCTTGTCTATCCAGAACATGTCCATCACCTGCTCAATTCAGTGCAACCAACCTTTATTAAGATCCAAACAAGGCCTGTGCCCAGCACCAAAGATACAAGGAAAAGGCCCACCCTTTGGGAGTCTATATTCTACCAGGTGGGAACAATGGAACCCAGTGTGGCCCAATATAATGCAAGGGAAGGGGTGATGAGAGGAAAGGAGAAATCCAAGCAAAAGGCTCGAGGAAGAGTTGAGGATCAGGGAAGGCCTCTTGAGCTGAGCCTTGAAAGAAAGAGTTGAGGAGGTCATATATTCCACACGTGGGGGTGCACTGTGCCCATATACAAGTTTCTAATGGCTTCCCATTTTTTTTAGTCTAAAGTCCTAGCCCTTCCTATCTCTAGCAAGTTCCATCCATTCTCCACTCGACTGCCAAAATGATGTTCCTAAAGCACAGGTATCTGGGCAGCGAGGTGGCACAGTGGATAGAGCATTGGCCCTGGAGTCAGGAGGACCTGAGTTCAAATCCGGCCTCAGACACATAATACTTCCCAGCTGTGTGACTCTGGGTAAGTCATTTAATCCCAATTGCCTCAATAAAAAGAGGGGGGGAAAAGAATACTACTAAAGCACAGGTATGGCTATGTCTCACACATGCACATGCACACACACGTACACCCTTCACCCGCTCAATAAACTCCATCTCTGGCTTAGCATCAGTCTAATTGGAATCCCTGGGGAGGTGCTTCCATTCCAAAGAGCCATGGCCTTGTGAGCCAGTAGGACCCAGCCTTAATAAGGCTACAGCATCATGGTCCAGTAGCCAGATATGCTCCATAAAGGGGAACTCACTTGTCTCTGGTCACATGACTGGAAAATGGTGGAGCCAGGCTGTGCCCCAGAGTCTTCTAATTCCAAATCCAGCATTCTCTCCCCATACCATGGCCCTGGAGAAACAAGTGGCCAAAGGGTGAAAAATAAGTCACAGTGGTATTCAGTAACTCTTCTGACCCACCCCTCTCAAATTTCCAGTACCCTCAAGTTATATATAATAGTTCATATTTTTCCAGTGTCTTAAGGTTTATAAAACATGTCATATTCATGATTTCATTTGTTTCTGACAAGACTTCTGTGAGGCAGGTGCTATTACTAGCCCCATTTTACAGATAAGGAAACTGTAGAGGTTAAGTGACTTGTCTAGGGTCATACACCTAGTGTGTGTCTTAGGTGAGATTGAAGCCCAGGTCTTTTGAATCCAGATTTGGCTCCTTCCAAGCAAGTATGGCTCCTGAAGGCTTCACTCCCTCCGTGGACTGATAACTAATTCAAGCTAAGGTGTCAATGGCAGATATTAGCTAAATGTATGCCCCCTTGCTTCCAGATATGTCTTTGTACTTTAACCAGGACCTGACTAAAAAGGAGGGTCAGCATTGTAAGCACTGGGACAGAAGCAAGGATAGTGTTGTGCAGAAAGGATGTTCTTTGTTGGGGGGAAGGAAAAGGCCCTGCTTTAACTGCCCTGCTGCCACTGATTCTCCCTCTGGGAGTCCCCAGGGAACACTTCCAGTTATCCTTTGATTCAGAACTCAGACCTATTGAATAATGAGCTGTGGTCCACTGAGACATTCATATTAATGGCTTGGCCCCAACTCTGCTTGGATGAAAACAAACGAGGGAGTCCTTTAAAAGTGTGTGGTGCAGGTCGGACTTGGCAAGGTTTATTCTGAGTTTCTGCAACATCTGATAAACACCTTGTAAACACTCTAACAATCTTGGATCACTGCCCCACAGTTTCCTTGGGAGGTTCTCCCTGCTTCCTGGCCTGGAGTTTACAGATTCCATTCTCTTCTCTTTTTTGAAAATCAGGACAGCAGCTCTTGTCCTTCGGTTGACCCTGATCTTTCAAAGATGGCTGACAGTGACGCGGCAACCATATCTTCCAGTTCTTTCAGTACTCAGAAATATAGTTCATCCTCCAGGAAGTGGTATCTTTTCCTCCTCACTGCCACTGCATCTCTTTGCGCCCCCCCCCTTTGTCTTCCCATCCCATGCAACTCTCATCCATGTTTTCCCATGACTCCTCCACAGGGGATTCACCCAAGGTGAAGGCAACTTTCCCCCAGATCTCTTGCCAAGGCCTGGATGCCAATGGTACAAGCCAGCAGTCTACTGGTCCCCCCTTGGTCTCACCACATGCCTGGCCCCCATACTCTTCCAGGCATCCAGCTCTCTAATGACATGCTTCCCCCAATTTCTCTTACCTAGCTCTTCATTGGTAACCTGATGTAGCCTCTCATCACCATCACCGAGGCAATCCATTGCCTTTTATATGACCTTCCATTTAATTCTTTGGTGACTGACATTTTAAAACAAAATTCTATGAGTTCTTATCATGGCTCTCTCACTGAACCACTTGCCCTCTTCTTCATCATCATCACCATCATCATCATCATCGTCGTCAAAATAGCACTTGTATAACACTTGAAGATTTGTGAAACACTTTCAAGATATTACCTCATTCAGTGGATCCTTTCAATGACCCTGGGAGGTTGGTGCTGTTGTTATCCCTATTTTTTTCAGACAAAGAAACTGAAGCAGCCAAAGGTTAGGTGACTTGCCCAGGATCACACAGCTACTAAATACATGAGGCAGGATCTGAACTCAGGTCTTCCTCACTCGAGGTCCACTGCACCACCTAGATGATTTTGGGGGTCTCTTTTTCCCACCTGTAAAATCTAGATATACTATTAAATCAATTTTCACTTAGTGGACATAACGTTAAGCTTTCTAGGGGAAATGGAAGCAGTCACTGGCCTATGTACCCATATATGCCTGCGATGGGAAGAGTACCAGTGTTGGGGCCCCTTTTTTGTAAAGGTTGTGATACATCTTTTCCATTTCTTGTCACTCAGAGTGATTTTTTGCCCTTGGATCTCACATAAATGTGTTTTTCCCTCTGCTTCTCATCATTTATGAGGTGATACTACTCATAATCTTCTATCATCTTCCTTTTGTAAGATTTGACAAACGGGTTTGTATTCTAATCCTGTGTTGCCCTTGACTGAATATGTCTCTGTTTGGCAAGGGGATCTCATATTTACTGACTGAGGTGCTTTCTAAAGTCTTACATGCACATGGTGGAGATTACTTCATATCAGTAACACTTCTTTAGTAAATAGTGTTAGGCTGTCAATGTCTACACTTTTATCCATTTCCCCCAAATTTTTTGGCAACAGGTTGATTAAGTAGGTCAGGTTCCTGGAGTTGCTTCAATTGCAGAGCAGATCTCATTTCAATTCTTTCTTCTAAATTATCAGTGATTTTGATCTTTGATCTAATAAGTTGATGGTCTGACAACCCAGAATTCCATGTTGGGAACCAACTATTTATTAATAGAATAAAGCATTTTAAAGTACTATTCAGTGCTGAACATGTACGGTGCAGGCTGCCTCTCCAGAAAGAACGGCATTATGAAGAAAAGAGTGAAACTTGCACATGGCCCACAAGTCATTGGCCTCTCTGGCTTCTTACTCCTGAACCATCCTTCCATCACATTCATCATTGCTCTTCCCTGTGCTCACCTTTACCTGGAAGGCACAGAGTAACATGTCAACTGAATTGAGATGTTTCGAGCAAGTGCTTTGTAGCATTTCTCTGCCTCATCCTCTGCAGTAGATGTTACATAAGCAGCACTTAAGATTCCTGGCAATCTTTTTGCAAATACTTATCATGAGCAATATGAGATGAGGGGACCAAGTGTCCCACGTGCCTGTATTCCTTGTTGCCTTTAGATGCATAAGAAAAATAACTCTGCCCACTCTTGGCTTTGCCTCTGCCAAAACAACCTGGGTCCTCCCTTCTAGCTGCCCCCCCCTTCCTCTTCTTGCTTATTTAATAATGAGAATATCAAGATTAATAGGACTCAAGGGCAGCTAGGTGGCACACTGGATAGAGCACTGGCCTTGAAGTCAGGAGGACCTGAGTTCAAATCCGACCTCAGACCAAACACTTGACATATACTAGCTGTGTGACCCTGGGCAAGTCACTTAACCCCAGTTACCTAAAAGCAAAAAAAAAAAAAAGATTAATAGGACTCAGCTTCTCCAGAACTGTCCACCTTCTGGCCACTGGACAAGGATCCCACATTTATAGTACCAAAGGATAAGCTAATGTTTATATATGGTCTAAAAACTGTATGCTTATGAGTTCCCTCTGCTGTGGTGCAAGGCAGTATGGTACAAGGGAAAGAGCAATGACTTGGAGTCAGAGGACTTCTGACCTTGGTTATTTACCAGTTTTGTGATCCTGGGCAAATCACTCAATCTCTCTGGGCCTCAGTTTCCTCCACTGTCAAATGAGGACTTAAGGAACTCTAAGGTTCTTTCATAGGTCTATGAACCCATCTTCCCTTTTCCCTACTCTGCCACCATCACTGTAGAAGTAGGAGGAGGCTGCCTACACCTGGAGGGCATTTTGTGTTTTTGTTTTGTGGGTTTCCGTAGTCAGAGGATTCATCATGAGCCTTGCTAGGCTGGTCCTTGGGAAATGCCAAGATTGAAGTAGAAGTCTTTTTTTTTTTAAGGCAATTAGGGTTAAGTGACTTGCCCAGGGTCACACAGCTAGTGTCAAGTGGTTGGTGTGAGGCCAGATTTGAACTTGGGTCCTCCTGACTTCAGGGCCGGTGCTCTATCCACTGTGCCACCGAGCTGCCCCTGTGGAAGTCTTTCTTGAGCAATCACCAGGACTCACATTTGGCTGGCAGGAACGCCTGCAGGATGCTTTCCCACAAGATAGCTTGGGAAGATTCCCTTGAAGCCCTACTTAGCTGTCCTCATGGCAACCTTAGCACCTTTGAACCTTGGACATTCCTGACATCTTGTTGATGGGACCAGGCCACAAATTGCTGCTTCTCCTGCTTTGCACCCCAGTGCTTCCATCGTTGGGACTTAATTTTTCCTAAAAATCTACACATCTTAATTAAGTCAATATGTTCTTTACTACTCTTTGACTTCCAGGTAAAGGTGAGCAGAGGGGAAAGCAATTATGCATCTGTTGGGAAGGATGGTTCTGGAGTAAGAAGCCAGAGAGGCCAATGACTTAGAAACCACATGCAAGCTTTGCTCCTTGCTTCATAATGATTTCCTTTCTGAAGAGTCAGGAGTCTTGATCCCCAAGTAAACTGTACTTGAGTACACACTCCAATCTCCTGCCCCCTTGTCCTATAGTCCCTGCCAAACCTCAAGCCTGGACTACTCCTAGCTAGGAAGCACCATAGCACATGAAGCACTGGACCTGGACTCAGAAAAACCTAAGTTCAAATCCAACCTTGAACACTTACTAGCTAAGTGATGCTGGGCAAGTCATTTTACCTCTCTTTGCCTCAGTTTCCTCATCTGTAAAAGGGGGATAATAACAGCACCTACCTGCCAGGGTTGTTGTGAGGATCAAATGAGATAGTAATTGTAAGGCCCTTAGCATAGTGCCTGGCACACAGTAGGTGCTTAATCAATGCTTATTCCCCCACTCTACTTACTGGTTGCTGAACAGAGCCAGAGGAAGTCCTGCAACCATGCTGACTAAGCCCACTACACGTATGCCATCCAGTGTCAAATTAGGCCCTCACTGCTAGCAGGCATCACTTTTCCATTCCCTAACTCATTGTCTGTCACCTCCACCACAGAGGTCGCTCTGAACCCTCTCTTCTCTGCTTTATTCAAACCTCCTACGGTAGCCCCTCCTCCTACCCTCTCAGCTGAGGAGTCTGCCTGAGGATCTACAGGGAACACCGAGTCCATTTGATGAGAACTCCCTCTTCTCCCCTGCTCATCTGCTTTCTCTTTAGTTTCTGCTGAAGAAGTGACCCTTGTCTTTGCCAAGGCACCTCTTTCTGCTTGGGTGCTTGATCCATCCCTTTCCTTCCTGCTTTTTTTTTCCCTATCATGCCCCCCCTCATCAGTCTCTCCTTGTCTACTGCACCTTTTCTGGCTGCCTACAAACATGCCCAAGTCTTCTTAAAGATGCTTCACTTGACCTGGTCATTCCTGCTAGCTTTCATTTTTATCTCTCCCCTCCTTTCTCAGCCAAAATTTCTGGGAAAGCCCCATATACACAGTGCCTTCTCTTCCTCTCCTCTCACTCTCCTTTCAGTCTTCCACAATCTAGATTCCCGCCACATCACTCAACTGGAATTGCCCTCTCCAGAGTTACTAATGCATTCTTAATTGCTCCATCTTCATCCTTGTCACCCCTCCTGCAGCGTATGACACTGGTGACCACCCTCTTCTCCCAGATACACAGTCTCTTTTGCTGAGTCATCATCCATATCACTAACTTCCCCTGATGGGGAGAGTCCCCTAAGGCTCTGTCCAGGGCCTTCTCTTCTTCTATAGTATTTCACTTAGTGACATCAGCTCTCATGGGTTCAACGATCTTCTCTATGTAGTTGATTCCCTGAGCTCCAGTCCCCCATAACCAACTGCCTTTTAGACATCTCCAATTGGATGTCCCATAGACATCTCAAACTCAACTTGTCCAAAACATATCTTGTTATTTTTCCCCCAAACCCTACCCTCTTCCCAGCTAACTGTTTAGGGCACCTGCACTTATGACCTCACCTCAACTCTTCACTCATACTCACCCCACATATCCAATTCACTGCCAAATCTTCACAACTTTTCTCCTTTGTGTCTTCACAATTGCATTGCTAAGAGCTTTCCATCTCTCCTGGGCCGACTTGCTCTGGAGAATTTTAGGCCATGGGATGTTGTCTGTCTTTTCTTTGAATCCTCTGAAATCTACTCTCCCCAGATCTAGGGGGTACTCTAGACCATGCCTGGATGTTCTGATCTTCAGCATGAATTCTTAGCAAACAGTTGAGAATTGTTGGTGAGCATTAGACCCAGAATAGAAGTTCCCCTTTGTTAGTTCTTCCATGTTTTAAACAACAAAAATATTATGAAGCAAGCCAAGAATTTATTAGGTTCCGGCAGATGTCCACGTCATTGGAGTTCACTATCGCCACTATAGCACATGTTCCTAGCAAGGCTATAAAGTGCTTCTCTGCTTCCTCCTTCTCTCCAGGCAGTCTGTAGCACACACTGATTGTTTCATTTCTTTTCTCTTTACCTTCACCCAAATGCTTTCCAACTTGTGTTGCCTAGCTGGTTCCTAGGTTCCCTCCCATAAGTAGATCTTTTAAAATATATGCTATTGTCCCTCCTCTTTTACCTCATCTCTTCCTTCTGAGTGAGCTCGGCAGATTTAGAGACATCTCCCTCCCAAATCAAATGGCCCTACGGACTGTCTGTGCCTGACCTGTGCTAGAGCCTTCCAAGCTCATATTGATCTGATCAGCCACAGCTGGACCCACGGTACATTGACCCTGACATTCAGATGGCATTTTGGTCATCTTTGAGTACAAAAGACAAACAACATCCTTCTGAGGAAGGTATAACCCTCCATAGACAAAATTTAGTAATGGGTCCCATCCCACAATGACTCAGTAATATCATTGAGGATCAGTTTGCCACCTGAGCCTAGCATTCACTTAAGGCCTCCCTCCTCTGACTCTTTGCCTTTCCAGCATTCTTTTGTCTTATCCCCTTTTGTAAGCCCCCTTTGTTCCAGCCAAACTGGAATAATTACTATTCCTCCAGTAGAATGTAAACTTCTTGAGGAAAAGAATGATCTAGTATCTCCAAGCTTAGAACAATGCTTTGCACTTAGTAGGTGCTTAACAAATATTTTAATTGAATGAATAAATCACTGTATAGATCCTAATGGGGAAGCTAGGTGGTGTAGTGGATAGAGCACTGGCCCTGAAGTCAGGAGGACCTGAGTTCAAATCTGGCCTCAGACCAAACACTTGACACTTACTAGCTGTGTGACCCTGGGCAAGTCACTTAACTCCAACTGCCTTAAAAAAAAAAAAAAAGAACAAAGAGCAAGAATCACTTTGTGCAGAATAGATAACACCAAAAACATTATTAGGGGCAGCTAGGTGGCACAGTGAATAGAGCTCTGGCCATGGAGTCAGGAGGACCTGAGTTCAAATCCAACCTCAGACACTTAACACTTACTAGCTGTGTGACCTTGGGCAAGTCACTTAACCCCGATCGCCTCACCCCCCCCCAAAAAAAAGCAAAAAAATAAATAAATCCTAACTGGTAGGTACACTATTTCCCCCAAGAAACAAACAGCAGTCGGGGCAGGGGAGTGTGTTTCTGCCCTACTGCCTTCATTGAGTTCCTCATATCTGTGTCTTTTTTGTGAATTGGGAGCTGAGATACTGAACTCCAATTCCAGGCTCCAAAATCACTGATGACCTCTTAACTGCCCATTCAGTAGTCTTTGATATAACTAACTGCCTCCACTCACCCATCCTCCCAGTTATTCTTTCTTCGTTAGACTTCTATGACACTGCTTTTTCCTGGCTCTGTTTGGCTCTCCTCAATCTCACTTACTAGAGCATCATTAATCTTCCACCTTCGAACCATGTGTATTCTCCAGGGCTCTCTCCTAGATCCTCATCACTCTCAATACCCCTTCCCTTGGTGATCTCATCAACTCCCATTGGTACAATCATTACTTTGTAGATCTATTATCCAACCCTACTCTCTCTTCTTGGACACTAGTCCTGTATCACCAACTGCATCCCCACCAGGATGTCCCACCAGCATCTCAAATTCAGTATGTCCAAATGGAGCTCACCCTTCCTCCAGACATCCCTGCCATCCTTCCAGTCACCCCTGTTTGCATCCTTAGGGCCATCCTTGACTCTCTGCTCCCCCTCAACCCCTCACATCCAATCAGTTGACAGGGCTTGTCAATTTTACCTCCACACTATCTCTCGTATTCACTATTCAGTCATATTTCCGCAAGCCAATTTCAAGCTCTCATCACATTTCACCTTGACCATGGCAATAGCATCCTTAGTGGTTTCTCCCCTCCTTCGATCCATCCTCTACTCAGCGGCCAAAATGGTTTTCTTCAAGCACAGTTCTCACCATGTTCTTCTCCTTCTCAGTAAACATCAGTGGCAGCTTCCTCTTGCTGGCAAGAGAGAATACAAACCCAGGCTGGCATTTAAAGCCCTCCACAGCCTGCATTCAGCCTGCCTTCCCGGGCTTCAGAGCTGAGCAACAGATGAGCAAACCAGGGCTTAGATGTAGAGCAGGACTGCTTAACTAGGGGGCTGGAAACATGGTGTCGTCAAAGATGTTTTGCTAAGGGTATTTCACTCTAATCAGTTTCCTTTGTAATCTTCTGTATTTTATTTTATGCATTTAAAAACATTCTGAGAAGGAACAGGGCTGCCTATTAAGGGGGCCTGGGACACCAAAAAAGTGAAAAGGTTCTGGTTTACGACAATGAAGTGACTTGCCCACAGTCACACAGTTAGAAAATATCTAAGGCAGTATTCAAAGCCCGGTCTTTCGGTTGCCATTTCTTAAGTGCTTGCTATGTGTTAGGCACTATACTCAGCACTTCACGGATATCTTATTTGATCCTCACAACAACCCTGTGAAGTACCGTTATTATCCCCATTTTACCAATGAGGAAATTGAGGCAGACAGAGATGAAGTGTCTGAGGCTGGATTTGAACTAGCCTCCAAAGTCCAACATTCTGTCCATTGTCACACTGCCTTCTCTACAGTTTTTTTCATGTTACTTCCCTTCAATTCCTCTATGTTCCAGCCAAACTGCCTAATCAGCTGTTTTCCAAATTTGTCATTCTATCTCCAGCCTCTGGGCCTTTGCCCATGTCTGGAATATGCTCCCTCCTCTTCTCCGTCTCTTAGAACCCTTGACTTCGTTCCAAGTTCAGCTCCCGTGCCACCTCTCACAGGAAGCCTCCATTCTCAAAAGAACTCATTTTTTCTTATGCATTGATTCACATGTTACATACCCTATATGTTGAATATTAGCTCCTCAAGGGCAGTGACTGGATTTGGTTTTGGTTTTTCTATCTCCTGGTACTTAGTAGGAACTTAATGTTTGAAGAATTGAAGAACAATGAGTCTTTTTACGCCTCCCTCCCTGCCATCTCTTCCATTCAGTGACTCCCATCACCCTGGCCTCTTGGCTATTCCACCAACAAGCCCCTCCATCTCTAGGCTCTGGGCATTCTTCCTGACTACTGACCTCCCCGGCTTCCTTTGAGCCTCAACTCAAACCTCTCCTCCTACAGGAAGCCTTCCCCTAGCCCTCTTCATTCTATTATCTCCTGCTTATCTGGTCTAGAGCTTGCTTTGGACTTATTTGCTTATATGTTGTCTCTCCTATCAGATTGTAAGCTCCTTAAGGGCAGGGACTGTCTTTGGCTTCTTTCAGTATCCCCAGGGCTTAGCACAGTGCCTGGCACACAGTAGGCTCTTCATCAGTGTTTATTGATTGAGTGAAGAGAATTGAGAGAAGTGAGGGGAGTGAAGTAGGACAGAGGATGTTGGTGCACTTGGCTGGCCTGCTTAACTTCTTACAAGCAATGAAAGAGGTGGCTCATGAGCTCGTGGATTGGAACCAAGCAATCTCTCTGGACCCTGGCACACTGGGGGAAATGGCCTTGGCATTCATACCCTCCTGAAAAATCTCTCCATTAGCCCATGGAGGGCCCATCAAGTCTGACAAAACTGGTGCAACCCAGCACAAGGGAGACCAAAGGGCCAGCTTTTCATTAGCTAAAGCTACCACATTCCTGCCCAGATACCCCCTAGTGCCCTCACTCTCAAAGGGCATGCCGGGTCTATAATCCACCCTTCCCGGGGCCTGCAGAGCCTCACCTCCACATAGTAAGCAAAGACTTGGGGATTTAGAACAGACAGGCCCGAGACAATGCACAACACCAGGAGATCAGTATTGGGCTGCAGACTCTGAATCTCCAGATTAGAAGGGGCTTCAGAGGGCGTTTTGTGCCCAAGCAGGAACCTCTTTGAGATATGCCTGATGAGCAGAAACCTGAGATCTCTACAACTGTGCTTTCCACTTTGGGAGAGCCTCCAATTATTAGACTTCTTCTCCTTCTGTGTGAGTAGCATCCTCCCCTCTTGGGATTTCTCCCCGGTTCTGTCCTCTGAGACCAAGAAGACCAAGTCTGATCCTCCTACCCATGCCAGTCCTTTCTATACTAGAAGACAGATGGTATATCCAGCCCCCACACACACACACCATACCAAAGCCTTCTCTTCCCTAAGCTCCTGAAACAGGTCACCTTATTTCCTTGTCATCCTAACCTGCCTCCTGGATTCCCTCCAGCACATCTATGATACCTAGAGCTGACCCCCAGCCTCCAGGTGTGCTCTGCCAAGTGCAGAGGCTAGCAGTGCCATCAGCTCCCAGGCTTTGTGGTCCAGTGGGAAGAATGGCAGATTTGGAGTCAGAAGACCTGGGTTGGGATTCCTGCTGGGCTGCTTGGTGAGTCTAGACAAGCTACTTAACCACACACACACACACACACACACACACACACACACACACATATACACATACACATATATATACACACATAGACGTGCATGCACACACACATATACACACATACACATACATACACATATAGACACACATACACACACGCACACATACACATATACACACATACACATACATATACACATAGACACACACATGCACATACATACACATAGACACACACACATAGACACACACATAGACACACACATACATACACATAGACACATATATACACACACATAGACACACACGCATGCACGTACACGTACACACACATACACATACATACACATACATACACACATACACACATACACACACACACCACACCACATCACACCACACCACACCACACCACCCCCACCTCAGTTTCCTCCTCTGTAAAGTAAAAGAACTGGGCTGGATGATCACCAAGATCTTCCAGTTCCATATCATAAGGCCCTGTGATATGCCCTCAGAGTTGGCTGGCCATGGCTGAGTTATCCCAGAAGGCAGGAGCAGTAGGTTCCGGGTGACTCTCTGCCAGTTATGTGCCTTGATGCTTTGGGTCCCTGCTGGTCTGTATGCATGGTCATGTGGGCATCCCTGATGTTTGTCTGCCATTCCTTAGCTCCCATCTGACTGACCTTGTGTGTCCCCTGAGGCCTCGTCTATCTGTCCTCAGTCCTACTGATTGCGGGTCTTTGGGCAAAGCTAATTGTTTGGCATTTCCCATCCTCTTCATCCTCCCCACTCCCTCCCTCTAGCTCTCAGCAGCCTGAGCCCAAGAACTCCCTCCACTGGGAAAGAGAGGTCGATCACTTAGCTTCTATGAGAAAAATTCCATTTGCTTCAAGTCACCAAGTCACTACTGGGAAGAAGCAGATCATTGCTTTAGAGCAGGCAGGGGGATATTGGAGTTTCTCTCCAAACCAACATTTCATAGATGAGTAAATTGAGGCCCAAGGAAGTTAAATGATTTCCCCAGAATGGCAGAGCTCTATTTGGAGTTTCGGCCTCCTGACTCCCAATCCACTGACTGAAGGAACTTGGGCTGGTCAGGCCAGAAAAGAGCAGACATGGGGTGGCCAAGAAGGAGAGGAAATAATGGTGGTCTTCAGGTATTTGAAGAGACAATCACTTGGAGGCAAGATCTCAGGCTTGTTCTTCTGGTCCCCAAGAGACAGAGCCCAGAGCAATGAGTACAAGCTGCAGAGAGGCAGACTGAGGCTCCGTGTCTGGGAAAACTTCTTCAGGGGTGAGAGCTGGGCCATTGTAACCAAGTTGCCCCCAGAGGTGGTAGAGCGGCCTTCTCCTCACTTGCAATGCTTCTCAAAGATAACAGAGAGAAGCCACAGGCCTTCCCCCAGGGAGTTCACAGTCTAGAGAGGCCACGTGGTCCAGTGGGGTTGAGTCAGAGGGCCTGGGTTCTAATTCTGGCCCTCCTTCCCACTTACTTACTGCATGGACTTTGACAGGGCACCTCCAATTCCCCCATCTAGAAAATATGGGGGCTGAACTACATTATCTCTGAGGCCCTTTCCTGCTTGGAATCCTATGGTCCTAAGTTGGGAAAGGGGGATGGGGGAAGGGAGATTGGGGAGGGAATAGGTTGCATTTGTTTGTTCTCATCCGTTTTTCATTTATTCATAGTCCAACCTCCTTGTAGTGACCTTTTCATTTATAGTAGTCTTGCTTATTTCATGCTGTATCAGTTCATACAACTTTTCCCATGTTTTCCTGACATTTTGTTGTAAATGATATTGTATTACATTTGTGTGCCATAGGGTTTTTTCAGCTGTTCACCTGTCTGAATCTCTTTTTCTAAATGTTGTAGACAGAAAAGATTGGATGCTGGCTAAAGGGCAGGGCTTGGGTGGGCTCTATGGGGGAGGCCACAATGGGCTGGCTCTGGGTACCTGGAAGAGAGAAGGGCACAGACAAGGAGACCAGAGAGGCCTTGAAGGCCAACCTCATTTCTCTCTCAACTGTGCCCAGAACCAGGCTTGACCATTAGAGCACATTCCTGGCAATTCCCTGCTTTTCTGAGCTGTGAAGACGGCCCTCTGGAAAATGCCAAGGCTGAGAGCTGGCTGAGCCGCCTCATCTCTGGCAATCTTCCCAGTCCATCGATCTGTCTCTTTGAATCATATCATTTCAACCCGCAAATGTCACAGACCAAGTTTGGCAGACTCCTCTGGCCAGCAACAAGGAAGGGAGAGAATTAGTCCAACCCTCTGGGCCAGCCTGGTGAATCATTCTTAATCATCTCCGAGGGCTGGGGCTTGGCAGTAAAGGAGTAGAGCCAGCTACTTTCCTCCATATTGGTGGGGCCTTGCCTCTGGCAGAATGGACTTTCACTCACTACTCTTCTCACTGCCTTTTCAAGTAGCCAGTCTGTGCCCATTAAGCTATCTGCTGGACTACTCCTGCCTCACCCGCAGCTTCAGATGCTGAACACAATCAGGAGCCCTGTGATGCCAGCCTTCCAAAAAAGCCAACTGTGTACCTTGGCCTTGTTAGGGTATTGCTCTCTAGTGTGACCAGTGCCCAATGCCCAACTTAGAGTTGGGGAGACCTGCGCCAGTGTTTCAGGTGATACTTCCTAGCTGTGTGAACATAAGCAGATTGTTTCATTTCTCTGAGCCTTAGTTTCCCCATCTGTATAATGGGGACAATAAAAATACCCACCTAGCAGGATTGTTCCCAGGATCAAATGGGAGAATGTGTACAAAGTGCTTTATATGCCTTGAAGGCCCTACAGAGATGGGGGGGCATTATTTCTGATACAGGGAATTTGGGGGGCAGAGGGGAGGTAGACAAGTCAGCAGATAACTATGTCGAGGAAGTCATTTCCCTTCCTAGGCCTCAGTTTCCTCCCCTGTAAAACACGAGAGCTGGGCTGGGTGACCCCAATGGAGGCCAAGGCCAGAGTGTTTACTTCCACCTTGAGGGGAGGGGCCTGTCAGGAGGTTGCACCTGAACTGGGCTTTGAAGGAAAGAGATGGCAATGGGCCAGAGATGGGCAATGGTACCTGGTACTCCAGGACAAGCAGAGGCAGGGTGGAGCCATGCCAAAGTACCCTAGGGGTCCATTAGGAAGATTCCTCTGGCATCTGTTCAAAGGCCTTCACCTCACAAGCTTGTCCAAAGACAGAGCGGCCTAGGGAGGACAGAACAAGGCCCAAACTCACTCTCCCTATTGGAAAAATGGTGGAAATATATTGTTGTTGTTCCTATCCGCAGTAGAGTATAAGCCTCTTGAGGGCAGAGACTGTTTACTTCTTGTCTTTGTAGCCCCAGTGTTTAGTAGGGTGCTGTACCCATAGTAGGGGCTTAATAAAGAATGCCTTTGCAATTGGGTAGATCTCTGCACTGATATTCTGGCTGATCAGGGCAAGGGCTTCCTAGGGAGGTCACAGATACCAGGTGGGCATGGCCCAGGCCAGCTTCACAATAGCAGAGACCAAGGTAAAGAAGCTGTGCAAAGGCCCAGAGGGGCCTACACTAAACATGAATGTCAGTGGGTAGAGCGGCAAACAAGTAGATTGAAGGAGTAAGGCCAATGCCCCTCCCTGTCCTCCTGCCCCACGGACACCTGACTGGCCAGATGCCAACTCCTTTGGCCTAATGGGCTCACAAGGTGCCCACAGGCAACCCCTACCACTTTCCCCATTCATCCCTCTGTCATTGTCACCCTCATGAAGGAAGAGTATGAATGAATGAATGAATGGAGTGAGTGAGTGAGTGAATAAGTGAGTGAGTGAATGAATGAATCTTGGCATACCACTTTATAAAAGTTGCCAGCCCTCACCCCTTCCCAACTAGTTTCTACTGCCTCACCAGAACTCCTGCTGGCCATGTCTGCCTTGTAGACACAGCCACACACATAGACACATGTACAAAGAGAAATGGAGAGAGTTCTGCTCCTGACAGTGAGAGGCCAGGGGGCTCTGGCAGCAGAGTTAGTGAGAGAAGGGAGGCCATCTGGTGCAACAGGACCATTGCAGAACAATTATCTTAATCACCTAATTAGACAGTTCCCGGTGCCTCTCTGGCTACCCGACAAAGCTGACTGGTCTGAGGGGCAGCAGCTGCTCTACTCCCACCAGGATTCCAGGCCATGAGCAGGCCGGCTGGCTTGTCAAGACAGCACCGTGGGCCTTGGTTGCAAACTGGAAGGAAGCCCATGGCTCCCGAGATATGGCCTTCTTCCCCAAGGTACTCAGGTTGGGGAGTGGAGGACAATTCGGCCTCAGAGTCCTGGAGAGGCCTAAACATCCTCTACTGCTGAGGATGTAACTCCCAAAGTTCGGGGTTGACCCTTGGCAAAGCTCATCTTCAGTGGCCCCAGATCTCCCTCCTCCACTGATCCTTGCCACACACCCTCCTCCTCTCCCAGGACTGCCTGGCTATATCATGCTCCCTTAGCACCGCCCTACCCTTCCCAGACAATGGCCTCTCTTCTAATCCTTGCTAGGTTTTGTCCATCCAAACCTTCCTGCCCCTGGATCCTCAGGAATCACTGCTCCCTAGGTGCTGGCCCCTGGGACCTCAAGGCAGGGAAGTCCACGATGGCTCACGATGACTTCATTTGTCATTGCATTTTGTCAGGGGCCTTCTGAAGCCACAATAGCTTTACTCAGAGGGATGACTTATTAGTAGTAGGATTTCAGGTATTAAAGTATAGCCTGAGGAGAGAATGTAAAGTCCTGTGAACATACAAGTGTGGATTAGAGGAAGTGTTGCCACATAGCAGCGCCTGTAAAGAAGCTCTGGGGCTTTGGGTGGGCTGAAAGCTTAACAGCAATCAGCAGGCTTGACTTTTCCATGCATCTGCCTTTGGGTAAAGATGAGGGTAGCCCCTGAAAGTCCCCAGGAGAAGAAATTTGGCCCAGGGCTTCATTAAGGGAGCCAAAGCATCGAGAATAAGTGTTTATTGAGCACTTACTGTGTGCCAGGCACTGTGTTAGTCACTGGGGAAACAAGTACAAAGAATGAAACTATTTGTATTTGCAAAGGGTTTGCATTCTGAGGAAGGCCAGTAGATATCGAAATGATCTACAGCAGAAAGAGAAGCTAGTAAATATGAACATATACAAAGTGGTTTTACATCCAAGGTAGTTTGGGAGGGAGTGTGGCTGACACAGAGCCACATAAAGTGGAAAGGATCATAAAGGCAACACTGGGCCACTGGAGTTGTCCTTGTAGAGGAGACACACAGTCAGATCCAGGCTTAAGGAAAAGCACTTTGGTGATAGTTCATGGGTTGGAGTAGGGAGAGACTTAAGGCAGGAAAGCCAATTAGCAGGCTGCTGTGATAATTTAGGCAAGAGGTGAGGTGAGGGCCTGACCTAAGGTGGGGAGCTGTGGGAGGAGAGAGATGGGGTCAGATGCAAGAGACATTGTAAAAGTCAATTTGGCAACGGATTGTATATGTGGGTGAGGAAGAGTATTCATAATGAACCTTGGATATTGGGAAGATGGCAGCACCTTCAACAGAAGAGGGAAGCACAGAAGGGGGAGCTTAGGGGGAAAGAAAATGAGCTGAGCTTTAGGCATGTTGAGTTCAAGAGATCTCCGCGACATTCAGTTTGAAATAGCCAATAGGCAATGGGTGACCTGGGGGCTGAGAATGACCTACGTAGAGATGATAGTTAAACCATGGTAGCAGGTGAGGAGGGAGGGGAGGGTGTCTGGCTGGCTGTCTATGTGAGCGAGACAGAGAGATGCAGAGAAAGCCAGAGAGAACCAGGAAGGAGTCCTCTGCCCTGCTCAGGCTGCGTGTGGCGGTGTGTGCAGTTCTGGGTGCCACATTTTGAGAAAATAACTATTCAATTCAACAAACACTGAAGCCTCTACTGTGTGCCAGGCTCCATCCTAGGCACCAGGGGACAAAGCCAAAAACAAGTCAGTACCTGATGAACTCCTGTCAAGCCTGGCTAACTCCGAGCTATGTGGCCTGGAAGGCGGGTGGGCTGGCTGGCTGGTTCTTGGAGGGTGGCTGACGGCCCAGGGTTTCAAGGGGAGCTGGGAGATGGCTGCTGAACCTGTTGGATGTTACCGCGACAACCTCACAATTCATCTCCCGCTCTGAATCCCGGATGAAGACGCAAGGCTTCCTGGGATTCTGGTCAAGTTGGGCCATGATTCCTTTTAATGAAAGGTGTTGAGGGCTTGATCTGGGGTGATCTGGGCTGTGTGAGTAGAGAGAAGGAGTCAGATGTGAGCAATACCGTAGTGTGAAGGGAGAAGCTGATTGGATCTGGGGGGCGTGGGGGAACAAGCAGATAAGGACAACACCACGGTTGTGAGCTTGGGAAACCAGGAGGTGCCATGTCTGAAGCATCCTTCGATCCCCAGGGACCAGAACAAGGATTAACCCAGCAGACATTCAGGAAAACTTGCCTGTATTACTGAAGCTGGCACCATTAAATGCTCAATGGCTTTGACTGGGATCTGCCGGGTGGTTTTCCCTTGTTTGCTCACCTTCATATACTAGGGTCTCCATCAAGCCAGAGCCCCTTGCTTTACTGATGCCCTCACTTTAGGGGAAAGGAAACCTGGGGCTGCAATGACAAGATGCTATTTGTCTTCCTCACCTCACTCATTTTTACATGGATGGAAAGGTTGAGCAGAAATTCTGTGCTGAAAACATGTTTGAGATTTTTTCAATCGAGAGGCTCTTGGCCACAGTCAAAAGATCCTGGAATCAGAGGCCCTGGGACCCAATCCTGCCTCTGCCACTTACTCTCTATTGGACCCTAGGCAAGTCCTCAGTTTTCTTCTCTGTAAAATGAGGGGAGTGACCCAGGTGGCCTCCTAGGTCCCTTTCACCTCTAACTCTGTGATCTTGTATGATTTCAATGACCAGCTGGCCCACAGATATTCCCTCCCCTCTGTGCCCATCCCCCATGGTCATTTGAGGCCCTGAGACTCTTTGACACATGTTCTCTCTTTCTTTCCCCACCCAGGTTTCTATGCCATTATGAACCATGGCCCAACTTTACTACAAAAAGGTGAACTACTCGCCCTACCGGGACCGCATCCCGCTGCAGATCGTGAGAGCAGAAGCTGAGCTCTCTGCAGAGGAAAAGGCCTTCCTCACTGCCGTGGAGAAGGGTGACTATGCCAGTGTGAAGCAGGTTCTGCAGGAGGCCGAAATCTACTACAACGTCAACATCAATTGCATGGACCCCCTGGGCCGCAGCGCCCTGCTCATTGCCATAGAAAATGAGAACCTGGAGATCATGGAGCTGCTGCTGAACCACAGTGTGTATGTGGGCGACGCCTTGCTCTATGCCATCCGCAAGGAGGTGGTTGGGGCCGTGGAGCTGCTGCTCAGCTACCGGAAGCCCAGTGGCGAGAAGCAGGTGAGGGCTACCTTGGGGGAGGAGCGGGGGGCTAGGTACAACAGCTTGGGGCAGCAGGGGAACATTCAGCCCCTGCCATGTTGCCCTGGCCGCCTTCCTCTACCTCCCCTCTCCTACTTTCTCAGGAGGAAATGCTGAGATTGGAGGCAGCTACTGAGGCTAGCTTAGCCTCCTGTCCAGGCAGCTTGGCCGGTCAACACTCACAACCTACAACTAAAGAAATGCGGGTCTAGGGACAAGGCCAGAGGCTGCAAGAGGATGGGGTGGGGATGTCCCCTTCTTGGCCCTCTGCTGGGGCCGGGAACCTGGAAGAGAGTCCATTTATCACTTGGTAAAGTTCTCAATCCTTCTCTAGCTTCCTGCTTGGTAAACCTAGGAGAAGTTCTGGATCAGAAGCTGACCAATTGTAGTTATAACCAACCTGCTCCATTCTACCCACTGACTTTAGGAGCCATTGATGGCGTCCTATTCGGGGAGAGAGGTTTTGGTGGTCATTAGGGGAGAAAGCAGTGGAGTCTAGGAGAAGCTCTAGTGATGGACTGAACTGTGCTAAGTATGGCACAGAGACCTGGGTTCAAGTTCTGGTACTGTCACTAACTAGCTGTGTGACCTTAAGCAAGTCACTTCGCCATTCAGCCTCAGTTTCCTTATCTGTCAAATGGGGATAATTCCTGCCCTGCATTACTCAAAGGTGGCTGAGAGGATCAAATGAACTCTGGGATGGGCAAGGATTTTGGAAGCTGTAAAGAAGTTGATAAATGGTTATTAGCTAGTGGTGACCCTTAATTGCAAAAGTGAAATGGTCATCCTTGGCCCCACAGCCCTCACAAGGAAGTTATGAGGATGAGGAAAGTAGAGAGGTGTGGATGGTCCTCAGACAATGAGAACTTGGTCTACAGGAAGAGAGGCCCAGCTTCCAGAAATAAGGAGGTGATTGCCCCCTATGGGGTACCCTCATAAGACCCCATCTGCAGGATTTGGTTCAGTTCTAGGTACCGAAGTTTAGGAAAAACAATAATAAATTGCAAAATATCCAGTAGATGGCAACCAAGCTGGTGGAGGCCTTGAAGCCATGCCATATGAGGATCAATGAAAAGAAGGGAGAAAACAAGTGGAGGGCAGGGGAAGAGGGAAGACCTGAGAGCTGGTTTCAAATATTTGAAGAGTTGTCATGGGGAAAAGGGATTCTGCTGGGCCCCAAAGAGCAGAACCATGAGCAAGAGAGGGACATTTGGGCCTAAGAGGGCAAGAAAACCTTTGGCACAATGAGATCCATCCCAAAATGGGATGGGCTCCCTTTCATCCGGGCCTTCTAGCAAAGGCTGGCTGGCCGCTTGGCTGGGGCTGGTACGGCTTAAACTCGGTGCCTACTGAGGTCCCTTGATGGATTGATTCCAACTTGAAATTCACTAACAAAGGTCAGATATTAGGTAACAAAGGCCTTTAGATCTAGAAATAAATTTAGTGACCAGCTAGACTGACCTCTTCATCTAATGGATGAGGAAACTAAGGGTCCAGAGAGGAGAAAAGACTTGCCCAAAGCCACACAGTGAGCTGGTTTCCTCAGCATTTCTTAGTGGGTTTAGTCTCCTACTGTGGGACTTTTCTCTGGGCAAAGGCAGGAGGATAATAAGACAGTTGGGCAGCCACAGTGGGGGGGGGGTGGAATCCTCTGCACACTGTTCACTTGCTTTGCTTTTCCTTGTGCCACCCCTCCATCCCCACCCTACCATAGCTGGCTCTCTTATTTGACTAGAGACCTTAGTCTTTGGGGTCAATATTCAGTATTCAATTCAACATTCAATAAGCATTCGTGAAGTCCCGATTATGTGCCTCCCACGGTGGTAGATATTGCGGATCCAAACACAAAAAAGCCCGCTGGTCCCTGCCCTCAAGAAGCCTACAGTCTTTTGAATTTGCTCAAGCACAGTGGCCTTCAAAGACTTCTCTAAAGAGGCCAGCATTGCCTGACTTTGCTGCCCCTCCCCCTCAGGTTCTCTGGAGTCTGCCATCCTTATTTGTCTATGACAGATGGCTCCGAATCCACACTGACTTCCCTGATGTGCTAGCAAAGCTGTCTCAACACCTCCACTGAGGGAGGCTTTATTCTGTTTAGGAATGGTGGAGGGTTTGCCAAAGAACAGCGGGCTCTGGGACTAAGGCACTCAGGTATAATCCTGAGCCCATGGTAGAGAGCTGACATGGTGGATGGGCCATGGCATTGGGGGAATCAGAGGCCCCCTTCTAGAGATTGGATCGCAGAGACAAATTTCTTTTCCTTCCCCGTGATTCACAGGCACCTGATAGAAAAGGGCGCGCTAAAGTCTAGAATGGAAGCAATCCACTCCATATTATAGAGGAAACTCTCAGACTGTTGCCTAAATCCTCAAAGACAAGAGCTGCTCTTTATTCCAGACTGATCAGGAGAATGACTTCAATTCTCTGATTTGATTTGACTGTGGCAACCTAGGTCTAGGCCAAAAGAGCAGACTGAAGAGGGACCAGCTGGTTCTGAGAAGAGACTGGGGGCGGGCAACACCTTGCCATGAGCAGTTCATACTCTGATGATAACGGGCCCCACTTCTAGTGTACCTCGGTCCTGGCCAGTCCAACAAGCACTTATCAATTTATCAAGGGGCCAGCCTTGGAATCAGGAAACCCTAGCTTTGAATACTGCCTCTGAGAGACACATACAAAGTATATGAGCACATGGACCAGTCATCTAATCTCAAAGGGTCCCAGGCAACTTGAAGTTACAGATTTGGTGCTGGTATGCATCATTGGAGGAAGTTTCCCCACCAGGACATGAATTCACATGGCTCTGGACTCCCCAACCCCCTTCTCTTTCCCTCGCAGAAAAATGTGTAAGGCACTGGGCTAGGTTATAGGAATACAAAAATACGAGAAGTCCTTGACCTCAAGGAAGTTATCATTTACTATGGGGAGAAATAGATCAGTAAATACATATTGATTTCCTTATAACAACCTGTGAATTAGGAAACATAGGTACAATTATTCCCAGTTTATAAATGAGGAAACTGAGACTCACAGAAGTTAGTGACTTGGCCATCTAGCAAGTCTCAAAATTGACTGGATCCCTAGACAAGGGGCCTTCCTGAGGAACAGTAGACAAAGTATGGCTTTTAGAGGCAGGCTGCTAATTCCAAGGCCAGTGCTGCTCCACTGGACCAGTGACCCATGTCATTGCCAAAGGCAGACTTGAAAATGGAACTTCTCCCACCCTAGTCAGTCTGTTGCTCCCCCAAAGTCGGCCTGGCGCTGGGACAATGATATCCAGCTGAGAGTCCAGATGTCATCACACACTGGCATTCCAGAGGTGCCATGGAGGAGGGAGATGGGCATTTGCCATTCGGGTGTCAGTGAGCAGGCTCTGCTCATTGAAAACATGGCGGTCCCCACTCTGTAGCTAACTGCTAATTTGGCTCTCCAGGGTCATCGAGCAGAGCTAGAAAGCCATACTTACCCAAGGCACTTGGCTGGTCCCTCTCAGGAGGGGCCCAGCTAATTGAAAACTGATTCTTCTCACCTGCTGATGGCTTCTGTGTTTGCCATAACCCTTTCTCCACCCTTTTCCCATTTGTTCTTCACACCAGCCACCAACCCTGTGAGGACTGAGTCAGCGGTGTTTAATGTGAGCTCCTTAACAGTCCGGGACCTAGGCCTGAGTAAGGGCTTAACACACACTGTGTATGTTGAATTAAGGGAAGCAGGGCATTGATCATCCTTATCTAATAGATGAAGAAACTGGGGCTCTGAGAGGTTGTGGCTCCCCGCAAGGCCACACAGTTAGGAACTGTTTGAACCAGGCCTCAAACCCATGGCCTCAGACTTTAAGACCAATATTCTTTCCAGTGTGTCTGGGTAGGTTCATGCACAGGGCCATTTATTATAAGCCCAGCAATGGGAGGGATCTAGGAATGACTACAATGGAGTCATGGCATTGACCTCCCTGTGGCCTCGAGCTCTCTCTTCTGTCCTCTACCTCTCTCAATTCAGGCCACCTTTCAAAGTACACACCAAATGTTGCCTCCTCTGGGAAGTTCTCCCAGGTTGTTCCAGCCTTTGTGGATGAGTTCTCCCTTTTGCTGCTCTTCCAGAGCTCAGAATCTGTCTGTATCACCAGACTGATCATTGGACCACATCTTTAGAGCTGGAAGGTGCCTTAAAGAGCAGTGGATCCCACCATTTCATTATACAAATGGGGAAACTGAGGCAGACAGGGGTGAAGTGACTTTCCCAGGGTTGCACAGCTACGCAGTGTCTGAGGCCAGACTGGAGCCGGGTCTTCCTGATCAGCACTCTGGCCACCGTGCCAGGCAGAGCACTGACTTTGGAATCAGATGACCTGCTTTGGATTCCAGCTCTGCTAGCTGTGATCTCTGTGGCCTCAGATGAGTCACTGAACCTCTCTGGTCCTCAGTTCCTTCATCTGAACCTTGAAGGGCTATAGAAATGTGAGCTATGATTCTGGGAGGGGAGAAGGGAGGACATTCCAAGCATGGGGTGAGAGGTGGGGGGCGGGGAGGTCCGCCTTTGCAAAAGCATGGTGGTGGGAACTGAAATATCTTATTAAGAACAAATAGACCCGCTTGTCTGCAGAGCATGAAGTATCTGATGAGAAGGAGTATGGCCCCAGTTAAGAGCCAAACTGAGGCTCTAAATGCCAACCAGAGGATTTTTGTATTGATGTAGCCTAGAGCCAATAGGAGGAGCCTGTGAAGCTTTGGGAGCAGGACAGGGATGTGGTCAGACCCACACTGCAGGAGGACCAATTAGGCAGCTTGGTGGAGGATTGTGTAGAGGGCCTTGAGTGCAGGGCTCATGGGCATCCTTCTGCATCCCCTATGGGACCACACTTACCTTGGTGCCTGGCACATAAGAAGCACTTAGTAAATGTTTGTTGACTGCCCTACAGAGATGGACCAGGCAGCTGCCACCATCCTATGGCACTGCTCATCTCTCTAGGAAAGTGTCCTGTGAGGCCAATGGGCCCTAGGCCATGGGTGGCAGGATGTAGGGGGCAAAGAGTAGCAGGGGGCAGGAAAATGACACATGGGTAGGCCGAAAGGAAGAGGAAGAGGAAGAGGAGAAGGAAGAGTACGTGCTACCGTGGTCAGGACAAACTGTCCTTGGCTTGTTGGAAATGCAGCTGAGAAATAATCAATGATATCAGATGAAGGGAAATTATGTGAGGGAAACATTTTCTTTTGATTTTCTTTTCATGAGGTGGGGGAGGGTAAATACATGATTCAGTAGAGGGGATCACCAAAACATTTGCAGACCTTTGCTGGGACTCAGCTCCTAGACTGTGGGAAGAACCTGCCACAACTGGGCAATGGCAGGCAGTGAGCAGTGAGCGCAGGCAGGATGAAGCACAAATGCTTCAGCCAGGCCAGTCATTTCCTCTTGGCCACCGTGTGCCTGCAAGTCACCCACTTATCTTAATGGGCTGAGCAGAGACCTGCTAGTGGCCTGAAGTCTCCCGAGAAGACTTGAGGGGCCGTGCCATGGCAGAGCTGTGCCCAGTCTGGGGCCGCCCCTCCCAAAGGCCTATCTTGGAAGGCTCTGAGGCGGAGCTCGGCAAATGAGACCCCCAGTGGGAAACCTGTGAGTGTTGCTACTTGGAAGAAATGAAAGGCAACTTCCTGCCACCATTGAGGTCATAGGACCATAGGCCCAGAGCTAGCAGGGCCCCTAAAGGTCATGTGATACAACCTCTTGTCAAGACCCAAGTTAGGAACCTGGAGGAACTATCTAGGATAAAAAAGATAAATGCCTTTCCCAGAGTTACACAGGTGGGTAGGGGAGTCTGAATTTGAACCCAAGCCTTCTGAATCTAAATCCCACACTTTTTTCCACGAAACCACACTGGCTTTGCAGAAGGGTCTTAAAGGAGGCAGTGGTGAGGCTCAAAGCTGGGGCTGAGCAGGTATGGGCATATATGGGGCAACAGGAAGGCCTAGTGAGTGGCAGCCCCACCCCCACCGCTTAGGAATACCTAGGGAGCCAGAACTGAAAACTAAGGAACCCTCCACAAGGTCCTCCTACTGCCCGTAACCAGGGCACTGCCCAGCACGGATGAAAGTCAAAAAGGGTGAGTATAAAGTCTGAAACTTGGGGTGCAAGGCTCCACATAGGCCAGCACAAGCTGGGGGCAGCCTGGCTAGATAGGCAGTATTCTGAAAAGAGATCGGGTAGCTCCGTAGGAGTCAGTGGAGCTGCAAGCATTTCTGTGAGGCTTCACCTCAAGGAGCTCCCAATCCAATTGAGGAGACAGCAGGCACGTATGCACACACGTGTACACCTAGGGTGGCAAGCCACATCCAAAGCATGCACCAGCCAGGTGACTTTGAAGGGAAAGGGCCACCTGATGGGGCTGTCAGCCACGTCACCCTCCTGCCCCATCACTGCCTCCATTGAGTGCTATGGTGCCCCATCTCCAACAGGCAGCACTTGAGAATGCTTAACTGGTCACCTTTGGCCACCCTCTCATCTCCAATCTCTTCCTTTCTGCAAATCCAGACAAGTCCCCCCATACATAAGACTCTTCCCTCAGCCCTGCCAGACTCCGCTATGTCTCCACTGCCTCCCACATACTCACCCCCACTTCCCACTCCCTACTCACTCCTCAGCCCTTGCAGTCTGGCTTTGAACCCCAGCACACAATGGAGCTTGGTCTCAACTCCACAGAACAAGCTGCCCCTCCCAGGATAAGCAGATCACCTGAAATCCTACAATGTTCCCCCTGCCCTCAGCCTCCTCTGCCCTGACTGGAGGGTAGAGCACTCCACTCTGTCCAGAGCCTTCCATTAGACAGGGGAGAACCTGGACTTGGCTCGGCTTGGTCTCAACTTCATACCACTCCCTAGCCCCCTCCCCATCACCACACACACACACACACACACACACACACACACACACACACACAGAGCCCATTTCCAAAGCTTCCTCAGGTAGTCTTCCCCACTAGATTGTTAGGGGCCGCTAGGTGGCGCCATAGTGCACAGAGCACTTCCTGGAGTCAGGAAGGCTCATCTTCCTGAATTCAAATGCAGCCTGAGACACTTCCTAGCTGTGTGACCCTGGACAAGTCACTTCACCCTGTTTGCCTCAGTTTCCTCATCTCCAAAATGAGCTAGAGAAGGAAGTGGCAAACCTCTCTAGCATCTCTGCCAAGAAAACCCCAAATGGGGTCACAGAGAGTCAGACAGGACTGAAACAACTGAACAACAAATTAGATTGTAAGGTCTCTGAGGGCAGGCACTGTATTTCTTTTCCTTATTCATATTCCTAGCAGTTAGTAAATGCTTAACACATCTTTATTGAATTTGAATTTAACAGCTAAATCCTATGGCTCCTTCTTCCTTAGCTACCATGACAATGCCCTCCTACTGTCCCAGGCAACTCACTAGGACTGTCAGTCACAGAGAGCCTGATCTGTATTGGTAGAAGGTTTCCACACTGCTAGTTCCTTAAACTGTTGAACGGAGCAGATCTGGACCACACAAAGCTCAGACGCATCATCAGTCTTCATTCCCAAGGAACAGAGTGTAAATGACTGCAGCCTTTCTTTGTGGTGCTAGAGAACACTGACCTTTGGCTTTATTGGGTGGCCTTGTGGGCGGAGAGGATGATGTCAGCCCCACTGCTCCAGCTGGCTGCCCATCAGGCTGGGCATCCCTGGAAGTACGCTAGGAAGAGGATCTCAATAAGCAAAGGGCGTGTGTCAGGTGCATTGCTGGAGAACTCCCCATTCAGGGATGGGTGTGCCTAACTGGCCTCTGATGGCCCATCCTGCTCATAAACCCCCAGGGTTCTGCCTTTGCGCATTTGTTTGGGAAGAAGCTGTCTTGGCAATAAAGCCATTCCACAAAAGAACTGGGCACAATAGGGTGCTTGAGAATTCCAATTAGAAACTTGGATCAGTTAATCACAATAATAACTGACTTGTAGCCTTTGGATAATTTGCAAAAGGCTTTCCATATTAGCATCCTATGTGAGCTTCACCACAGCCCTGCCAGGTGGCTATTACTGGTATTGTCAACCCCATTTTGTAGAAGAGGAAATTGAGGCAAACTGAGGTTAAGTGACCTACCCAGGGCCATAGAGATAGTATCAGAAGTGAACCTGGGTGACTCAAGGTCCAGCTGGCTATTATTGGGAGTACTTGAGAAAAGTGACCTTAGGAGAATTCTGGACAGTCTGTGGCAGTGGGTGAGATGCTATCTTCCTCCGTTCCCATCTGTCACAAGAATTGAGCTGAGATCTAAGAGAAGGCGGCTTAAGCCCAAGCTTATTCTGTCCACTGTACTATAATACTGTGTCATGAATGCACATGTCACCCATCTGCGGGACAGCTGCCCACCCCACACCAAGCATCTGTTAAGTGACTGCTGTATGCCAGTCAGTCAAGAAGCATTTGTTAAGTGCCTACTGTGTGCCAGGCACTGTGCCAAGCCTGGGGAAACAAAAAAGAGCAGAAGACAATGCTGAGGCTCTCCAGGAGCCCCCAAGCTAATGGGGGAGACACCCTGCAAACAACTAGGGTAACAGGGAAGAAATGCACAGAGAGGAAGCACTAATTAAGGGGGATGGGAAGCCCAGAGGTGGAGGTGAGGCTGAAGAGCTCCCAGGAAAGGGGCCCAAGTCAGGGAATGGGCCATCTTGTTGGGGAAGCAGCCAGAGGCCGGGCCTCTGGGTCACAGAGCAGCTTCTGAAAACCTTTCACACCAACCAGAGCATTTTACATTTGATCTTGGAGGCCCTAGAGAGCCATGGAGCTTACTGAATAGGGGGGCAACATGGCTGCACCTTATATTATGTAGGATTGCGGCACCGGGACTGCCTTTTGCACGGGGAAGTCCCATTTCAAATTCCCAAAGGCCCCACAGCAAGGCTGGAAAGCAAAGGCCTCACATTCATTCCCACTGCTCAGCCTGCTCTGAGCCCCCAAACCGAGCTGCTCCCCATACCAACCAGAAGCAGTGCTAAAACAATTGAATAGCTGAGCCTGTCCATTCCTCCCTCTTCCCTCCACACAATATTTCTTTTCTTCTCGGAACTCAATTTCTAATGAGAGGCCAGGAGCACCCAGGGTGACTTGGAATCCTGAGAGAAAGCAAACAGAGGAGTGCCATATTTGACTAGGAATCCGGGCCCTCGCACTTGTTATGGGGCCCTGGGCAAGCCACGGCATCACTCTGGGGTTCCTCATTGGCCCAAAGTGACCAGTAACACCTGTGACACCTCCCTCATAAAGCTGGTACAAAGAAAAGTCTTTGCAGTCCTAAGGGAACATAGTATTGTTGAGGCCTAAGAGTTGTGCCCTCTTCTGTGAAGGGCCCTCCCAGCTGTGTAGCCTGTGATTTCTACCTATGGAGTAAGCTTCTCCTAGTCTCACAGCCCATTTGAGAGATGGAAAAACTGAGGCCCAGAGAGATTCAGTGCTTTGCTCAAGATCATACCAACAGCAAACAAAACTGGGGCAGGGACTCTTAGCATGGCATCATCCCCCACAGAGCTGACATGGTACTTTGCTCATGGTAACAGGTCAGACAATACTCGTTGACTCATGTGGTTTGTGTCCATTTTTCTGATGGTAGATATAAGTGCAAATGTTGCACACACACACACACACACATGCACACACGCACTTCACCACCACACTGGGCCCTCATTGAACACGTACCTCTCTCATCGTCTTGAGCTTAACAACTTTTGCTGCTTCTCCCATGTCTGTGTGTCTTGGCCTAGGTCCCCACTCTGATGATGGACACCCAGTTCTCAGAGTTCACCCCGGACATCACGCCCATCATGCTGGCTGCCCACACCAACAACTACGAGATCATCAAATTGCTCGTCCAACGCAGGGTCGCCATTCCCCGGCCCCACCAGATTCGCTGCAATTGTGTGGAGTGTGTGTCCGGCTCAGAGGTGGACAGCCTGCGGCACTCCCGCTCACGTCTCAACATCTACAAGGCCCTGGCCAGCCCCTCGCTCATCGCCCTGTCCAGCGAGGACCCCATCCTGACTGCCTTCCGCCTTGGGTGGGAGCTCAAGGAGCTCAGCAAGGTGGAGAATGAGTTTAAGGCTGAGTATGAGGAGCTGTCCCAGCAGTGCAAGCGCTTTGCCAAAGACCTCCTGGACCAGGCTCGCAGCTCCCGGGAGCTGGAAATCATCCTGAACCACCGCGATGGCCACGCCGAGGACCTCGACCCCCAGAAGTGCCACGACCTGGCCAAGCTGAAGGTGGCAATCAAGTATCAGCAGAAAGAGGTAAGGACTCCCAGGCATTAGCTCACAAGGCCTGATGTCTGAGCTGCCAGTTGGCTCACTTCTCAGGCCCTGCCCTCTGCCACCACCGCCACCACCTCAACGACAGTAATTGCAAGAGACAACACTTATGTTAGCTTCAAGGTTTGCTAAACACTCCCCCTAGGTTAGCCCATTCTCAAGACAGGGTCACTGGCCCAGAGCAACAGCTCACCCTGGAGGCTCTCAAGGCCAACCTTCAACTTCACCTGGGCTGCCTTTTTCCATGGGATGGCTTTGGCCTTGAGCGTTTCCAGACCCTAGTCAGGTGTGGCTTGGGTCTTGCTGCTCAGTGCCACATTCACTTGGGTGAGCACAGAGCTCCTTTGCCACCTGTCCTGATGCCTGCCCCCCTTCTACAGCTCAGGGTAAATCAGCCCAAAGTAGTCATGCCTCCCCACTCCCTGAATGTTTGGGTCCAGGTGAAGCCAGGTTCCAAACGACCATTTGCAGTAGGTGTGGAGGGGAAAAGCCATCCCCACAAAAGTGGGCTGGGGTGGGGACTAGGCAGAGGGAAGGACATCAGGGCTGATGGTTACTTAGGTGATGGGTGGATTTGTTTATGGTCTTAAAGGCTGATTGTAGAGAGAAGAGTAAGTCTCTTTAAAATATATATGCTTTAGTGAAGCCCTCTGGCATTTCCAGGAACCCCTCCTGCCCTTCCATACTGACAAAGGAAATGATTAAGCACAAACATTTGTGAGCGGGACTCCATCTGACAGTAAACACAGCATTCCTCCCTCGCTGTTCCCCACTTCTCTACTCTAGGGAAGGAGATAGGTTTCATTAACGGTCTGGACCCATTTTTTGGTGAAATATAGTTCTTTCCAAGCTACTTATTTCACTCTTCATCTTTTCTTATCAATCTTTGTACATCTCTCTAAAGTCCTCATAATTTGTTATTTCTAATTGCATGAGATTCTGGTATGTTGACATGCCCTGGTTGGCTCAGCCATTCTCCAACTGATAGGGACTCACTCTGTCTCTATTCATTTACTACCGGTGTTTTGTTTCTATATTTGATTCCCATGGCATATTTGCCCAGTAGTGGGATAACTTCAGTCAAAGGATAGAGACAGTTGAATCACTTTTCTTTCATCATTCCAAGTTGATATCCAGAACAATTGGGTTAATTCATAGCTGCACCAACAATGTATCAGTGTGCCTATCTGCCCACAGCCTCACCAACGATTGCTGTTCTCGGTTTTTTAATCATCTTAGCCAATTTGCAGAGTATGGGATCTCAGATCATTTTCTTAATCCCGGGCTGGCAGAGATATTTATTCATGGATTCTGCCCAAACTTGCTGCTTATGACTTCACTAAGATAGTAATCACCCTTAGCAGCATTAGTGCCCTTAGAGGTCAGGGCCCTGGTCAGTGGACCTCACTCACTCCCATGCCCTGGGGACAGCTCTGGGTGACACAAGTTGATGGGAACTAGAGTCTGAGAGATTGGGCCAACTGGGAACTTACTGTAGATTACTGACTCTCCTTCCCTTGGTGTAAAAGACCCCCATAACTATGCATAGTCTGTTTTCCAGCTGATTGCTAATTAGCCACAGGACCTCTCAGCTGCTCCTCATCTCAGACTCCTCACTTACTGGGACCCTTCCATGTCCCACCATGTGACTGCGGGCTAATTAATCCAGCCTATATTCCTTTCCCTCCAACCATCAGGAACCTTCTATTTGTCATTTCTCTTCCCCCTATTGGTCTCTCTCATATCTGAATGCTCCTTAACCTGAATTCCAACCTTCCTCATCCATATCTGGTCTGAATCCTGCCTTACTTACTCATAGGAATGAGCACTAATCTCTGAATTCAGCTTTCACAGCTTCCCAAGAGGGTCCTGAGCTCCATTTTGCCCCCTGCATGATACCAGTCAATAAATATTTATTAAATGCCTAGTATGTACCAGGCACTGTGCCATCCATGAGCAGAAGTTACTCCTCATGAAGCTTCATGATTCCTGGCGCTGTTTCCTCTCTGGTCCCAGAGACAATCCCTCAGGCCAAGAGAGTTACATCCTCTCACTGAGGTGAAGTGACTGGATGAAAGGAGGAAGATGCTTCTTTTCCTGTACAGTGCTGAAAATTACAAAGGAGATAAGACATTCACTCATACACAGTAACTCTCCCCGTGCACATGTATTCTCATGGTTTTTGTGCTATTGCTTCTAAGGGTTTTTAAGCACATGTTGCATGTTTGCAATGATAGGTACTTGCCCCCAGGGGCCAAGAAGAGATGCTCTGTTGCTCAAGTGATGCTTCATTTCACCTGGTTTAGGATTCACTGACAGCTCTTTAGTGCCACCATTGCCTTGAGACTTGGTGAAGGGATCGGAGCCCCTGGCTGCTCACTTCTGCCTGAGTCCTCTCTCAGTTGGTCAGAAATAGGATCCATTTACTCCTGTGCCCTGCCCAGAGACACCCTTGGCAATATTCCAAGGCTCTTTACCTAGGGCTCCTGCTGGGAGTGGAGGAGAAAAGCTGGGGGAAAATGCAGGCACGCTGGGGAGTAGTTTTGAAAGAGGCTTGACTCAGAGAATCAGCAAATGGGAGAATGCAGGCTTGTTCTGGGCTGTTCCTCCCCCAGCATTCAATGTGCTCCTCTTCTAGCAGTTCTTGAACAGCCTCTGCTGCTGCTGGGTGAAGCCTGGCTCACAAAGTCACAGCTTGGGAGCGATCAAGATTTTTCAAGTCACTCACTGGTTGAGAGTGCCTTTTCCACATTGTTTGCCTAATGGCCAGTTCAGTTCAATAAAATTCTTAATATCGACCAAGAAGGCAGGCTGTTCCTTCTTTGAAATCCTCAGAACAAAAGAAGCCAAGTATCTAGAAGCTCCAGAGGGCATGACACCTTGGGAAATCTGCATGAGTGTCTGTGGCCCTCAGGTGCGCGCACGCACACACACACACACACACACACACACACACGTACACACGCACACTGCACGCACACACACGCACGCACACACGTACACACGGATAAAACCTGTAGCCCAGAAGCTGAGCTGGAAGGGACCCCCAAGGCTATGTGGTCCAGCCTCCTCATTTTCCAAGGGAGGGTCACGCAGGAAGTCAATGTAAAAACTGGGATTTGAACTCAGGTCCTCCAACTCCTAAGTCAGCACTCTGCTGTCTACCCACCACTGAGTCAAGCATGTGTTTGCTGACCTCTTGGAGGCTGCCCAGGTTATGGCCCCCTGACCTTACACCTAACTCCCTTCAGGAGTTCCCTCTGGCCAATAGGATAACATCCTGGGGCCAGTCCATCCTCATCATGGAATCAGCCAATGCAAACCCACACAGCCCATCATATCTAGTCAGCCCATCTGGCTGCCCACCCTGGCCATCTCCTTCCCAAATGGCCTGTCACCACCTGGGTACCACTCTGAGAACAATACTGAAATCAACAGAGGCAGCTGCTGGCATAGTAGAGCGCCAGGCCTAGAGTCAGAAAGACCCGAGTTCAAATCTGGCCTCAGACACTTACTGTCTGGGTGACCCCAGGCAGGTCACTTAACCTCTGCCTGCCTCAATTTCCTCAACTGTAAAATGGGGATAATAATAGCACCTACCTCAAGGGGTTATTGCAAGGATAAAATGGAGATCATATTCTTAAAAAGCATTTAACATCTGGTCCAATGGCAATGCTCATCTTTTTCCTGATTGTCTGCTACCTTGTCTTTGCTCACATCATCCCGTGAGCCTGGAATGTGTCTGTTGAAATCTTTGCCATCTTTTGAAACCCATGTTCCATGCCCCTTCCTCCATGAAGCCTTCCTGCTGTCCCCCTCTCCCCTCCCAGCCTCCAATAATATTCTCATGATGCCTCCTCTGTTTATATTGACTCACATTTCTCCAGCCCTTTGAAAGGTAGACCATGTCTTGGCCTTTGCGCAGCCATCTCAGCCGGGTCTTGTCTATCTGCCGCTGATGTCTAGTGTGATCTACCTTCTTGGGCTCAGGAAAACCATGCCTTCTGTATTTGGGTGCCTCACACAGAAGAAGTACTCAGGAAATAGGAGTTGGTCATTCTGTGATAGACCTGCATGCAGTGAAGTGTTCCGTTCTTCAGCCTTTCCTCTGATGTGATGGAAATGTGGCATGGAATTGGAAGACCAACTTTTTTTAACCTGTTCTCATTCGTGTTCCCTCTTCCATGTTGTAAGCAAGACATCCCACTCCAGGCCGCTGAGTTACCTGGAATGGGTGTGTCCTTCAAGCTCCCAAGTGATGTCCAGGAGTTTTCTGGGGGTTCCAGGGCTTCCCACTGGCACTTGTGGGCTGCAGACTAAGGAAAGCAGAGATGTGCCATGGCTTGCCCAGGCTGGTGAGCTCCTAGGTTTGATGAGAATAATCCTGTACTTGCAGAACCACTACATTTGGCATTAGATATAGACATGGAATGATTTGGTTGAATCTCGTTGGGCCTTCTGGGAGCTGATAAAGAGGGGGCACCCCCCCAAAAAAAGCTCTTTAGAACACAAGCTTAGCCTTCAGTGGAACAGCACCCATTCGTTTCTATGGGGCTGAATTTGCAGCTGAGATCTAGGCAGCAAAGGGATCGGCTGAATTTCAATAGCCTCCCTGGCTCTCTTGTCTCCTTGGAGTGGATCCTGTCCATGCCGCAGACCCCAAGGGCAATGCAGGGTTTGGCCTAGCTGGCCTCTGCGGTGTCTTCCACTGCACAGATTCCCTAGTTCAGTGCCTAAACATGATTTCCACTCTGAGAACCAATCCCATCTGATTCAAAGGGGCTGTGTGTGCTGTGCGAGGTATCTGGGGCAGGGGCTGGGCCACCAGAGGCTTCTGGCTCGGTTCCCTATGTGGGTGGCCCCGAGGGTGGCTGGGACAGCAGCAGTGGCAGCCACCTCATGCCTTCACTGTGGTGCTCCCGGGCAGTAAGGGGAGAAGTGGAGCAGAGGAACCTGATTCCTGGGGCTTTGCAGAGGAACCTGATTCCTGGGGCTTTGTGGGCTTTTCGCTGAGCTTCTCTGATTCAGACAACGTAACTGAATTCCTCTCAAGGCGCTGAGGACTTTCTGCAGGAGATGTGCAAATGGGTCTTGGCCGAGCCTGGCTGGTAGCGCACTTCCACCAGCAGGGGAGGCTGCCAGGCTCCCCCGCAGTCTTCTCCCTGCCCCCGACACCTGATGGCCTTTTGCCCCATTGCTGTGCACCCCCCTCCCTCCCCCACTAGCTACATCCACCCCAGTCCAACCCCAACAGGGGGCTGTCAGGGGTCTAGGTTTCCCCAAAGCCATTTAGGCCTGATTGGGATGGGGGTGGGGGGGAGCTCAGGGGCAAGTTGAGAATTTCCTTGAAGCTTCTATTCCCCTCTCAACACCCACCCCACAAGGCAGCAAACAAACCTTTGCCTTGAGAAAAGTGTGTGATGTGACATTTGCCTGTTATAGGATGTGACATTTAAATTTTCATGACCAGTGTTTAAGTGATTGAGAGAAGGAGGGGAGCTATATTGTTGAGCTGCTTCCCATGATTCCTAGGGAAGAAAGAGCCGGCGGGCTAAGGAATGTCCTCCCAAACCACCCGTTCCGCGCCTCACCTTCCTCATGATGCTGACACAAAACATAGTGTAGCCTGAAGATCACGAAGAGAAAAGTGCTTGTGAGAAACCATCCAGAGTGAGGGCTCCCAAGGGGCCCTCATTCCCATTCCCGGGGGACTTGGAACAGTCTAGACAGTGACTAAGCCACTCTATCTATGTCACGAGACATTTCCCTGAACCAGAGGGCATGGGCCATGGAGACAGGGAGACAGAAAGCAGACAGAAAGGAGTCTCAGACTGGGGCTGGAAAGGTACCCAGACCCTGAAGCTCTAGGTGCCTGGGTGGGCCGTGGAGGAGCAGAGAGAGGCCAACCCCTAGTCAAGCATCAGAATAGCCTTGGAGTCATCATAGGTGCAAAGACACATCAATGCAGTTACAAGCAGGCCTATGGGCAGAGCTCTGGTCTCATGGAAAATGTCTGTGCTTTGCTGGGGACAACTCTGGGGGTGCGGACGTAGCTTCCAGAGGGTCCAGCTGCCAATGGAAATCCTATGAGAGCTAGAATACTGAGGAGCCACTCTCAGACCATCTCTCCTGGTGGTGGCCACATCACCTCCCCCCGCCCTTCCTCCAGTCACATCTACAGTGCTCCCCAGAGGTTGGCGTGCTGTGCCATCATAGGGCTGCAGTCACATCTGTGAGATGCCACATCTGCCAACTTGGCTACTGCTCCCCACAGCTCCAGAAGCCCCTAGGCCCTAATCACCACCAAACTCAGCTGCCTGGCTGAGAGAAAGCCCCCAACTTGGTGTCATGCTAGGGCTTACAAAACACTAGCAAAGAGCAAAAGAGGGATCGGGCTTGTTCTGCTGGGCCCCAGGCCCGGGAGGTAGAAGCCACAGAGGCAGATTTTGGCTCCCTGGCATCTCTGAGCTGGAAGGGAATGAAGAGGTCATTTAGCATAAACCCTAGCTTAGGAGTACCAGCAAAAGGACGCTTACGACCTCCCATGGCAGCCCAATGAACTTGTGGAGAGCTCACGTTACTGAGAAGTATTTTCTTCTATGGAGTTTGACTTCCACTCATCCCTAGCTCCTTGTTGGGGCAGGGCTAGAGGATATAGTGAGTTCTATTTGTATTTGCTGGATGTGAGAGGCCCACCAGACATGTAAGTGAAGATGTCCAGTGGCCAGTTGGTAATATGGGTCCAGAGTTCAGGAGAGAAATAAGGGCTGGATATATAGAGCTCACTGTCCAAGTGCCATTTTCAATGTGCCCAAAACCTTCCTGCCAATCAGACGTAACTAGAAGTGGCATGGGCTGCCCTGAGATGGTGGCAAGCTCCTCCTCCCTGAAGGTGTTGGAGTGGAACTTCCTATTTAGCTAAGTGTGCTCTCAGAGGTCTCTGGCACCTCAAAAATTCCAGGAAGACGCCTTCTAAAGCTCTCATTTTCTGCCCCTACTGGAACAGCAACGTGCCCATCACATCAGAAGCCCATTCATGTGGCCACATGACTGAGGTCGCCTGCTCCCCAAGGTCAAAGGAGGCCACCACTCTCTGAATGTCAGGGAGGAGGATGCCATTCCCAAAGAGATGCTCTCGCCAAGTGAAAAAGCCACATTTGAATACACCAGCTGCTCAGAGAAAGCTCTCATGTGCTTGTTGCTTCATGCCTCCCTACAGCACAGGAGGAAGGGTGCAGCTTGGGAACGAGTTTGTTTCAAATTAAAGCTGATCTTGGCCCGGGACGCAGACAATTCTAATGGCTTGACGTGAAGGGCCACAGTTGCAGTTGGTTTCCTGCCATAGGCTTGATTGAAGGATACATAAAGACAGAGACAAATTAGCAGGCTCTAGATGGCACCAAGCAGTCCTGGCTACTCTTACGTAGTCATCCCCCCACCCCACCCCGCCCCTGGGTCAGGTCCAAAACCCAGAGATGTGATGGCCGTCACTAGAAGTCTAGTCTACATGGATGAAGATGTCTATTACAGCCAAGAGATCTGTCCCTTGGTGGGGGCGGGGGGTGGGGGAGGGTTGTGGCTTAAATCGATTCTCTGGACAAAAGATCCCACATAGAGGGGACTTGGCTTAAACTTGGCTAGGCCTACATGTGATTCACCCCTACAGAGGATTTTATTAACCCTAGGGTCAAGTACCAGGCATATTCTCAAGGCCCTGATGGCTAAGTAGACCTGGACCTACTTTTGCTATAAGTCCCCACCAGCAGTCTTTCTCTCCACTAGGACTGAGGGAGCATCAAAGCCCAGAATTGGAAATGTACCACCCAAGGGTGAAGAGGGGTTGATGTGACAGTGAAAGCTAGAATGAGCCTTTCTTGGCCAGTTCCCAGCTTTACCCCAGCCTCAAAAACCAACATCAGCCTTGTGCCTACGTCCTAATGCTCTTTAGTACTCCAATCAGTCAACTTGAGTTTACCCTCCAATACTACCCATCCCTACATGCCACAGGGAAATGCTTGCCCATTGTATGGTTCTTGTCCACATGTTCCCAACAGGTCACCACAGCAGTTCACTGAACATGCCAGAGGCCTTCCTCAAGTTATCTCCAGGAAACAATCAGAGCCCATGAGCTGTCCATCAGTCCTCCCTCATCACTTCTTGACCAGCCTATTTCTTTTGCTCATACTTTTCTTTGGCGGCATCCTTCTCACCGAGTCTCCATCATCCCATTTGTTCTATGTGGTACACTGGATCTCTCCATTGCCCTTTGGATGACCCTCCATTTTACCTCTTTGAAGATTGCTGTTCAATGAGCACAGCCATCAGAGCCTTGGAAGAGTAAGTGGCCCATGCTTATTCAAAGAACTTTGTCATTTTCAAGAAGCAATCGAGCCTGCTGTCCTCCACCTGTTGTCCATTTACAGAGGCGGATGACGTTGAACTGTGTGCGGCTCATAGTCCGGACAAGCGGCATTCTTCATCCTCTTGAATAGGGCCATAAATTGCAGCAGCTGCATCCCCCAAAGCCTCGGCCACAGCTGCTTCTCCTTTCCCATTTGGCCTGACAAGGCCTCTACTTGCTAGCATTACAGTCCCTCAGGGAAACAGCAGCCACCCGGCCTGGCGGCCAACAATTAGGCCGGAACAAAAGCAGTCATTCGGGAAGAGCCAATAGATAGGAACTGGTCGATGCACTTTCGCTGTTTCAACACATGTCCAGTCAGAATGATGATAATGAATACCACCATTTCTATTGTGCCTTAAGGTTGATGGGGTCCTTCACTACAGCACTGTGAAGTAGGGAGACAGGGGCTATTATTATGGAACATATTTTATTTTATTAAGTGGCTCAATTGTAAAGGAGGTGAAACGTGTTCTTGGAGCCCCTCCTGTTGCTTGAAGGCATACAGGCCATGAGTGGCAGCTGGGCTAGGGAAGGACACAGAGGTCCCAGAGCACAGAAGCAAGCAGGCAGGCCCAAATCTAAAGGCCACGCATGCCAGATACCCAGCTGAACCAGAGGGAGCCAAGGAAAGGAATATTGTGTCCCGGCTCCCAAAGTAAAGTGAGGCCCTGCTCACAAGGCAGCTGGCCTTCTCACCCTGCTCAGAACCAGTCTCGAGGGAGCTGGGGAGCCAGGCCAGGCGGTGGTGACAGAAGCTAAAGTAAAAAGCATGGCGTTTTCTGGACACTCTTGCTTCATAGGAGGAGAGAGCAGGGAATCATGGGGTTAGAGCTGGAAGGGGCTTTACAGAGAAAGAAACTAAAGCCCAGAGAGGGTATTGACTTACTCAAGGGCACACAGGAAGAGGCAAAGCTGGGATTTTGATCCAGGTCTTCTGATCCAAATTTCTGACTGGGTAATACAAAGGTAAATGAGACCCAGCCCCTGCCTGTGTGAAGCACTCCACAGTATGAAGCAGAGGAAGAGAACTAAGGCCCAAAGAGGGGAAGGATCACAGCTGACTGGGGCAAGTCCCAGGATGTCAGCTGCTGCTGCTGCTTTAGGTTTGGAAGGGGCTTCAGAGATCAGCCTCTCGCCTGCATCCCCACCAGGAGGCCAGCAGTTAGCCTTGGCACAAAGATCCCCATTCCACTTGAGGACAGATCTCCCCTGGGTACTCTCTGAGGTCTTTTGGGACTCCAGTGATATCACTTACACAAAGTGCTGGATTCAGGTTATCACTTTTACTCAGCGATCCTGTTCCTTCAGTGGATCCTCATCTCTACTCTTTTCCACATCCCGATGGTCGGATTGTATTCCAGTTTCTCATTATTCTTGCTTGGTTGTGACTCCTAGAACTTAACTGGGAAGGCTTCCTGGAAGAGGAAGCATCTGAGTCCTCTAGTGCGGCGCTTAAACCATGGGTCACAATGCCACCCACAGTTAAAGAAGCTCTGAAGGAGTTGCGAGTGGAAAAAGTTTAAGAAGCCCTGCACCCAACCTGTACCCCTAACAAGTGGTCCTCCAGGCAGAAGGCCCCCGCAAGGAGGAGCCTCCTGCTGCTTTGGGACGACAGACAAAGTTGGCCTCTGCCACCTCTGCCGATGGCTCCTGATTCCACCCCTGCTCACTCCATCAGATACTTCCCCAGGCTCCAAACCTTCTCTTCTCCAGGATAAACACCCTTGAGCCATTCCCCTTCACTGTCCTGGGAGCCCTCTTCTGAGAAAGGCTTTAATCACTTACCTTTTCTGGCACATGCATGACAATCACTTAACAAATGCTTGTGACTGTCTGCTGGATCCCAAGTGCAGGGGGCTTGGATGGACTGCTCCAATTTAGAGAAATGTCTAGGATGCTTGCTAGTCAAGTGAATGTTTGAGGGAAAGGGGGCTGAGACTGAAGGAGGGCCAGGATGCTCTGTTCTCCCTGCCACCCGGGAGCCATTCACCACTGGGCCAACGGCCTGGGGACAGAAGTCGATAAAAGGTCTTTCGAAACTATTTAATAGAATAAGCCACTTGAGGCTCTGCCCCCTGAAACCTTGTCTGTTATGACCTTACCCCTTTAGCCATTTGGTTACATACTTTTCAGGTAACCCAGTCTCCAGAGTTCTGTCCCGTCCCACCCCACCCTCTTCACTAGCCAAATGATATTCGTGTTTGCTGTCACTAATAGCACCATCTCCAAAGCAAAGGCTCCTTCCTCTTACCTTGTCTGAGAGACATCCCATAGCCCTCCCTGCCACAGGTAACTTGGGAGGAGGCTGCTGCCATTGAGATGATACAAGAACGAAGGGAATGGTTTCATCTCTCACGCTTGAACTGTGATTCTGTCCCTCCAAATGGAATGCATTTTAGCCTGACTTCATCCTCTTCCTCGCAAACCAGCTTCCTTGTTTGTATCTATCCTTCTGGTCACCTGGGCTGGAGTGCTCCAAAGAATCTGTGCCGCCTTGCTGTCCCCTCTGCTCTTCGTACCGCCCATAGATCACCAAAGTGTCTCTGTTGTCCCTTTGCAAGGTCTCCCATACCATATTGTGTGGGATGCCACTCAAATTAAAAAAAAAAAAACCACAGAGGTGTCCAAGGAGAAACAGAAAGTTAATTTATTATTATTATTTCAAGTCTCGAGAGTTGACTGTCCCTCCACCAGTATGCTCTGATGAGGGGAGACAAAGACACAGAAACAGAAAGTCAGTTTAAATAGCCCTAATGATTAAACTCCCCCACCCCCAGCTGTCCGTTAACTCGGCTCACAATCTCACACTCGAGACTCTAATATAGGACAAAGGACATACTATACATCTCTATATTTCTTAGTTTGTTCAGATAATGTCAAAGAAGCAATTACAAATGTGCCGTCAAGCTACACTTTGTACTGTGGAGCCAGGTCACCATAAAAGATAATTTACAATTGTTTTGGAAGGTCTGAGAGATTGAACAGACAATGAAGGGAACTGGAAGGCATCTGAGTAAGGTACTGTCAAAGGGAGATAAGGAGACTTGAAAATTTAAGAGTTTTCCGGGGCTTGGGACAAAAGGCACATCTGGATAAGATCAGAAGGTAGGCCAGGGCTTAACAACTGGACACATTTTAACTGCTGTTATATGGCACTAAAAAAACTTACAGAAATCTATACTTAACTCTATCCTACCTTCTGAACTCATTACCAGATTTATCCCAAACCTTAATTACACAGAGAAATCTTCACTGGGACATCCCATTCAATATCTTCCTTTTCCCATCCCCTGCCTGCTCCCAGGCCCTTAGCTCTCGCCCTCTGAATTGCTGTACCAGTGTTCTGGCTATCTTCCCTGCTGCCAGCCCCACCCCAGACTCCACCAGCCCATTCTGCACACAGAAGACAAATTCCTCTTCTGGAAGGCTCATCACATCACTCCCGTGTTGCTGAGCTTTCAGTGGCTTTACCCATGTCCACAATTTACTCTGGCTTCTCTCTCCAGCCTTTTCTCTCATCGAAGGACTTGCTTCTCCCTGCCTCAACCACAAATAAGCCCTGCGGCTGGGAACGGCCTGCTCTGAGCAGCATCAGGCCCCTGGAGGGCTCCTCCAAGGGAGCTTGCACCATCCCTGCAGGCTGGTTCTAATGTCTTCTCACCTCAGAGCCTTTCCTACCTCATCTCATTCCAAATGCTGCTCTTGTCTTCTCCCTGAGTGAGCAAACAGCTTGGTGTTCCCACCTGAGCATCTGCTGCTGAATTCCTGCCAACACCCAGACCTGACCCTGAATATCAGGGCAGATGTTCACCAGCCAAGGCGCAGAGGAAGCTAATTACCATAATGATTTGCAATTGCTCAGCTATGGTAATGAAAGTGTATATTAATTTGTTCATAAAATGCAACTAGTAGTTAATAATGTTTTTCTTCGTCAAAGCACTATACAAATATTAGCTTGTGAATCTTAAGTCTTGGCGAAATTCATTATCTTTGTTGTTATAGGGGAATAAATCCTAGTGATGAGTTGAGCAGCAGAATCGAGATAATCAGTGCCCAGGTGGTACAAGGAAGCCCAGAGTGCCCAACTCCTAGGTTTAGTTCTTTGCGGCATCTGGTGCTCATCCATATGGGTCCTTGGCTTCTCAAAGGGAAATGTCTGTTGTGGCCAGGGCCTGAACTGGCCAGCCCACAGGGGAAAGGGTGACTTGCAGGGAGAGAAATGTGGTTAGCTGCCTGTTCTTGAATCTAGACACCCTTTGAAGGCATTATGGGTTGGCAGGGAGGAGAGAACACATTGACCTTCATCCTGTCCCAGTGCCATTTGTTTGCTCTTCTTCCATGTCCCACCTCAGTGCCTTTGAACAGGGGGTCTGCCATGTGTGGATTGTGTCCCTTTCTAACCTTCACCTCCCAGGGTCCCTAGCCTTTTGTGTGCTTGGCACATTTTTTGTATTGTGTTATTGTTCTCTGCCCCTAGTAAAATGTAAGTTCCTTGAGGTCAGTGACTGTTTCGTTGTTGTCTTTGGGCTCCCCACACTAGCACATGTGTTTTTAGCAAATGCTTGTTGAAACTGAAGAAATGTTTGTTGAAGTTTCCAAGCCGCTGTCCGAGAGAGTGCTTCCCACCATGTGTTGAGGCCTGGTCAGTCACTCAAGTGGCAGGTCTGCATTACTCCTCTATATTCACCTCTGTGCCAAGAACCCCATAGTCATCCTCATCTGGGAGATCTCGAATCTGGGGCCTAGGCCCTGCAGTCAAACAGTAAGTGCCTTTTGTGAACCATCTCTATGTCTAGTCTCTGTGCCTTTGTACTGGCTGTCCCCCAGTCCTGGAATGCTCTGCTCCCTTCCTTCTACCTCTTAGTTTCCCAGGCTTCCTTCAAAATTCAGCTCAAACAGGGGGCCTTTCCCCATCTCCCAGATTCTAGTGCCTTCTCCTTTCAGACTGCCTTCTGTCCAGTCTGCCTCTATCAACCAGAAGCTCAAAAGAAGGTGAGATTGGATGACCAGAAGCAAAGAGTGGTTGCTAATGGTTCAATGTCAATGGGTCAGGAAGCCCCCTCTGGAATATCCCAGGCTGTGGACTTGGCCCAGTGTTAGGCCACACTTTTTATCAATGAGTTTGATGAAGGACTAATCACTATGTTCCTCACATTTGGGGATGACAGTAAAATGGGGGAAAACAGCTAATAGTGAGTGGGTGGTGACCAAGTCAAGCAGGCTTCAGCATTGGGATAAATGTAAACTCTTGCATTTAGGAACAAATAATCAATTCCAAGAACCGAAAGTGAGGAAGGCATGGATAGAGAGCAAATGTGCTGAAAGGGATCTGGGAGTTTGACTAGATGACAAGATAGGTATGAATGAGCCGTGTGATGTGGTAGCTAAAAAGGCTAATGCCAACTCGGGCTCCTTTAAGAAGGAAGGAAAGAAACAAACATTCATTAAACACCTACTGTGTGTCAGGCACTGTTCTAAGCACTTTATAAATATTATCTCATTTGATCCTCACAAACACTCTGGGAGGTAAGTGCTATTGTTATCCCCATTTTACACATGAGGAAACTGAGGCAGACAGCAGTTAAGTGACTTGGCCAGGCTCACATGACCAGTAAACGTATGAGCTCATCTGAGCTTGGGCCTTCCTGACTCCAGACCCAGCGGTCTATGCCTCAGAGGGCCAGAGCTCCTAGCAACAGGGAGGTAATGGGGCCACTGTACTCTGCCCTCACATCAGACCTCATCTGGAGATTAGTCCTCGACCCCATGGTTTAAGAAGGACATCAGTAAGCTGGAGAGCATTCAGAGGAAGCCAACCAGCATGTGAAAGGCTGTAACTAGCATTTGTAGAATTTTTTTCATATAATAGTGGGAATGACAGACCTTGCTTTATAATCTTATTGGCAGGACCTCTACTGAGGCAGCTACAAAGTGCTGAGCCTGGAGTCAGGAAGGCCCGAGGTCAAATTTGAACTCAGACACTTATTAGCTGTGTGACTCTGTCTGCCTCAGTTTCCTCAAGTGTCAAATGGGGATAAATGCGGCACCTTCCCCCCAGGGTTGTTGTGAGGCTCCAATGAGATAATCATTGTGAAGGGCTTAGCACAAGGTGCTACATCAGTGTTAGCTGCTGTTGTTGCTGTGTTTTCCTACTATTCACCATTGCTATTTACAATGCTGTTTACCAGTTACTGTGCCATTTACACACTGAAAAAAGGTCTATTGATTCCCATGCTTATTTTTTTAACATAAATAAACACTGTACTTTGTGTTTATATGTTCTTTTTTCCAGTGCCCCAGTTAGGAGGAGGAGTAAGTTAGGTTCCTCTTTCTTCCCTAATGTATTTCTTTTCCTCTTCCTTTCCTTTCCTCTCTTAAACTGAACAAAACAGTACAAAACTCTCCCCAGTCCTTCATTCTGTCCTCTGCACTTTCTGGAAGACTTTGGGGTTTTGAAGGAACAAAGGTTTTTTCCCCCATTAGGAAATCATCATATAATCATCATATAATACCTTCAGATTGCTCTCATCCTTCAATTTCTAGGTTCCTCTTGTCTCCTGAATTTGCATTTCAAAAATTCTATACCCAGCTCTGGTTTTCTCAACCGAAATGGTTGTAACTCCTCTATTTGTATTAAAGGTCCATTTGTCTCCCTGTAGAATTATAAGCACTTTTGCAGGGTAAGCTCATCTTGGTTGAGGGGGAGGGGTAATCTTTTGGAGGAGGAGTATTTGCTCTTAAGTACTGCATAATCCTGATTGTTCTTCCTTAATATTTGGTCTCCTTTTTCTTTCTGGCTGCTTGCAATATTTTTACTTTGACTTAGCAACTCTGGGTTTGGGCTATGACATTTTGAGGTGAGCTCAATTTGCGGTGACAAGTGGGTCTGTTTTCTCTTGGCCCGTGGGCTCTATGAGTTCTGGCCAGCTTTCTTTTCAGATTTCTTGAGATTGTTTTGTTTGGGAAAGGTTTTCAGGAAGTCTGGGGATTTTTTCATTCACTCTCCTTTTGTTTCCCATTCAGTTGTTTTCTAGAGTCCCTATCTTACTTACTCTTCCAATTTTTCAGTCCTTTATGAAAGTGAGAGAGGAAGCTGAGGCATCTAGTATCTTTTTTTTTTCCCCAAGGAGTTTGGTTGAGGAGAAGACTGATCTAAGGCTATTGCTTGCAATAGGTAGGGTCTGCTGAGGGGGACTAGAACATGTTTGTAAACAGCACGGAAGAAACAGGTAGTGTCCTTTCCCCTCAAATGGGCAAAAATAGGGATCAGTTTGCAACTACCGCTCCCCCTGTCAAAAATAACTCCCATCTCTACAATGCTTTAAGGTTTAAAGGTTTTCCCCTCGACTATCCTGTGAGATACAAGTTTAACCACCAGGGGGCGGTGCTGAGCAAGCAGCTGGCCCTGTCCAGCAGTAAGGCACGAGTTTAGCACATGCTTATCCCCAAAGAGGATGGTCCTTCAGAGTAACCAGGGAATGGCCACCTCTCTCTGCTGGCCCCTAAGATTTATCCAAAGTGGATTTATCCAGTCAGACTCAAGCTCGACCCCTACCTACTATAAACACCACCTTTCAGTGGAGTTGAATCATACGGGAATGGTACAATATACAGAGTAGGTAGATAGTGCTAGAGTGCACAGAGGCCAGGCCTGGAGTCAGGAAGACCTGAGGTCAACTCCAGCCCCAAATACTCACTAGCTATGTGACCCTGGACAAGTCACTTCACCCTGTTTGTCTCAGTTTCCTGATATGTAAAATGAGCTGGAGAAGGAAATAGCAAACCACTCCAGCATCTTTCCCAAGAAAACCCCAAATGGGGTTACAAAGAATCAGACATGACTAAAAAATGACTGAACAACAACATGACATAATATCCTTAAATTGTGATCTTATGAAAGGAATAAAATACCATAGTCAGCATGATTTAGGAGTTTGCAAATACTTTTCAGCTCAAACCTTTTTGGTCTGAAGAAGGTAGGCCAAAAACAACACAGTTCAGGTGCTCAGATTCAAACCTCCCAACCACCTGTGTTAAGCAGAGAGGGAGAGCGGTTGGCCACTTGGCAAGGCCATCCAGCTGCATGCTGGAGGATGTCCCTCACCACTCTGATGCCGGTTAGTACAAGGAGTATGGGGGAGGGGTCATCTCTGCTCTCCTACACTCCATTAAGCCTAGTGGTGACCTAGTGGTCACCCCTTGGAGACATTTGTAGGATCTAGCCCACACTTTTTCACTTCTCCATGAGGGGCTTGTAGATCTGCTGGGAGCCCAGGCCCCTGGCCTGCTTCAGTATAGCAAGAAAAACTTGGAACCTGAGTGTCCCCCATCTTCCTGAGGAAGAACCATGTTTCTTGGGTCCCCCAATGAGCTGTGATACTTCGTGGCTCCCCTGTGCATCTACTGCGCAAACTTGTGGCCTATTCCCACTGTTCCAGGCACCAGCAGTTCAGCATATGGAACCAAGTACTGGACTGGGAGCCCCCAAAACTTGTGTTCAAAGCCCTTCTCAGTCACCTGCCAGGGCAAGTAAATCACTTAATCTCTCTGTAACTAAATGTCCTGCTGCAGTGAGGAGACCCGGAGGTACAGTTGGGGAGAATGCTAGCTTTCTAGTCGAGGAAGTGAGTTTGAATCCTGACTCTGCCACCTGGGTGACCTTGGGCATTACTTCAGTTCCCCAAGCTTCTGTTTCCTCCTCTATAAAACAAAGGATTGGAGGGAGCTCGAGGCCACAGTGAAGGGCTGCAGGCAGAAGCAGCATGATCCCTTGGGAAAGAAGGTTTGCCTTGGAGGCGACCTCTGTGCTCTATTCAGTGAAGGCTGGGAGCTGCCAGCACTTGAGAGCAGTAACCTTGGGCAAGCCAGTTAATTTTTTCTGAACCTCAGTTTTCTGAACTGACCCCACAGCATTATTGGGATGCAATAGCCTTTGAGGGCTCTAGAAATGTTGGCGATTATCATGGCTCCTTTCCTGTCTGCACAGAGATCTGTTCTGGGCTCCTCAGGAAACCTGGAGAGAGTACCATTCAAACAGAGCTCCCCCCAAGGAGCAGAGTTTGCTATGTTGGTAGTTTCCAAGGAGTCACCACTAGGCTTAATGGAGTGTAGGAGAGCAGAGATGACCCCTCCCCCATGCTCCTCGTACTAACCGGCATCAGAGTGGTGAGGGACATCCTCCAGCATGCAGTTAAGTTAAGTAATTTGCTCGTGGTCACAGAGCTAACATGTGTTAGAAGCAGGACTTCTGAGTGTAAGATGGCCAACCCCATTCTGCCTCTTACTTGCTGGATTGATAAGCATTACTGGATGATGAAGCTCTCAGGCCTGACCCCACCCTGCTTCTGTAACCTTATCTCCCACTACTTCCCTGCACAGGCCTCAGACTCACCCATCTCTGCTGCCCCCATCCCCTAGACAGCACTTCTGCTCCACGGGTCGAGAGTGGGAAAAGTTTAAGATGTCCTGCCCTAGAAGATCCTCCCTCTTTCCCCACTTTGTGCCTCTAAATACTATGCCTCTTTGTGTCAGAGTGGAAAGAGCTCTGACTTTGGAGTCCAAGGCCCCAGCCTCAGTTTCTACCTTTGCCATTTATGAGCTGAATGACCCTGGGTGAGTCAGCCTCTCCAGGCATTTCAAACGAGAGATTTGGACTAGCCCCTCGGGAGCCCCGAGTTCTGATGTCTCTGATCCTGATGCCCATCCTTCAAGGAAGCTTGGCATGCTGACCCTCCATGGCAGCTCGAGCCTACCTTGAGTGTTCCCTTCTGGAAACGTCCGCTCTCCCCTGGCACATCCGCTGCCTGAGGTGGTCGGCTGAGGGCTTCACTCGCAGCGGGGGTGGGTGGCGCTAGCCAGGCAGACAAGGAGCTCCCCTCCCACCCAGGGTCTCAGGAAGCACCTGTTGATTCAAACAGCCTGGACAGCCTGGTGCAGGAGGCACAGAAGAACAATTGAAGGCAGCTGCTCATTTAGGACAGGCTGGTGAGGATCTCGGAGATAATAGCCCTTGTTGAGCTAGAATGAAGTCTGAGCATTGGCAACCTGGCTGCTGAGGAAAAGGGAAAGTGGTTTTTTGGGTGCATGGGTGGGTGGGTGGGTGAGTGTGTGGAGGGTGGTTCTTTCCTGTGGGGGCTGTCCGTTACCAAACAGTATCCTCAGGGCCCAGGGGGGGTACCACAAAACAGCAGGACTTGTGCCAAAGGCCTAGGCAGGGTACAGGGACCCATGGAGAGCTGAGGCATTGCAGAGGGAAAAGAGAAGTGAGCTGCTGCAGGCAGGTCCTTAGCAGGCTTCTGTCCAGAGCGGGCCTTGGCTAACCACAGGTGGTGAGGACTGACCCAGGCTTGAGCTGAGCTCCTCAGGGAAGCCCCCTCTGTTTTCCCCTCCCAGATCCCATCCTGCGGCCCTTCCCCGACTGGCCTGCCCTCCCTGTTCTCTCTTCACCCAGCCTCGAGTGGTGGCATTTCTTGCCTCCAGACTTCTGAGGTTTACTAGACTAATTAGTTCTCTGACTAATCCCGAGCAACTTAAGGTCTGCTGAGGAGTAAATGTGCCATTTCGTCCCCCACCCCCATCCATGAGGTAACAACAGGAGGGGAATGAGGAAAAATGCAGGACCCCTAGTAGGGCCAGCTAGGGGGAGACTTGGGACCCACAAGCCTTTGGCTGAATCCTAGACTCTGTAAGCTGGAAGGGGGGTCCAAGGCAGGCTCTGCCTGGCCTCGGATCCCCATGGATTCCCCAGGACTTTCCCTCGCCCATGTTTCATGGTCCCCTTCTGGGAGGAGGAACCCACCAGCTCCTGAGGCAGCTCGTTCTGCTTGGGGACACCTGCCACCAGGACAAAACTGACTCCTGTGCCATTGTTCCACCTGAAAAAGTCAAACCTTGGGAGCCAGGCACTGTGCTGGCCACTGAAGATACAGAGGCTGCCCTCCAGGAGCTTACATTCTACTGGCGGACATAATACTCGCATAAATAGGTGTATTTTATATGTATATATATATATATTATATTATATATATATATTTATTTATTTATTTATGTGAGTGTATATATATATATAATACTCACATAAATAGGCCACATTCCAAGTGGATCCGAGAGAATCATCCAGGGGATGGCACTAGTAGCTGGGAGCAGGAAGTGGTCCTCCAGGGGAATCTTGAAGGAAGTTAGAGGTTCTAATAGGCAAAAGTAAGGAAGAATAGCATTCCAGGGATGGGGGATAGTTCGAAGACACAGAGACAGGTGATGTGAAAGGAACACCAAGTACAGGCCAATATGGCTGGATGGTAGACTTCATGAAGGCAGAGGAGGTTGGGGGGGGTGATGCGTAAGAAGAGTGAAAAGGTAAGAAAGAGCTAGGTTCTAAAGATGTTTAAATGCCAACAGGGAACCAACTGGAGTTGAGTAAATGGGGCTGGAGGTTATGTAGTCAGACCTGTCCTTTATAAAAATCACTTTGACAACTGAACAGACAATGGATTGGAATGGGAAGAGACTGGAGTCAGGGAGACCAGTTAGGAGGCCATTGCAGTAGTCCAGGTGAGAGGCAATTTGAGGGCCTGCATCATGATGGTGGAGAGAAGAGCGGATGGAGGTGGGTGAGAAATGTTATAGAAGAAGAAACGAGATTTGGATATTTCACCTTAGCCCCTGAAAAACAGAACTCGGAACTTCTGAGGGACCACCAAGGGTAGTAGAGTCACCCATTGCCAAAGTGGGAGTGGCATCGAGGCAGATTTTGCCTTCCTGGCAATCATAAGTGCCTCCAGTAGACTAGGCTGCCATGGGAGGTGGTAGGCCACCCTTCACTCAAGGTCATCAAAAAAAGAGTGTTTCAGGGTGCTGCAGAAAGGATCTGGGATCAGGAACAGGTCGGATAAGCTGCCTCAGAGGTTGCACCCCAGGCTTGTCATGCCTTCTCCTGCCCAGATCTGTGCCCCTTATTTTATGTTGTCTATTCTTTGGTCTACTCTGCTTGCCTCTTTTTAAGGTAGGGCCATGCTTCATACTCCCAGTAGAAGTGGCCTAGCTGCTTGGGAGCCGAGAGACCAGCTGTTCGTCTTCATAGCCCTTCCTACATCCCCTTTCCTTCAAGAGCACAGCTGCACCGACTCAAGGAAGATTTAAGATCTGGTCCTGTTAGTGTGTCTCTACTCCTGGTTTCCCATTTTCAGAGGCCCTCTTCCCACCCTGTCCTCACCCCTTCACACATACATACACCCTGTGTCACTCTCCCATATGATCCCATGCATTCCCATGAATGCAAAATGTTTGTACTCAGGGGCCCCCAGAAATAGCTGTGGCATACATACAGATGAAGTGGGAAGAGACCACACCCATCAATATCATTGGCTGGCCTGCTGTTGATTGACAGTTCAATCATCCAGTGTCAGGAAGCACAGGAACCCTGGAAGGAGTTGGGTATGGCTTCCTACCTCTCCCCACCCCCAGCCGGCTGTTTCAACTTAAGAAGAAGGTCTCAGGCTGCAGTCTGAGCATGCCCAGTGGGGCAACTGCTCTGGAAGGCCTCTAGATACCCATGCATCGTTAGGCTGCAGCTAATGGGGCTTCCTCACCATGGGGCTCTTCCCTCCAGTAAACAGCTCTGCTTACGTGTGCTACACCGTGTGCGCAGGCCCGTGTACACACACACACACACACACACACACACACACACACACACACACTTCTAAGCATATGAACATGGGCTTTGGGAAACAAGAGGCAGCCCCCAATCTGTTGGTGCTCCCTCCATGGGGGAGACTCCTCTTTGAGGAACCCTGCTCTGTTGCCTGCTGGGACCTGGGTGATCATCTGATTTTGTTGCTGTAACTTCTGCTTCTGAGGCATTATTGGGACCAGCTGTGGACTAATACCAGCACCTGAATGTAGGAGACACATCTTGGCAGACTGTGCTAGACTGTGAACAAGCAGGAATATGGATGGGGAAGGCATGGTGAGGCAGCAGTTTATCTGAAAAAAGTTCTGGGGGTATTGGTGGACCACAAGCTTGACGAGGTGATAATCCCTCTGTACTTTGGGTGCATGCACTGGTTAGACCACATCTGGTGGATCGTGTTCAGTTCTGGGTGCCGTGATATAAGAACATTGACAAGTTGGAGGGTGACCAGAGGAAGATGACCAGAATGCTAAAGGGCCTTGTGTTTGTGCCATATGAGGTTCTTTTGAGGGAATTGAGAATGTTTACCCTGAAGAAGAGGTTTGTTGTTCTTTTCTTTGTTTTTAGATTTTGAAGAACTGGCATGTGGAAGAGGGATTAGCCTGATTCTGTTGGGCCCTAGAGAGCAGAACCTGGAGTAGTGAGGGGGGCCATGTTCACTTTGATGCTGGGAAAACTTAACAATTCCACTGTCCCCGAGTGGCCCAGGATGTCCTGGCAGGAGAGTAGGGAAGGCACCCTTGTTGGGAACATTGGCCAAGGGAGTCTGGTCAGCTTCACATTAGACTAGGTAGCTGCTGGGCTGCCTTCCAGCATGGAGATGCCATGGCTCTGTAACGTCGCTTCTGAGCTCACAAACATTGTTATCTTAGCTACCAGGCAGCGATCCAAATGACCTTTATTCATACGCTCAAGGCAACTTCATTATAGCAGAATGCTCACAGTCTAGCACTGCTTCTGGCGGGAGAAACAGCAAAGATATCAACCTTCTTCCCCCTTCCCCCAGTCCTGTCAGAATCCCAATCTACTGCCAAACCAGGACCAAGGCAAGAAAAGATGGATGCTGCCAGTTTAAATACTGGCCCCAGGGACTTGGCCAGGACCAGGATAAATGGGCAGTAAAATGAATAGCAGACCCAGGAGGGGCAGACAGCTCCCAAGATGTCTCCCACATTCAGATGGAAGGGGAGGGAGAAGGAGAGGAAGAGAGAGACAAACAGAAATAATCGACTGTCCGCCTGGCACTGTGCCAAGTGCTTTACACTTCTTATCTCATTCAATCCTCGCAACAACCCTGCAAAATAGGTGCTGTTATTCTCCCCATTTTACAGTTAAGTGACTTGCCCAGGGTCACACAGTTGGGATGTGTCTGAGGCTGAATTTGAATTCTGATCTTCCTGACCCCAGGCCCAGGCCTCTATTCACTGTGCTGCCAAACTGCTTCAAGAGGGGGCGGAGCCAAGATGGTGGAGTAAAAGCAGTGACTTGCTTGAGCTCTCTCCTAAACCCCTCCAAATGCCTCTAAAAATGGCTATAAACAAATTCTAAAGCAAACTGCTTCAAGAGTTAGTGGCTTTCAGGACTCAGTCTGGTGGGGGATGTTAGTAGCCATGCTAGAGGACTGGAATGGTCACTCATCTCAGAGGGGAAGCAGGAATGTAATAAGCCTGTGTTTCTTAGCCCAAGGTCAGGGCTTTAAAGTTGAAAACAATTTGGTCAATCCTCTCATTTTACATAGGAGAAAACTGAGGCCCAGAGAGAGGAAAGACTTGTCCAAGCAGAGCAAATTAGTGCCAAAGCTAGGACTAAAACTCAGGCCTTCTACTGACTCTCATTTTGATGTTCTCAGCCAAAATGGCCACTTTCACATATGGAACTCTCTTCACCTCAGGATCAAAGGGGCTGAGAGCTGGAAAGGACCTTAAGAAACTATTTATCTAAAAGATGCAGAAATGGAGACCCAGAGACTAGGAAAGACTTGCCCAAGGTCAAAGAGAAGGTCAATGCCAAAGCAAGGACTAAAACCCAGGCCTTCTGTAGCCAGATCCAGTGGCCTTGCCAGAAAATTGGGCAAATTCCCCATTTCTTCCACCTTAGTGAGGCTTGGATGGATATGTAGCTAGACTCTTCAAGATCTTATTCTTTACCAAGATGAGAGGAGGGCGAATGTGGGCTGACTATGTGTTGGGATGATGTGAAGAGATGGAGAGGGCAGAGGGAAAGCCATGGGGGTGGAGTGGGGAGAACAAGATGCAGACATTTTTAGTACCATGGACAGCAGCAGTGGAATTCCCTTCTTCCTAGAGCCATTCTCTTGAAATTAACTGAAAGAAAGGGTTGGTTCAGTTCAGCTTAGTTGTTGGGCAGAGTGGGACAGTTTCCTGGGCTTAAAACTAAGGAGAGGAGTGATTGTTTCAACTGCCTGGTGGCTGGCCGGGAGCTAATGTGCGTGGGAAGCAGGATCTAGGCACAATCGCAGTTCAATGGTTGACACTGCAGTCTCCAATTGAGCCACTTGCTAGGAAGTAGCAGCTGGAGGATCCCCCGTGAAGTCAATGAGTCTTTAATTATTAATCACTGACATTTTGTAGACTGCCTTTAAATAAAATCTCACTGAGTCTCCTATAGGCTATTATAATTTTGGCCCCACACATTTTCCACCCCTCTTTGTCATTTGTCTAGACTAGGGAGGCTATGGAATAGAAGGCAGACTGCAAGGGAGCTGAATTCAGTGACTTCCGCCCAAAGAGCTTTCCAAATCCCACTGGAAACCAAGGGAGAAGCTGGCTAGAGGGCACGCCACCAGCACTGGCTTGTTCCTGCCCTGGAGTGTGCTTTTTCTCAGCGTGTGTCTTTTGGAGGGCAGTCTTGCTGCCCAGTAGCTGATTGGTGTCCACAAGGAATGTCTGAGGAATGACTTAGGAGGAATGACAGCAAAGGAGAAAATGAGAACCTCTCACTTTCCCCTCCCAGTCAGTCTCCTGTATGGGCTGTGTCCCTGTTTATCAGGCCCCTGCAGCCTCTGACTGCCAGGATCCCACCTGAGAAAGTTAAGAAGCACTCTGACAGTGATGGCAAGGATTGAAGTCTTCACTGACCCAGCAACAGTGGCCATGACCAAGCCCTTTGTTTCACACGGAGACTTGAGTCCTCCAACAGCTTCTAATCGAACCCAATCCACAAGACTATGCCCAGGGACAAGGGGAAGAGCCCACAGTAGAGGACACTGAGCTAAACAGAGAGGAGGATTACTGAAATGGCTCTTCCTCCTGTCACCATGGTCATCAGATTGGCAAGATGGGGCTAGTCTAGGGAAGTCTCAGGTATCTTGGGTTTTGGTCAGCCTTACTGCATGCAATGGCAAAGGGAAAACAGGGAGCAGGGCCCTCCTTGGGTCACTGGCAACAGATTCTGCTTTCCTGGCCCACAGTTCACTCACTCTGCCTTTTACCTTACGGGCACATACCCCCAAATGAAGGCAAAACCAGGCCAAGGCCCTCCAGAACCAGCTTCCATTCCACTCCTCCATTTTCATGCTATAGTGAACAGTCAGGAAAAATGCCAAGGGAGAAATTTGAACATGGTGCCTTTTTATTGTTGTGGTGGTTAATAGAAATAGAATTACTTGTGGAGAAAACTCAATCCTCTAGCTGGGCCTATAAAGCCATTCTTTTTGTTTGTTTTTTGTTTGTTTTTTGGTGAGGCAATGGGGTTAAGTGACTTGCCCAGGGTCACACAGCTAGTATATGTCAAGTATCTGAGGCCAGATTTAAACTCAGGTCCTCCTGACTCCAGGGCTGGTGATCTATCCACTGCACCACCTAGCTGCCCCCTACAAAGTCATTCTTGATGCAAAACAGGCCGAGAAGTCCTAGACACACAATCCTAGTCTGGAGACTATTGGGGCGGGGAGGGGGAGGTGGAGAGAGCCTCCCATGGTATCTTTGACACCTAACTTTGCCTCTTCTCTTTTCAGTTTGTTGCTCAGCCAAACTGCCAGCAGCTGCTGGCCACACTGTGGTATGATGGTTTCCCAGGCTGGCGGCGTAGACACTGGGGAGTCAAGATGTTGACCTGCATCACCATTGGCCTTCTATTCCCCATGCTGTCTATAGCCTACTTGGTTGCCCCCAGGAGCAACCTTGGACTCTTCATCAAAAAACCATTTATCAAGTTTATCTGCCACACGGCCTCCTACCTGACCTTCCTCTTCATGCTGCTCCTGGCGTCCCAGCACATAGTCAGGACAGACCTGCATGTGCAGGGGCCACCACCCACTGTGGTGGAGTGGATGATACTGCCTTGGGTTCTAGGTAAGTCACTGAGAGATCAGGTTACCCAACAGCTCCTTCCAGCCAAGACCTTCATTGACCTGGGCTCCACATTCCAGCCTCCCAGCATAGCCATGCCAGGAGGGAGCTGACAGGCTCCTACTGACCAAGCTCAGCAGGAAGTTGAAGAAACTGTTTATCCGCAAGAAGAGAAGATTGGGGGCTAAGAGTGGTGAGCAAGGGATGGACGTGCTAGCTGTCCTCGAGTATTCAAACACTTGTCGTATGGAAAGGGGATTGTTCTGGGCTCCCCAAGGCAGAAGTAGGAGCATAGCGAGGAGTGAAGGCAGGACTGCAGAGACAGATTTAGGCTGGATGGCAATCAGAGCTGTCTCAATGGGCTCAAACCTCCTTTCAGGAATATTGTGGAGGGAATCATGTTCAAGGATAGGTTAGAGTAAATGGCCACAGAAGTCCCTTCCAGGTCCGAGATTCTGTGTGTGAAGCTCAGCAAAGGGCCTGCCGCCCCACCCCTGCTGAAAGGGAAGGCTGGCTATCATCACTTTGATGTGTGACTGGGCAGTTAAGCTGGAATCCTAGCATCAGTAACCTGGCCGACTTTCAGCAGCTTCCTTCACACTCAGAAGCAAATTACCACAAGTTGTTTAGTAGCCCACCAGAGAGTATGCACCCCCACAAATGGGCTCAAGTGCTAATGGTGGAATTTCTGGCATCATTCAATGGGGAGAGGAGGCCTAGTGGTCTCTTTGCCACCTCAGAAATTCCATTAATTGGGTGATTGCTCTTCCTAGGCTGTCCTGGCCCATCCCCTGCCCCTTGTAAGAGAATCCCACCATCTCTAGTGGGGCTCCAAGGGTAGCCATCAATGGGTTTGTCACTCATGGAGGTTATATGAAGTCCACAGCCTGCCTGCCATCAACTGAATGGAGCTTGTGAGCCTGGTTCTAGAGCCCCAAGGGAGTTCTCAAACTTTTCATAAATCACCAACTTCATTTGCCTCTCCCGTCATCCTCTTGTGAAGACTTTGCTTGGTTGCTGCTTTAGAAATAATATCTTTTTCCACCTTTCCCTCAGGTTTCATTTGGGGAGAAATTAAGGAGATGTGGGATGGTGGCTTCAATGAGTACATCCATGACTGGTGGAACCTGATGGATTTTGCCATGAACTCACTCTATCTGGCAACAATCTCACTGAAAATTGTTGCCTACGTCAAGGTATCTTGTCATCTCTGTCTCTTAACAAATGTGTCAGGCAAGGTGGCTTTGAATTCTTCCATTTTAAGCCTTAGCACTTGGGGAGGAGGGCAAGTTAGGGAGGGGGTGAGTTGGGGAGGGGAGAGGCAGGATCTGGGTCTCAGAGAAAATGTATCAACAGCCTCTTAAGCCCCAGCTTTCAGCTCCCCATCAGGGAAATTCAGTCCAATTAATGATTCACCTACTATGTGCTCAGCACTGGGGACAGAAAAACAAAACCCAAACACTCCCTGCCTTCCAAGAGTTTACATTGTGCTGGGCTGTAGCCAGCTGCTTGGGCAGCAGTGAATGGGCTAAGGAAGTCTGCCATGAATTCCTATATTTGGGTGGCCAATCATGAGGTCATCCAGGGCAGCCACCCTCTCACCCCGCTCCACCTCGATTTCTCTAACAACAAATTCTGGGAGCCAGATTCTATAGGACATAGCCTCAGTTGTCTCCTTCCCTTTGGGTGAGGAAACAGGGCCTGGTGGGCCACATATGATTTGTAAAATGGGGTTGACAATAAGATATTATCTTTAGAGGCCTTTGTAAACTTTTGATAGCTGTGTGTCAGGTGGTGGTGGTGGTGATACCACCATCACCTTCTGTAGAGGGAATATTGGCCAGCATTTGATTGTTAGATAGCACAGATGGCATAAATGACAGAGGCTGAGAGGCAGCATGGTGTAGGGGACAGAGGTAGAAAGAGCTGGGTTCAAATCCCACCTCTGACACCTAAGAGCTGAGCGACTCTAAACAAATCATATCACCTCTTGAGGTCTCTCATGCAGTCCAACAAGCATGAGGCCCTGGGCAAACATGAAAGTCCTTATTGCCCCAACTCAGCAGTGCAGCCACTCATGGATGAAGAAATCCCTCAAAGCAGGAAACATGGCTGACAACTGACAAATATTTTGGCCTTAGGAAGGACTTTCCCAGAAGCCCCAGGGTGAACTGAAGCAAGGGATCAAGTGACCTCACACCCAGAATTTTGATCTTCCAGGGGTGATGCATGACCTCACTGGACTCAGAGAGCCTCCCTTAGCAAATTCCCTGGAAGCCAGGGAATTTGTTTCCCTCCCTGCTGGCACAGTTTAGCTTCCCCTCCATCCCCCCAGAGCCATCTCCCTAAATCCTTTCTCTTCCTCTCCCCCTAGAGCTATCCCAACCCCACCATACCTTCATCCTTGCATTTTTCCCATACTCTGCTGACTGTTGAGATTCCTGAACTTTTTCTAGCCAGAGCTTGCCTCTTTCTGCCTGGCTTTCTCCTGCTCTTTGCATATCATTTGTGGGGAATAAAAGATTCAATGTCACCAAAGAACGTGGCTGAATATGAATGGAAGTCAGGGTACAAAGCTCCAGTGGCCCATCCTAGTTACAGCTCTTGGATACACACACTCATAAGATTTGTCAAAGGTTTGTCACTTAACCCCTTCATTTTCCTCTCTGAGTGGCCATTCCCTTATGCCCACAGCCTTGACGTGTTTTTGAGTTTGCAGCATAGACCTAGAAGGATCTGATTGGAAGAGCTGGCAGGCTGAGTTACCTGGCTCTCAGTACTTCTCCATCCTGACATAGAATGCATTTCACTATGAGGCCAGTTGTGTGGAGGCCAGTGAGCTAAGAGGGAGGCAGGGCAGAGGTCACAGAATCCAAGAATTCCAGAGTCAGTTTGCACTTTGGACAAGTCTCTTGGCAGGCTTTTCCTGCTGTTCAGCCTTCAGCCCGTCACTCCTGGCTCTCCCCTCTGGGGTCAATCCCTGTTCCACATGACAAATCCTTGGAAGTGACTGTCATGCCCTCCCTGAGTCTTAGCTTCCCCCATGGCCTGAACTGGAGACCAGGCCCTTCCCCCCCTTTTGGCCTCCAATCATCAATGACCTTTCTGAACAAACTGTGATTCCTACATCTGTCATTTGCTAAGCCTCAGCTACTTCTTCTATCAAACAGGAGTAATGCTCATAGCACTGCTTGAGCCAGCTAAGCACCTGTTGCGTGCTGTGATGGAGCCTGGGGGTGCAAAGATCAGAAAAAAGCTGGGCCCTGCCCTCCCGGAGCCTTTAGGGTACTCAGAGTTGGCACACGAGTGTGTGGCAAATGGCTAAACCCTCTAGGAAGTTGCTCCTGTTGCTATCATTCTCGGTTTGGCCTTGGGCAGGTTCCTGCCCTCTGGGCTCATGTCCTCCTCTGTAAAGTCAGCATGGTCTCCCTGGTACAGCTGTCATGGCCCCAGTGAACACTTGGCCACATTGTCCCAACTCCCAGGCTCTGATCAGAGGGTGAGCGTAAAAGGCAGCTCCCTCTGTGCTTGGGACCACAAGGCACAGGGGAAGAGGAAGCAGCTGCCCAGATGCAACTGAGGAAGGGCATCGTGTATGGTCTGTCCTCTGCAACTGGGATGTTTCAGATTTGGGAAGGGCTTAAAGGCAGCACCCACCCCAGAATGCCTCTTTCCATCAAGGTGATCAGCTGGGCCCCAGATTTCTGCAACAGTTTTGTTCTTCCCCTTTGTTGTGTCCTGGACTCCCTTGGACGGCGGTCTGGTGAAGCCTACAGACCCCTTCTTAGCATCATTTGCTTAAATGCAGAAAATACAGAGGATGATAGCAGAGACCAATTCTCTGTGATCACAATATGAAAACAAGTTCATGGACCCTAGGCTCAGCATCCTGCCCAGTCTAGAGACTCCAAAAGGCTCCGAAGAGCATGATACTTAATGAAATCTGAAAAGTGGAGGGGGCAGGCATTAGCTGTCTTCAGTGGGGGCACACAGCAGCTAAAGCCAGACCTAAATCACCAATGGCTGGCATTCCTATGGTGTTCCAAAGGTCATGATGAAAAGTAGGGCCACAGTAATGGCAGGGGTCAGGGCAGGCCCGTGACGGCCTTCATCAGTGTGGGTAATTCCATGTGTGGGGACTCCCTGCACTGATGTTGTTTGGCAATCCATTGTAGAGTCTGAGAGAGTTGCCTGGAATGCTGGGGTTGTGGGGAGGGTAATCAATTTGTAGCTAGAAGGGACCTTAGCATTCGTCAAGCCAAGTGAGGCCCAGGAAAGTTCCAGAGAAAGGGCTGGGGCTGGAGCGCATCCTGGCCTTCTGACTCCCTGTCCAGATTCCTTCCATTGGGCCATACTCCTTCTCTGAGAAATGAAGTGACTTGCCCACAGTCACACTCTCAGGGAGTGGCAGGGGTAGAATTCACACCTAGACTGGACTCAGTAGTGTCATCATTCTATCCCAGAATAATCAAGATGACATTTCTAAAGCACTTTCGGCTTTATAAAGTGTTTTCCTTACAATACTCTTGGAAGTTAGGAAATGCAAATACTGTTGCCCCCATTTTACAGATGAGAAAACTGAGAGCCAGAGAGAAAGGACTTGGCTGAGGTCATGTAGGTAGTGAGCACTGGAGCCAGCTTGTTTCAAGCTAGAAGGAACCTTAGAGATCATCTAATTCTAACACCCACACTCATTTACAGATAAGGAAATTGAGGCCCAAAGAGAAGTGACTTGCCCAAGGGCACACAGGGAGTAAATAGCAGAATGAGGATTTGAACTCATCTCCTCACTTCCAAGCCCAGCGTTCTTTCCATACTGCCTCTAATAACACCTCCCTATGATACTTTGAGGTTGGCCAAGAGCTTTCCCACCAGAATCTTGTTAGGGGGGTAGCAAAAGTGTTGCTACCTCCATTTTCCAGATAAGGCAGTTGGAGTACTGAGGCCGAACCCAGGCAGAGCTGTGCCATGGACGCACAGAGCATGCATACTCTACCATTGATAAAGCCCTTCCATTCCAGGAGGTTGGCCCTGGGGAGAGGATTAGTGAGGGCCTCCTTGGTTGAAGTGGTGGAAAGAGTGTCTGTGGCATTGACTGTTGGGGCATTACTGTGTACATGGTTGCCTGGTTTATGCACGGGCATTAGTGTTGGGGAGGAGAGTGGGATGGCCACACAAATGCTCACTGTCTGCCTTTATTATTTCTTTCAGTACAATGGTTCTCGTCCCAGGGAGGAATGGGAAATGTGGCACCCAACCCTGATTGCAGAAGCCCTCTTTGCAATCTCCAACATTTTAAGTTCCTTGCGCCTCATATCCCTGTTCACAGCCAACTCCCACCTAGGGCCTTTGCAGATCTCCTTGGGGCGCATGTTGCTTGACATCCTCAAATTCCTCTTTATCTACTGCCTGGTCCTGCTGGCTTTTGCCAATGGACTGAACCAGCTTTACTTTTATTATGAGACCAGAGCCTCTGATGAGCCTGATAACTGCAAGGGGATCCGCTGTGAGAAACAGAACAACGCCTTCTCCACGTAAGAGCACCAGGCCCTTGGCCCTGCCTCTCTCCCTTTCCTGTCCTCTTTCCTTAGCCTTTTCCTCTTGGCCCTGGGGGGAGCTTCAAGATGACTCCTGGTCAACCATCTGTTTGCTACTGCTTCAAGAAAATGGAGCCCTAAGGATCAGGGCCAGAGTTGTGGGGAAGCTGAGGGGGGTTGGAACAGAAAGGGCTGGAGGCAGAGTGCCAGAGTCCATGGCTGAAGCCAAAGGGCTGGATGGACAGAAGAACTATATGGACAAGCCAGTCAATATTGGAAGCAAGTGGACCTTTTATTTGGCCCAGTGAAGGGAAGGACATCCAGTGAGCTCCTGGCACCTCTGAATTACAGCTTGAGCTAATACCTCTAAAGTATGATAGGAGAGGGATGCCACCAGGGATCCTCAGCAAAGGAGAGTCCTTAGTGGCCTAGGACTTGTAGGGCATTCAAGGTTGCCCCAAGACCAGGGCAGCTTGGTCTCTTGACAGTCACAGCAGCTCAGGCACTTGACAGGGTGAACGGACCCTCTTGAAAGTAGGTCTCCCTGGTTTACCATCCCTGAAGTCACAGGCAAAGGATATGGCAATCAGCCAGGAAATTGGATATTTCTAGCTTAGAATAGAAAATTCTAGCTTTCAGAGGTCCAGAAAAACCAGAACATTTTTCAGACTACAAGGAGTCTCTCTGTTTCTCTGTTTCTGTCTGTCTGTGTCTGTCTCTCTCTGTCTGGCTGGCTCTTTCCCTCTCTGTCTCTATCTCTCTGTCTGTCTCTTGCCCCTCCTTTCTGTCTTTCCCTCTTTGCTCCATCTGTGTGTGTGTGTCTCTCTCTCCCTCCTCTCTGTCTGTCTCTCCCTCTCTCACTTTCTCTCTCTGTCTCTCTCATCTCCTACTCCATCTCTCTGTCTCTCTCTCTCTCTCTCTCTCTGCTGGAAAGCCAGATCTAGACATGTTAGTCATTTCCTTTGTCTTTGAAGGCAATGAATGGACTGCTGGGGCTGGATTATTTCTATGACTCAGAAAGGCAGCCCACTGAGTGAAATTGCAGCCAAGGCTGTCCTGCTTCTTTGAACAGGTCTCTAGCAGAGCCAACTTCCCCATTCAGAGCTTAACCAATAGATGGAGTGGGGTGACCCAAGCCCAGTGCCTTTACCCCATAGAAAAGGGAGAATATAGCCCAGGAATGAGTGTGCTGAGAGCCCTTAGAATGGAATGGCCATTGGTCTCCTTTAGGAGTTAGCTGTGCAAGTCAAAGGGAAGGCCCCAGAAGAGGGGTGGTAGCTGAGAGTGCTCCCTCCCTGAGCCTCCCAACCCTGCTAGGGAAAGGGAGAGGCAGAGCCTCTGTCAACCAGGCCCCTTACTATATCTGACACTCCAGGTTTGGCATCCATGGCACACCCAGTCCCTCTACTGCTCTCAGGGCCTAGTGGCCAGAGCACACCCAGACCTTTTGCTAATCTCGCTGTACTTTGCTGGTCAGCCTCTGCTCATAGGAAGCTCTGCCTTCCTGGACCCCTCCAGCTGCCAGGACAGTTGCAGTTTCTCTGTACTCCAGTTTGACAAATGCTATTTCAGGCAAGCAATGAGAAAAGAATCCCAAGTCAAGTCAGCAAAGTAGACAGAATGCTAAGTCCAAGCATGATCCTATATCCCAGCAGGCACTGGTCCCTTCCTGAGGCCTAGGGATCTTCATGAACCACCCCGGAGGAGGAAGACCAGTGTGGGAAAGCATAAAGGGTACCCCTCAGCTCTTTAACCAAGACAAGTCAATCATTTACATACATATCCCCGAGGGATTGGGGCTGATGGGATGTAAGGACCTTGGAGAGATCCTTAGCAGGTAGCAGAGTTTAGCAGAGGTGACTTTGGAAGCAGAGACCTGAGTTGGAACCCTGAATCGGCTGGGTACTCAGTGTGTGATGGTGGGAAAGTCACCTTGCCTCAGTTTTCCTCATGTGTGAGGTAAGTTCCTTGAAATCTGAGATTGTTTCAATTTTCTGTATTTGTATCCAATGGACAAAGGACTCTCTCTGATCACTCACTCACAGTGACTGGTGCACAGTACACGCATAATAGATGCTTTTTGACTGACTAATGAAGTGAGTGGACTGCATGACCTTGGGGGCCCCTTCCAGCTCTAAATCTGAGAGGGCAAATTACTCACTGAAGATCACACAGCACATTAGGTGACTTGGGGACGTGAATATCTATGTATAAGGTTGGACAAAGCCAGGTCTTCTGACTCCAAGCAGTGGACCCCACTCTTTGAATTCAATCAGGTGCAAGGCACAGGAAAAACAAAGACCAAAATGAAAACCCCTGCCCTCAAGGCACTTACAGCCTACCAGGGAGAAAACAAAGAGATCACAGATAAGGAAGTAGAAAATATAAGCAAAATCATTGAATGGGAGATAGCTGGGGGAATGAGGACTGGCCTCTTATAGGAAGGAACTTCTCTTTAGCCAGGGTTGCACTGTCTTCATTTGCCATCTCCTCTTCATGTGAATTGGGCCCAGTGGTTATCTGGGGAAGGTCCTCTTGGGGTTCTGCCAACCCTGGTACCATCTTGCCTCCAGCCCAGCCCTTTTAAGCTGCAGGACAGCCTTGGCTCTAGGAACCAAAGGCATAGACCAAATAGGATTACAAGAAAGGGAGCAAAGCTTGTGTTAACCCCCTGGCCTCTGAACAGCGGCCTCAAGTAAGTCTGTTGGTGCTAGGCACTGCTGTCCACAATCCTCCCCACAGTGGCTGTGGGGTCACATCTCCTCCCCTCAGCTTGGGCTCCCCCAAAGTACTTGGGTGGGGGTTCAAACCCCAGGAAGTGCCATTTGTTCCCATCAAGGCATTAGCTGGCAGGGGGCACGTGAATGGGAGGCTAGCCCCCTGCCTAAGTACCCTTTTATGCAGCCCACACTTAGGAAGTTTATTCACTGTTTAAGGGGAGCTTGGCTCAGTGATTTGTAACAGCCCTGACACTGGCTGCCATTGTGTGCCCATCACATGCCCAGCAGGACAACTGACAACAATGGGCACCTGTCACACAGGAAATTACAGCTGGGGGCCTGAGAGCAGGAGCTGCTGCCACCCAGTACCAGCGCCTGGCCAAGTGAGAGGCCCCTCTCCTTGGCTTGGCCTCAATTAATTAAATTAATTATTTGGGGTGCACAAAAGTTTGAATGTGATTGCCTTCCCCCTCCTGTGCTCCACCCCTCTGCATTTTTAATCCATCTCCTGACTGTGTTACTAAGCAGTGGCTGCAGAAAAGGCCTTGGTTTGGTGGCAAGTAAATAGAGAAAGGATCAAGAGCTAGTCTGATCCCTTCCTTTTTCCAAAGGAAGAGCCTGAGGCCCAGAGACCGGGATTTGAATCCGGGTCCCTCACTCCAAGTGTGACACTCCTCTCCATACTTAGCCTTGCTCATTTCCTAACATTTCCTTAGTGCTTTTGAGTTGGTTTAATGCCAACCCTTAGGGCTTCCTGTTTTCACTGCAGCAGCTCCTAACAAACTGCCAAGCTGTCCTCCCACCTCTCCTTGGGCATCTCCAGCAACGGCACCAACCTCATTACTTCTTAAGGCCGCCCATTCCACTCCTAGACAGCTCCCATTGCTGGGAAGTTTGGCTGACATTATCTAAGTATGAAGTGACCTAGGAGGAGGGCTCACACACAGCTGGCAGCCTGGCATGGAAAACCGAGTTCAAATCTGCCCTCTGCCACTTAGTCCCTGTGTGACCCTCTGGCTCTCAGTCTCCTCCAAGGGCCCTTCTAGTTCTAAATCTCTGACCCTCCTAAGTTTGCCCTCGAGGCCCTTCACCAGCTGGTTGCCCTCATCTGGAGACTCTCCATCTTATCAAAATCCTCCTGTTTTCCTTGATCTCTCTGATCTCAGTGGCAGTGATAAGTTCTGCCAGTTCTCTCTGAAAGTATCAAGGGCAGTGAAGACATTTTGTTATTAGACCTCCCTAGTTCTGAACAGTGCGTGGCATGGTACAGTGAAAAGAGCACTGAATTTGGAGTTGGGATGTGGATTCAAATCCTGCTCGTCACTCAATATCTCTGTGACCTTGGGTAAGACACTTCCCTTCCCTAGACATCAGTTTCCTCATTTGTAAAATGAGGGGGGCTGACCAAATGACCTCTAAGGCCTCTTGAATCCTAGCTGCCTGATCCTATCTCTTCTTAGCTATCCTGTACCTGATCATTGAGAACAGGCTTTGGAAGGCACCCCCTCCAATCCTTCTGATGTCATCTTCAAGCTCTGACATCTCCCTGTGGAGGCCTCTCAGCCTTGTGGAGAGCCACCATGGCCCTGAGGTCTGGAGGCCAGAATGGAACATTCTCTGTCCCTGCTCTCGGCACTTTTCCTATCAGCCACTAGGTATCTGATACAGCCCAGTTTTTTCCCATGTGCCAGATTTACCCTGAGAGATGGTCTAGTCGAACCTATAACTGAAGGAAAATGCTAGCCTCCTTTCAAAGACCTGTGGGGGACAAGAGCCCACCATCTCCAAAGGCAGCCCATTCCACTTTGGAGTGGGAGACTTTCCTGACACCCAGCCTCAATTGGGCTTTTTGCAATTTCTACCCATTACTTTTGGTTCTGCCCTCAGGGTCAAGAAAAACAAGTTTAATCCCTCTTCCACAGCTAGGGAATTGAGGGCGTCTAGGGTGCACCATAGTATGGAGTGTTGGGCCTGGAGTCAGGAAGATCTGAGTTCAAATCCAGCCCAGAAACTACCTAGCCATCTGACCCTGAGCAAGTCACTTCACCTCTGCCTCAGTTTCCTCATCTGTAAAATGGGAAAAATAAGAGCACCTACTCTCAGGGTCACTGTAAGGATCAAGTGAGATAATATATGTAAAGTACTTAGCATAGGTTGCCTGGCACATAGTAAGCACTATACAAATGTTAGCTAATAGAGCCATTATTATTGCACATGACAGTCTTTTAAATCCTGTGGAGCAAATGGCCACTGAGCTGGTGCTCCAGAGACTAACAATCTGCTTCCTGTGTCTGCCCCTCTCCCCTTGCTGTCTAGTGCCTTAAACTCCACCAAATCAATGCTCCTAGGAACCCTAGGAAGAACCCCTTGGGTAGGGGCAGTGAGGTGGTGCAGTGGATAGAGCTCTGCCTTGGAGTCAGGAGGACCTGAGTTCAAATGTGACCTCAGACACTTGACACTTACTAGCTGTGTGACCCTGGCAAGTCACTTAACCCCGACTGCCTCACCAAAAAAACCCTTAGGTCAGTCACATATCAAAGAGCTTTATCAGACCCTTCCCTGAAAGACTGGATGGGCCCCGAGACAGTCCACGCGGGGAGTCCTGCGTGTAGGACTGCTCGGACAGAGAGGAGAGAACCAGCAGCAGTGGTAAGGCTAAGTTGGGCTCCATGTCAGGAATGTCAGGAAAAACTTCCTATCCCACAGAACATTCCAAAAGAGAAATGAATGGGCTGCTGAGGCAGCACATGGGGTGGGAGGGAAGGGGGTCTTCCTCACTGGAAAGCATTGGGCAAAGGCTGTCCCTCATTCTAGCTGCGGAGCTCAAGAAGGGCCACAGGGGGCTGGCGGCAGTGCTGAAAACCCCCACCAAGCGAGCAGTGACAGTGCTGGTGTCACTGGTTTGCGCCCACTGGCTCAGCTGCAGTTTGCAAGCCTCCTCGAGTGCCATGCCCTAGATAGAACAGCCCCCTGCTGAGAGGAAGGCAAGGAGGAGCTGAGATTCAGCAGAGGCCAAGCTATAGCCGTGACAGCCATGCAATCATCACAAACCTAGGAGGAGCGCAGGTCCAAAGGCCTTTGTTTTCCTCTTAAGCCAGACCCTGAATCAGGCTACTTCTTCTTCTCTAAGGCGTGGCCTTCCTATCTACCTTGGCCTCGGCTTCCCCCATTCCTGCACCTGGAGTGACTCTCTCTACATCTGCTGTGGTCCTCCTATCCATCCTTGTTTTGGGCCATGAGACCGATGCCAGCACAAAGTTGGCTCTTCCCACACTGAACAGCTTCTAGCTTGAACTGCAGTTACTGTCCTATGCCTGAGCCAAAGAGGGGAGGGCACGCCAAACCGGAAGAAAAGCAGGAGCAGAGGTGTGGCAGGGGCAATGAAAAGATGCTATCTGTGGGAAACAGAGGGTTTGGGATGAGGGGAGACTCAATGCAATGAGGAAAGCCCTCTGAGGCCTAGAATGACCAGCTCCCCTTCCCCATGTGTGTGTGGGGGGAGGAGCAAAGCAAACATCCTTAAGAGTCAAAGTAGCTCAAGCTTGTCAATCCTTCAATCATTCACCAAGCATTTATTAATCATCTACTGTGTGCCAGGCACTGCAGATACAAGTCCAAAGGATGAAACAATCCCTGCTCTCAAGGAATTTACATTCTAATCAGGAAGGCAACCAGGCCATATCCAAGTATGTAGAGTCTGCCCAACATAGTGTGATCAATACAAGTCTGCCCAAAGGAGTTTGGGGGGAAGGTGCTGGCAGGTGACAGCAAGCAGGCAGGTGCAGTGGAGAATTTATAATGACAGGAACACAATCCGAGGTACACGATTTATTAGCAAAACGGGCGTAACACACAGGTCGATGGACTCCCCAAACAGTTCCAAAGGCCCTGAATACAGAGTGAGACAGATTTTTTTGTGTTAAAAATAATCAAATATGACCAATTAATTAAAACAACAGGATACAAAATTAGATAATCTGATTTCTAATTGGAGGGAAGATTAAGGGGTTTTCAAGTTGGGAGGGGGGAAGAGTGAGTTTCAGTCGAGTTGGGAAGGGGTGGGGAGGTTTTGATTTTAAGGTCTTTCTTTTCGCAGAGTGGAGTCAGGAAAGGCTTCATCTAGAGGGTCAGGCTTGAGCTGCATCTTATAGAAAGAGAGGTGGTCTTTGAGGCAGAGGGAGGAAAAGAGGGAATGCATTCCAGGCCCGGAGAATGACCAGCTCAGAGGGAATGGACCAGCTCCTCCCTAGGAGGAATGGCATTAGACTGTGCCCCACCTCTTCCCCCCCCCTTTTCCTAAGGAGGCCTAAGAGAATAGATAACAATGCTCTCTGTGTCCTTCAGGCTTTTTGAGACTCTGCAATCGCTTTTCTGGTCAGTGTTTGGACTTCTGAATCTCTATGTCACCAATGTCAAAGCTAGGCATGAGTTCACTGAATTTGTGGGCGCAACTATGTTCGGGACGTATAACGTCATCTCCTTGGTGGTACTGCTGAACATGCTCATTGCAATGATGAACAACTCCTACCAGCTCATCGCCGTGAGTATACTGCCCAAGCCTCACACTGTATCACACCTAAAAATGCCTCTGGTGGCCTGCTTGATAGCAGCCATCATCATGGGCAGTGTCTAGCACTAACAAGGCCTACAGCCAGCGGCCTGTCACATTGGTGCCTAGGGCTGGAATGGGGGTGAGCCACCTTCTCCTCTGTCTGCCTGATTGCTGAGGGAGGTAACAGCAGTGAAGAAATTGCTACTGACAGCCCTTTGATCACCAAGACGGGCAGTGCTGTGCAATGGGGCTGGGGCTGCACTTGACAATAGAGGACTTGGACTGACTCGGCTCAGCCACTTCTTACCTGGGTGAGCTCAGCCCAGTCCAGGCCTTCTCCACCTCGGTTTCCTTGTCTGCAACATGACAGAGTTGGTCTAGATGCCTCTCAGATCCCTTCCGGCTCTAAACCTACTGCAGTCGGGCAAATCCGATTAGGCCAGGCTTTGTCCCGTCATTTTAGCTGGGAAATGGCCTGGTGAGGTCTCTGGCTCCTCTCTCCCTAGACTCATCCAGGCTTGTGGGAAGCTCTGAGTCTAAGGCTGAGGGAGGCTTCCCACATTAAAAGCTTATCTCTATAGGGCTGGGTGGCCCTTATGTCCTCATAGCTTGTAAGTCTGTCTCTGCTGGGGCTCACAGCTAGCTAACATGCTCGTGCTCAGCACCGGCCAAGACCCCACTCGAGGCTGTTGCACCTCCACAGACTGTACTTCAGGTCTGGCCACTCACCTCATTTGAATCCAGCCAACTACACGATTTTGCCATCTTTTCCCCAATAATGCTGACAGGATTTGTTACTTTGCTAACATTCAAATTAGCTATATGGAGTTCAGTGGGCAAGTCTGAGGAGGTGCTCTGTCCAAGGCAGACAGCTTGGTTCTCTGTTCTCTGCTGTCTCAGCAGCCACCACGGATGTCCTCTTCTTCCTCTGGCCCTGCACACACCACAGTCAGCATGACCCCTCCTTGTCCTGGGAGGACAAGCTGCTGCTTCCTCCTAGAGGGGCCAGCTCCCTCCTCCTTGGAAGGAGCTCCCTTCCACTGCTGAGCCTAAAGTGTTCAGCGGTCTCGTCAGCCGCTTTCCTTTCCTCTTCCACAGCACGGCTGACTCCCCGACCTGAGCCACGTCAGGAATCCCATCTGCCACCTCTCATCCCTTTCCTCCTCTGCTCTCATGTTGAAACCCTTCTTTTTAAACTTTGTCTGCTGAGCGGGAGAGCAGCCAGCACTCTGAGCAGACATTGTGGGCATTTGGCCAGCACTCTGTCCCCTGCACCATCCAGCTGCCCTTTAAGATATGGCCCTCTCACACACACACATTCAGTAACTTCCAGGATCAATACAAGCTCCTCTGTTTGGCACTGAAAGGTTTTCGTAAGCTGACTTCATCTCACCTTCCCCTTCTCCTCACCCTTGACTCCCCTCCACTCCCAGTCTTTGTCTTAGTTCCCTTGGCTTCCTTCAAGTCTCACCTTTCCTGGTCTCCCGATGACCTTCCATCTGCTCTGGCCACATCTTGGATGTGCCTAGTTATTACTACTCGAATGTGACCTCTCTGAGGGCAGGGGCCTCGTTTTTGCCTTTCACTGTATCTCCAGCCTGGCACATGGTAAACCCTTCACAAATATGTTCTGACTGACTGATTAGCAAGTGACCCAACAGACTGCTAGATTTAGGAAAGAAGAGTTCCAAATCAGGATTAGTGACGAGGCTGCTGACTGCCACCACCATAGCAGGGGCCCTGTGCCAAGAGCATACTGGTCACTGAGGTCTCAAGAGCCCAGGGGAGTCATAGAGGTGACAGCCCACTCCCTGAGCCTGGCTGAATTCCACTATCTCACTTAATTCTGCTTTGGATGAAGGAGAAGAAAACCCAAGAGAGCAATAGGTGAGCCATGGCTCTTTTCCTATTCTTGCTGTGTCTTCCTTCCCAGTTCTTTGCCTCATTCTCTGCTAAAAATTTCCTACAAAATTTTTCTTAACACGATTTTAAATTTACTTTGCCAATAACCAGGTCAGATAATGAAAGTTAGCTCAAACCTTATGTCTCTATTATTAAAAAATGAAATTCGGAACCTTTTGGACCAGGGATTTTACAGTTTTAGGTTGGCAAATTGCCATGCTGATATATATATAGGAAACTCAGACACAAACTGAAAATTAGAACCCAATTTTTGTCCTTGGCATTATTCATTCCCCCATTAGGAGGATGAGATTCCACTAAAGAATTAATAGCACAACACCTTTCATAAGAAGATGGACTCCAATACAAAAATAAATTCATCCGAAAGTAGCCAGATGAACTCTAATTGTAACAAAAGGGTCTGGGATGGGACATATAAATGCACTGAGTAATCAATTTTAAAACACTGCAAGTTATTTATAATCAAAACATTTTCAACTTCTAGCCATGTGCAAATGAATAACCTCTAACAAAAGTGCAAGCTAAATACTTAGTTGTTTGGAATATAGAAAAGATTAAAATTCTAGGCCAAATAGCTCAAATCTTATACTGCATCTTCTTATAGTAACTCAGATATGCTCCAGTATTAGCCTATAAGATAAAGATTTAATATTGTGTTCATACTGATCATCTGATGATTATAGAGATATGCTATAAAAGAAGAATACAGACATAAGGGAAATTATTCTCTTATCTTGATGTCAATTCCAGGCAAAAGTTATATAGATGGCCAATTTGCATTGAGCCAGGCTTAAAGTCAGCCAGGTGGGATATTTTCAAGAGGAAATGTCATATTGGGGAAATTAAGTCAGGAGAATACTACCCCAGCCCATGCCAAAAGTCATTCTCCCAAAACATAAGAACTCCACCTGCAGTTCCTAGATGTAAACTCCATAGGGTTGCCAGCATCATAGATTCACTGGCTCAGTAGCATTCCTTAATGATCACACCTGGAGTCAGACTCAGAATAATATCAGTTAACAGTCCCATAAGTTCTTAAATAGCAAGTTCAGATAATCGGAGCTTCAGGTGGATTCAGCTCTCAAGGAGCACATATCCTAGATAACGAGTATTGACTAATTTCACATTGGTAACAATAAGAGAGTCACATTTTGTGTTGATATCACTAGTACTCACACTGAGTAGTTGCTCTTCCATCCCCAAGTTCAACATTACACAAAGATGCTGCTTTAAGGTGCTTCATAACAAACAACAAAAGACTTGAGATGGGCTGTGTAAATATGATAATCCCAAATTGTATACAGAGAATAGCTTATATGAAAAGTTGTCAGTAGTAAAACATGGTCAGTTATTAACTATGTTCAAATGGACATAAACATAGAGTACTGCTCTCAGAATCCCTTCAAACAATGGGAGCATCTTTGAGGTGACCCTTAAGTAGTTTGCATGCATTTCTACACATGTTCTAATCCCAAATTAAACAACAAACAAGTAAAATCAGATTTCCTGTTAAAGTGATACAAGATAGCTCATAAGTTACTATCTTCACCAATATAACTATTTGTTCTGAAATCCTATTTCTTAAAACAAAAACAAAAGAAGTTCCTGACTTTAACCTCACAACTTAATAGATTTATATCTTTGTTTCACAGGCTTCTTTATCTTTGTCTAATTATACTCACATCATTCTGAAAGAATGAGATACTTAAGGAATTGAATCTTATACATATATGACAAGTTCAAGCACTAATTGAACTCTTGCTTAGACCATGGCATGATAATAAATTCAGATCAAAATAGCAAGATCTTCCCACTGGCAGCTTATTACAGTAATTCAGATGCTTTGGTTAATCCAATAACAAATAGATCCAGTATTGCAATGGCAAACTTCCACTTTGTCTACCCTGATAACAGAAATTTGCTATGAGAAATATAAGCAGGGACATGGTTATAACAGCATCAAAACTGGTCCTCAAGGCCTACACCACTATAAGGAGCCTGGCAAGTGGAACTAGGTGGACAGATTTCTTGTATGAGAAAATGAATTAAGAAGAGTCCAACCTTAGCCTTCCCAAGGTAACCTCTCTACCTTATTCCCAGGGACAGCTATTCACTAGCCTTCGATCTCAGATGTCACTTCCATTGAGCTGCCGACTGCTGATGTTTCTCTTAAAGTGCCCATTTAAGGCCGGTCCAAGGACACCAGCAAACCTAAGAATGAAACTTAGAATATTAAGGGCCCCAAAAAAGTTTTCTCCTCAAACAATAAAGTCTCACTAATTACACTAGATCTGGACAAACAGTAATCAATACAATCAAATTACTATAATAAATTAGCTTACAAATAAAATTTAGTAGGCCTCCTAAAAATCACACAAAAGTTTTTTAACATTTCGTTCCTAAAAGTATTTCCCTTTTTTAAAAATAGCTTAAAATTTATCCTCTTAAAAGGCTAATCACTAAACGTTCATGAAATAAATTAGTTGAAAACCTTTAAAATGACAGATATCTCTCTTATTCAACCTTAAAGAAAAAATAAATCTTTAAAATTTTAATTTAAAAAAAAACTAAGAAAAAAGAAGAAAAAAAACTAAGTTGGCATAAATTGTCTTTAAGTAACATAAATAAATCCCCAAAGTACCATAACAAACCAAATAAATTCTTAATTATCACAAATTCCTAAGTACCACCTCCCTCTGGTCAAAAACTGTTTACACTGGGGAGGAGATTGCGTTTTTCTAAGCCAAAAAAAATACCCAAATAAATTAGCCTTATCACAATAACAAAGTTTACCAGGCCTTTAAAAATTTACTCTATGTCTTTTTGTTTCCTTTGTCTTTAAATACATCACTAGAAATCAAGATAGTGAATATGTGATAGTTCACTTAAACCCCTAGAAAATCTACACTAATTGCTATAAATCTCCAAATGAACATGTGAGTGTGTGTATCCTTAGATGAAGCAGGCTTGAAAGTCACACCTCCATTTTGTGAAAGGATTCCCATTTACTCAACAGGAATTCTACAACACAGAAAACTGTTGGAATTTCTGACTAGATGGTTCCAAGAATCCTTCTAGGTTTATAAAGGAGATTTCACAAGGTCTTTTCTTTGTACAATTACTAATTTTCCTTTTAAAATACCTACATAAATACTTGACAGGTTTTTTTTTTAATTATAACAATAACTCCAAGTAACTTGGTTAACAATCTCATAATTTTCCTAAGTGAGCCCTCCCCTTAAATATAGACAAAACTTGGAAGGTTAAGTTCTTGATTGCAGTGCTTCCGAATATTCCAGCATGTGGTCAGCCGGGCTGATAGAATGACTTAATAGCTTCATTTTTGTTTTTAAACAGTACAAGTTTTAATCTAACAACATCTAGAGTATAAAAGAAACTGCTGATAGTTTACCAGATCAGACAGCATAAGGGAATTGAGAAACATGGCAATACAATAAACAGTATCATGTATTTGAAACTGAAACAAAACCCATTACCAATCAGGAGGTCTCAATTCAGGCAAATTCTCTTCCAAATTACCTTACACAGAAAATCATCCATATCATCTCCATTGGCACTGTATAACTGATCACATCTAAAAACCCATATAACGTTATCAAATATGAAGCAATTCCTTCTCATTAAACAGATAATAAACACAGTTAACATTCACATTGCATTTGCCATATGCCAAGCACTTTACAATCGTGTGATCCTCACAATGACCCTGGGACATGGGTGCTATCGTTATCCCCTTACAGAACAGCAAACTGAGGTCCCCCTTGTTTTAAAACCACAGGGTGACAATTCCCAGCTCCATATAGACTTTTCCTCTGCTTCCCAGTCCTCTGCCTCTTTCACCTTTCTTTGAGACATCAGATAAAGAGCTACTCTAAGCCATCTCTCCCTATCCATCCTGCCTGAAATTTCAAGCTGCATATACTAAGAAATGCATATAAAGTTTTACAAACAGTTAGAAATCACCCCTGTCATCATCAGGTTAGCTTAAAATATGCTGGGCTAAAATATCCCAAGATTCTAAGCTATGTGCCACTTTTGGCCCAGGCAAAGAAACCTAAGGAATTTGATTTAATGCTGGCACAGCGTGGCCACTTTCCCCAGCCAGAAACCTTCAAAAGCTTTCAGAGTTACTTAAATAGGTGAATTAAAATAATAATGATTAAATAATTGAATAGTACAAAGAAACATTTAAGATTTTATATAATAATCATGAATCACAATAACCAATATCTTTACCATATCCAATATTTACATAGTGTTAGATTTCATAAGGCCTTCCTACAGATTTATCCTGAAAAGGGGGTGGACATGTGTGTTTGTCCTTCATTCTCTTTTTTAAAATTTATTTTTAGTTTTCAACAATCACTTCCATAAACTTTTGAGTTTTAAATTTTTCTCCCCCCTCCTTCCCCAAGACTGCATGCAATCTGATATAGGCTATACATATACATTCCTATTAAACATATTTTTCACATTAATGTAAAGAATTAGAACCAATAGAAGGAACCATAAGAAAGAAGAAACAAAACAGAAGAAAAAAAGAAGAGCAAATTGTATGCTTCGATCTGCATTCAAACTCCATACTTCTTTCTCTGAATGAGACCTTTGGAGATGTCTTAGATCCTTGTATTGCTGAGAAGGGCTAAGTCTATCAACATCAATCATCGCACAACGTGGCTGATACTATCTATGTACAACGTTCTCCTGGTTCTGCTCCCTTCACTCAGCATCAGACCATACAAGTTTTCCAGGTTTTTCTGAAGTCTGCCTGCTCGTCATTTCTTACAGCACAATAGTATTCCATTACATTCATATACCACGACTTGCTCAGCCATTCCCCAATGGATGGACATCCTCTCAATTTCCAGTTCTTTGCCACCACAAAAAGAGCTGCTATAAATACTTTTGTACATGTGGGTCCTTTTCCCATTTGTATGATCTCTTTGGGATATAGACCTAGAAGTGCTATTGCTGGGTCAAAGGGTATGCACAGTTTTATAGCCCTTTGGGCCTAGTTCCAAATTGCTCTCCAGAATGGTTGGATCATTTCACAACTCCACCAACAACGCATTAGTGTTCCAATTTTCCCACATCTTCTCCAACATTTATCATTTTCCTGTTTTGTCACGTTGGCCAATCTGATAGGTGTGATGTGGTACCTCAGAGTTGTTTTGATTTGTATTTCTCTAATCAATAGTGATTTAGAGCATTTTTTCATATGACTATAGATGGCTTTAATTTCTTCGTCTGAGAACTGCCTGTTCATATCCTTTGACCATTTATCAATTGGGGAATGACTTGTATTCTTATAAATTTGACTTAGTTCTCTATATATTTTAGAAATGAGGCCTTTATCAGAGACACGGATTATAAAAACAGAGTGTTGAATCTTCTAAGCCCTCTAAGGCATCTCAGGACTGAGCGCTAGGGAACTTCGAGCCCCGGGGTGTCCTACTCTCAGGTGCTGTGCCCCAACCATCCCTATATCATGACTTGCAATTGACTTTGATTTGAGTGAGGGAGGACTGTGCAAGGTCACCATCCTCACTTTCTCCTCTAGAGCCATCCGGGTCCAGTGGCCAGATATTCATCAGGACAACTAGAGATGGCCCAGGATGCAATGGAACACCTTGGTCCTTTTAAGCTAAGGTCTTTCCAGGTTCTCACTTTGAGTGAAGTAACACTCATTCAGTGAATTGGCCTCTTTAACGAGTGAGTCAAAGGATGGCCCCTTTAACAAAAAGAAAAAAAAATGAAACTTGGAGGGGAAGATCCTTAGGGTTGCTGGCCAAAAAAGTTACTATTTATATTTACTCTGAGCCAGGAGGCCCAAAAAATAACCATGAAGCGGTGCTTGGGCAGGGACCTATTGTCCAATCTCTGAGCTCCAGAGTGAACTGGGTTTAAGGCATGGTCTTTCATTCACCAAATGATTTATCTAACCTTATTCTCAGATTAAAGCTGGCTAAAGACTGATTTCTAAAAATCTTTTCCTTTGTAATTAATTTCTAGTTCTTAATTGGAGTCAAATCAGTGTACTTTTAACCACCTGAGGTAAGCATTGTACTAGATCCTGAAACCTTAAAATACTGACACCCTAACCCAGTTACTATTCTGCTACTGATTACTAGTTTTATTACTTTTGCATCTGTCTTTTAACAGTTAAATCCATAACCCAAAAGAATGAAAGAAGTATTCACATTTCTAACAACATTTCTAATACAATAAATTATCAAATTAATGTTAGGCATTATTTTTATACACAATACAAATCACATAACTGGGGTAAGCTGGCTTAAAACCACACAGCTAACAAATTTCCTGATATAATATAATAATAAATAAATAAATACATTTCACTTAAAATGAAACCAGAATAAATTCAATGATACCTGGATTTATTTTCCAAATATTATCATACAGAATCTAAATTTATAATTTCAATGATTTTAGTATTAAATTTTACACAAGGGCTATTTATTCCAACCATTTCATATTATGGGATTCACTATTTCCAGCTAATCCACTGCCAAAGATTTTGATTCAAATAAACTCTATCACACTTATGAACAAACTCTTATCAGATTCCTCCTTCACCCATAACAGAAACTGCCAAGTGGAACAAGAGGGGCTTTCTGACTCCTCCAAAAAGCTTGCCTGCATCCTTGACAGAAACATTTTTCCAAATTCCAAATCAAAAATCATCCTCACACTCCTTTTTGTCCTGCTTCTCTTCACCTTTTAGAATCCGGCGAGAGTTAAGACTTACTAATTTACAGATCAAGAAAGCTGCATTTCTCTCACAATTTTCACCAACATTACTTTTAAAAATCAGCTCTTGCAATGTTAATACACATTTTAAACAAATTATTGAAATCCTAAGATGATTGCATTTAAGGCTATGATATAAAAGCCCTGATCAAAGTGTCTTAAAAGACAAAAAGCTGATTTTTGCAGTTTTAAACACGTTGCCTTGATGCCAAAGTTCTGATGTCAGATATATTAGGGGGGAGGCGGGCCCAGTGGCAAAAACAATTCTGTAGATTTAATTTCAACACGATCCAAGTGGCTTTAAGTGGCTCAGTAATTAACCTCACTTGAGATGATGGCTACTTGGTCTGAGATGTTAGCAAACTGGGAGCTGTTACAGTTAAAGCCTCACCAAAGGAAAAAAAAAATTGGGGGGCTAAGTTTTACTGAGAGAGAAAGATCCCTTCTCTGCTTCCACATCCCAAATGAACTCCTGGAAGAGTCTCAGCCTACTTTTTCAGTTCCCTTCCTTAACAAGCTGATCTTAGAAAACCTCACACAGATAGATGCAGAGACAAAGCAAACATAGCCTTAGTGACCCAGAAATCAAAAGTTGATATTAAAACTTTCTTTGAAGAACTTTCTACCCTGCTTTTTTTTAACTTCCCTGTCTGCCTCCTGCTTCTGCTCAGAGAACCACCCCATCCTACACTTAGCCTAATTCCTCCAACACACATCTGCCAGAAAACCCGAAGAGGGCTTCTCCCCGCTGGGCAGAATTTTAACCTAATTTGCTCCCCAAGATATCCTAGTTTTTACAAGGATTCATATCTGCCTGTTTCATCCAACCTTCTTTTTTTCCACTTAATAGTATTTTATTTTTTCCAATTACATGTAAAGATAGTTTTCAACATTCACTTTTATAAAACTTTCAGTTCTCTCCCTCCCCTGTCCCCTCCCCAAGATGGCCTGCAATCTAATATAGGCTCTACATGTGCAATCATATTAAACATATTTCCACACTAGTCATGTTGTAAAAGAAGAATCAGAACAAAAGGGGGAGAGAGAGGGAGGGAGGGAGGGAGGGAGAGAGAGAGAGAGAGAGACAGAGAGACAGAGAGACAGAGAGAGAGAGAGAGAGAGAGAGAGAGAGAGAGAGAGAGAGAGAGAGAGAGAGAATAATAGCATGAATGGGGACAGCATTTTCCATCATGAGTCTTTTGGAGATGTCTTAGATCTTTGCATTGCTGAGAAGAGCCAGGTCTCTCAAAGTTGATCATCACACACTGTTACCATTACTGTTTACAACATTCTCTTGGCTCTGCTCACTTCACTCTGCATCGGTTCATGTAAGTCTTTCCAGGTTTTTCTGAAATCTGCCTGCTCATCATTTCTTATAGCACAATAGTGTTTCATTACATTCATATACAACAACTTGTGAAAGCAGCACAAGGCCAAATATGGATCACTGAGATTTTCCACTAGACACTGAACCATTAACCACTATTCTGAGTCTGGCCACTCAACTAGTGGATGCTTCTGTTTCTCTTAGAAAAAGGGTGAAACAGATGTATAAAAGGACAGAAAAGGAGGGAGAAAGAGAAAAGAGGGACAATTTTTGTTTCATTTAGAGAACAAAAGAGAGAAAATAGGAGATAAAAAAGGAGACTTTTCTCAATTTCTGTTTCTTTTTGAGGAGCAGTAAGAAACAGAAGCATAAGAAAAAGAGTAAAAGGAAAGGAAAATTGACAAGTGAGAGAAAAATGCAGAATTGGAGAAAGAAGACAAAACTAAATTCCAACCTGTGACCAGTTCATCTGACCAATAAAAAGTCCAGAATCCTAGCTAGAACATGACAAGGCCAAGGTTAGTGTGGTGGTATCACTCACTCACCCCCATTTCTACCTGAGACTTTGTCCCTTCCATTGTCCAAACTCTCTTTTTTCACATTAAACCTATTTTCACATCAGTCATACTCTTCTGGCTTAGCACCTCCTCCCTCCAGCCCAGAGGGCTCTACTTCTTGAAGAGATCCTAGATCTAGAACCAGAAACTAAAGGCAGACACCCAGAGTCCACCTCCCAGCTTCATCTGAGGGTCAGGACCCTTTTTTTCTGTCCTGGACCCCTCTGGCAGTCTGATACAGCCCATTCTCAGAAAAATATTCTTCCCACTTAACAGTATTTTTTTTCCCAATTACATGGAAAGATAGTTTTCACTTTTATAAGAGTTTGAGTTCCACATTTTTTTTCTCCCTTCCTCCCTTCCCTCCTCCTCCCCAAGACAGCAAGCAATGTGATACAGGCTACACACGTACAATCATATTAAACCTATTTCCACATTAGTCATGTTGTAAAAGAAGAATCAGAACAAAAGGGAAAAACCACAAGAAAGAGAAAAACAAAAAAGAGAAAATAGTATGCTTTGATCTGCATTCAGACTCCATAGTTCTTTCTCAGAATAATATTATTAAATGCATAAAATAAAATACAGGAATAAAAAGGAAACCAACTATATTAAAATACAAGTTATAACATTTTTAAAAACAAGTTCATGGACTCCAGGCTCAGAACTGCAGGAGGTCTGTGTTCCCTCTTGGTCCAAGCTTTACGTGCCCTCCTTCTGGCTCTTGGAGAAGCCTGCCATGATCTCTTGATACCCAATCTAACATTCTTCCTCAGCAGCCCCCAGTGAATTGCTCAGTCTCATTCTTCCAAAGTCCGCACTTTTCTCTGACTCCAAACCTCCCCTTTCCTCTTTGCATTCCAGAGCAGCCCAGATGGATGAGGCCTCTCTGGATACTACTACTTTCTTAGCTTAGTTATCTTAGAAGAAACAAGGAAAGAAGCATCTCTCATTGCCCCCACTCACCATTAACTGCACCATCATGAGATATCCACATACACAAGACAGAAACCGACGTAGAGGAAGATCTCACTACTTTGGCACAGGAGAGGAGGAGGGAGGAAGCATGTATATAATTCAACACAAGCCCTGTCTAGATAGGGCCTTGTGCCCAATTCCACCAGTCCCATACCACAACTGCTGAGCAACGCTGCCCCAAAAAGATTTAAGGATATGGTTCAAAGTTCACCTGAAACACTCCACTGCCAATTGGAAAGGGGTCACTGAGAGTCTGGGTACCAAGGAGACATAATGCTGTGCCAACTACCAATTTAAGCAAGAAAGAGCAGGTCATATCACATATGACGCCCCTTTTTGGTTGTAAAGTCCCCTTCCAGAATTCTCAGCTGCCTGTGACTATAACAACTCGGAAAGGAGCAAAATCTAAACGAAACTGCCTCCTAAGGAACAAATGGCCCAACACCAATCCCCTCTGGGGGGTCTTCTGTGCACTCCTGAACACTGACAAAAGAAAAACCACTTGATCCTAGAAGAGCAAGCTTATTGGGAGGACGAACTGGGTGGGCTCCATCGTCTAGAAGACCTATGGCTGCAGGAAAGACATTGTCTTCATAGATAACTCGATCTGGTTTGTTCTGCATACACAAGAGGAACTGCAGAGCCAGGCATGTTTCCTTTTTATTTAGCAGCTACATAACCCAGGTCACATTCAGTGCATAAGTATTAGATGTGGTCCTTCTTTTAGAATGCAAGAACTCACTGGGGCTGACTCCAACCTCTGACAATTATGAACCTTGTGTTCCTGGGCAAATCATTTAACCTCTCTGTGCCTCAATTTGCTAATCTGGAAAACCTATCAGAGCTAGCTCACAGGGTCGTTGTGAGGGTCAAGTGAGATAATTGATGATGGTAAGCACTTTGCAAACCGATATTAATCTTAGCTACTATGATAGTGCCTAACCCTGACTCCTGGAATCTTGAGACTTTCTGGAGGAGCTAGAATTGGTTATGAATTTGAAATAAGGAAGAAAGCAACTGGCAGAAAATAGCTTTGATTTCTCCCTTCCTCATCCCACTCCCTTGTTATCTTATGAGACAATGGTTCTTAGCCTGGGAGACAATTACAGTATGGATATTAGGCTGGGACAAATGCCCAGTGGAATGCCAACACATGATTGGGGCTCTGTCTACTTTTTGGAAATACACAAATACAATCTCCAACTAATGAGCTCCTTGTCTCTTGACAAACCCAGCCATTACACATGGCCTATCAAACATGCCACTTTCTCAAAATACTGAAACACCCAAGAAACTAATTAAAATGGGCTTAGTCACAGAACTCTCCAAGATGAGACACCCGGCAAATGAAGAGACTAGGTCAGTTCAGGGTTGGGGGAGGGGAGGAAGCGTCACACTGCATCCTCTCCCTTCTACATAAGTCATCTAGGATTCTCGGAGATTTACCTTGGTCAGTGCCCTTCTATGGAACACTAACACGTTTCCTTTCATGAATCCCACATGGATCTTAGCACCCACAATGACATAGCAAAAGAAGACTGGCTTTGGAGTTACTGAAGCTGTGTTCAAATTCTAGCTTGGCTATCTCACTACTTTGGGTGGATCACCTAACCACCCTGAGCCCCAGGTTTCTCCCCTGGGAGGACTAGATGATGCCTGAGGTCACTTGGGGCTCTAACTCTATGGTCCTAGGGTCTTGTGACTGTGCAGCTGATCACACATGACCTAGGGCAGCTGAAAGTACAACAAGGGAAACTGTTGTTCTTTGCAGGCCCATCTCCCTAACCCTTAGGCTTCTCTCCCTCACACACACAGGATCATGCAGACATTGAGTGGAAATTTGCCCGGACCAAACTCTGGATGAGTTACTTTGATGAAGGGGCCACCTTACCACCTCCCTTCAACATCATCCCAAGCCCCAAGTCCTTCTGCTACCTCGGCCAATGGTTCCTCAGGCATTTTTATGCCAACCGGGGCTCGGCGGAAAATGGAAGGAAGCATGGGAACCTGAAGATGTTCACTGTAAGGCTGCTCCTTTGTGGGGGGGGGGGGACTCTTGGTGCCCTGCCTATCCCCAGACAGCACCTACTCTCTGTAGCACTTTGAGTTTGTGTCCTACTGTCTTCCTTGGTCCCGGGGAGGAATTTGCAATGAGTGGGGAAGGAGAGCTGCTGGTGTAATGTCCATGTTCATTTGTGATTCTAGGAACGCCATGCTGACAGCCTGATTCAAAATCAGAATTACCAGGTAAGGCCCTATAACATCTGGCACTATGGCAAGAACACCGGACCAGCTCCCGCAGCTTAGAAGCAACATCTCCTCTGGTTGTATAAGATCATTTCTGCCAAGAGCAGAAGGCTCCAAGTGGTCGTGGGCTCATCTTGGGCTTCATTTTCCCCTCCAAGTGGACCAGCTGGGGGCCTTTTCTGGTTTTGCAATTTAAATCATATATTGCTCAGCAAAAATGGAATGCATGGAGAATGTAAGCATCCATTGTGTGTGTGCCCAGCCCACATGGTAAGCACCAACTAAAGCCTTGTTGGTTTGGATCCAGTAGAAGCTGGAGTTTGAGGTTTAGCCAAAATGCAGATGTTAATTCAACAGCTGGCCAGCTTACCTTAGGATGCTCCAACAACCCTGAGATGACCAGAACTGAGCCCTGTTCCCATTTCCTCCCTATCAGAGAATAAGCACACTGGGACGCTTCACAAAGAGTGGGAGAATTCTGCTGTAGGAGAATCGGCAGTCATTCTTCCTAATAAGATCGGCTTTTACTTATTTCATAGATGGCAAAAACTATAGTCCTGCCATGTTGTTGGGGATTAAGGGCAAGCCTTGGAGTCAGGAAGCCCTGGGTTTAAGTTGTCCCCTGACACATACTAACTGTGTGGTCATGGGCAGGTCACTTCTCTTCTCAGTGACCCCAGGCAACTCTCTAAGCCTCTATAGACCAGATTTGTTTCCTATCTGCATCACTGGAAAGCATTTAAACACTGAAAGTTCTCTACAGGGATCCAATCCCAGGTCCAAACCAAAAGTGAAAATTGGGCCTGGCCTCCTAACCAAGAAAAACAGAAAAGACATCATTTTCTGCCCATTGTTTCCAAACAGAGCCAGTGGCAGCAGCTACAAACAGGATGAGGCCCTAGAAGAGTTTGATTTAATGCGGCTGGTTCACAAAGGATCTAACTGGAAATAGCCTTAGGCTGGGTCACTAGCACTAACCAGCCCAGAGAAGGACTTTCAGACCACAAGGATTGCTCTGACAAGCCAATGGGAATAATACCTCAATAGGACAATATAGGTGACATCAGCACCCTGGACAGTGACTGGGTGGGGAGGGAGAAGGGAAGCAAAAGCAAATTTAGATAAAACATTTTCCCTGTCCACGGTGGAAGGCATAGAGCTTGTCTAGAAGGCCGATAGATAGGCAGCTATCCTTGGCATAGGATGAGCTCTAAATTGAGAGCCAGTCAATCTGGGTTCACATGCCAATTCTGCCACTTACTGCCTGTGTGACCTCAGCAAAGTCCCTTCTCTTCCCCTCTTGGGGACTCAGTCCCTTCTGTGAAATAAGAGGATTGCACTAGGTGACCTATAAGCTCTAAATCTCTGAATACACACCAATCCCATCCAATCCAATAAATATTTAAGCGCTTAATCTGTTCAAGGCACTGTGCTAGACACCAAATTAAAACCCAAATTAAAAAAATAATACATCCTACCACATAATCCATGGTCTCTGCCCCAGGGCCCTTCCCAGCCACACTGCCCCCCCCATTTCACCAAGCACACCTCCAGGGCCTGCTGCACCCCATCCTGCCCAGAGGCGCTCTCCTGGTCACCCCTCCCAGCCACTAGACCATCCAGACCTCATCATCTATAAATCAGGGCCCCTTCTGGCCAAACTGCTACAACTTACCATCCACACCCCCAGACTTGGATCCCTCTGGACATTCTCTAGTCACAATATTACAGTGCAAGTGAATTCTTGGTGAACTTCTATAGCAGACAATCCCAGGATGAAAGCTAGCTAGGCAAGAGGAAGGAAGTGAGTGCAGTTTCTGCTTTATGTTCCAGGAAGTGATTCGGAATTTGGTGAAAAGATACGTTGCAGCCATGATCAGAAGTTCCAAAACAAATGATGGACTAACAGAAGAAAACTTTAAGGTAATTTGAGCCCACTGATAATGTTGGTCACCTCCTAGAGCCCAATGTCTTCCTCTGCATTCAGAAGTTTGGGGCAGCGGGATATGACCTATGTGTACAATCCACGGCCTCTCTCAGAGAGGGAGGGGGGCATTTGTCCAATACCAGCCTCACTCCATTCTGCCCCCAAAACATCCGTTTCACCACCTATCACAGTCTATCATTACTGAGTCATTCCTTTGAGCCTTAAATGCACTTATTTCTGCCTTCATGAGTCCCGTTTGAAATACAGATACCCTTAGGAAGGGATCAGAGCCTTAAGCTAACACCTTAGTGAAGGCCAGGGGTGGAGCTGGACATCAGAAAGGGCACAAGTGGGACCAATAAGAGGCACAGAAAGGCAACGAAGGCAAATTTTCCAATTTTACATTGGCTACTGAGGGCCAACCCTTTCCTGAGAATGACCGAGCTCGAAAGACTCCTCAAAGATTGATAGAATTTTAGAGTCAGGAAGGCTGGGAATTCAAGTCCATCTCTGACATTTCCTAGCCTAGTGACCCAAGGCCAGGCATGTCCCCCCTCCCAGAGTGTCTTTTCCTCTGTAACATGGAGGTACTGCCTACCAAAGGGCTCAACAAATGGCACCTATTCTTACCGCCCTAGGAGTTAAAGCAGGACATCTCCAGCTTTCGTTATGAGGTGCTTGACCTCTTGGGCAATCGCAAACCCCAGCGGAGGAGCTTTTCCACAAGCAGCACTGAAATCTCCCAGAAGGATGATGCCAATGATGGTAGTGGGGGGGAGAAGGCCAAATCCAAGAGTGTCTCTTTCAACCTCACTGGCAAAAAAAGGGACTATGGCATGTCAGCCCCAATCAAGACTACATCCAAGACAAGCAGTGGGGGTGCAGCTGCTGCCCCCACCCCTCAAGTGAGGCCGAAAACCAGTGGGCCCAGTAAGCACTCCTTTATGAGCAACCCACTCCAGAAACTGTCGAGCACAAAGAAAGAGTCTTTCAAGAGACTGGGTCTCTTGTTCTCCAAGATGAATGGGCATCTGGCTGAGCCTAGCGCAGAGCCAATGTACACGATTTCAGATGGAATCATTCAGCCCCGCTACACATGGCAAGACAGCAGATATTCCCAGATGGATCCAGAGCAGGGAGAGGCTAGCTGTTCGAAAAGTGAGAGCAACCTCTCAGAGGCGGACTTTGGGGGGGGGGCGTGTGCCCCCAGCACTAGTGCAAGGGCCTCTGGGCAGAGCAGTGAATGCCCTCTTGCACCCTCCAGTTCTCTCCACTGTTCTTCTAGCATCTGCACATCCAATTCCAAACTGCTTGACTCCACAGAGGATGTGTCTGACTCGTGGGGGGAGGCTTGTGACTTGCTTACGAATCGATGGAAGGATGGACAGGAAGAACACGTTACAACTCGGCTCTGAGCTGGGCACGATGTCTGTCTTTCTTGGCTAGAGGCTGGGGTGGAGAGGGGACTCCCAGGATCCACCTGCTTTCAGAGCCACCCACTTGGCTTTCATTATTGCTTCAATGTTTGGTGCATTTGTTTTGTTTTTGCCATTTTCTACCTATAGATGCTGAGCTTAGCTTTGCTACTAAATGAAGGGGTTCACCAGGAAACCCCAGAGCTTAGGGTTCATTGGCACTTTCCAAGCTTTGGCGCTGCTTTTCCTGCCCTCATGTTCTCTAGGTTCCCATCCTGCTCCCTCCTCTCTTCTTCCCCCCCCCACAAAAAAAAAAGAAAAGCTCAATGCATAGGAGCTCCTGAGCAAAGTCCAACTGGCCACTGGCTGAGTCTGACTCTCTGGGCCTGACTTTGCTGCTGTCCAGTGCTGCCCAGGGTCCCCTTCTCCTCATCTTACCTGGCAGAGTGCCTTTGTTCTCACCAAGCTGTGACTGCTTAAGTGCTCCCAGTGAGTTATGCCTAGCAGTGGATGAGGCACTGCACAAGACGCATTCATTACGTGTGGAAGTGAGGAGTTGCTGTGATACCCTTTGGATTTGCTGGCATCAGAGCTAGGATATTTGTGTGACACATGATGACTGCAGCTCCTCTGCCGGATGCCATGATGGTTACTGTGGTGAGTTTTCAGAATGACTGCAAGCAAAAGCTTTTCCTGGATAAAAAACAATCTTGGAGGGGAAAGGGGAAACATTGTCATAGAAAAAAGATCTTGCCAAGGTGTCAAAATCTGACAAAGAGCATCTGTCACTTTAACTGTTTCCTGAAAACAACAGAATCCCCAAACCCCAAACCAGCAACACCAACACAGAGAGCATACTTAGGGATCCTAGCCTGGGCAGCTGCAGCTCAACTGGATCAGCTGAGGAAGCTCCACACAGAACAGAGAAACAAAAGGTCTGGATGCAGAGGAAGACCCAGCACCAGAGTGGACCAGAGAATTTAGAACTCCAAGGCTGTACTCTCAGAGCCTCCACCAAATCCAGGGGTGAAAGGCCAGGATGCCTGTGCATGTGTACATGCCCTGGGCCTACAGTTCCTCTGCCCCCAAACCCAATTCACAAATGCTGTGCCAATGACCCTGGTGTCATTAATTAGTAGCAAGGTTTCCCACATCCCATTTGCTCCTAACAGGCAAATTTACTGTGAGCAACAGTTCTCAGAATTATCTTTCCCATTTTGTTTGATGGTACAAAATTCCAATCGATGGCCCCTGTATCCAAGGCTGTGTGTACATCTTTGGAAGAGAAAAACACAGCCTTCTTGCTGCTAGCTGTGGCTGATAAACCAGGGACAGTTGTCCTGGATCTCACTCTGTTGATGATGTTGGCATCAGGAAACAGATAACATTCCATTCTTTTCCAAGGGGGCTGTGTGGCCTGGTCAGTCGGATCACCATTTGGGCATGGTCAGGAGTTTGCTTTTCAACCCTGGGGCCTTAAATGTGGGGTCATGATAGAACAGGAGAGATGGCAGGTGCTCTGATTTCAATGCCCATCTGCATGGAGCTTGGGAGGAATGAAGGCTCGAGGTCCCCACCCCACACTGAGTCAATTTCTTCCAGGAACCACACTGTAAGCTAGAGAATGCATAAGCAGAGGTCACCTCTGGTCACAGGGCAGGTGTAATCCAGCTGGATCAAGTTTTCTTATGTTCCGAAGTACAGAGACCCATCACAAAATTCAGAGCCAAAATATCTATTCCAGAACCAGATGCTAAGAACACAAAAGCATATTCTACTCCCCCCTATTAAGTCATCACAACATGACTGTACAGAAACATCATTAACTTTCCTTGCACATTACTGCAGCTTAATTCAACTTCCTACTTATCTCTTCTCTGGCCCTGAATTTGGTTTAAACTTGTTATCATGACAGACACCTGCTGGTTTCATGCACTTTGGCAAGTCATTAAGCCTCAGTGTCCTCACCTCTACAATGGGGATAATAAGACCTGCCTGGCCGCTTCTCTGTTCAATTCAATAAGTATCTCTTTAGCACCTGCATGACTAGGCACTAGGGACTGGACTTGGAGCAGGGAGCTTCCTCCACCAACGCCCCCACTGAGCACCAAGGGGGCCACGAGTCTCACACCAATATGGAGCAGAGGGAGGGCCCAAAGCCAGATCTTACTGCTTTCCAGGCGTGGAGACAAGACCAGACACAAAACAGGCCCCTGTCCTCCAGGAGCATGCATTCTGCTGACGGAGTCCTTCTTGGCATCTCAACTACATTTCACTATTAGGCTGAAAAATCTCCAAAGAAAACTACTGAATGATGTCCGAAGGGACACTTGTTGCATGCAGCCCCTCCCTGAATTCCAGCCATTGCTCTAGGGGCACCATTTCCCCGGGATGCATGGACTACCTCTGACTTCAAAGTGCAACCTAATTCAGACTCTTCCAGGGTCAGGTGCATTCATCTGACTGCCATTTTATCTCAGCTGCGAGGTGGGAACCAATCCAAGGATGACGGTGTCCTTCCTGTTCACCAAGGACTCCAAAGGCTGCCACCATGCCGTGCTGTTCAGGGGGTCCCTCTGCTGCACCAGCTCCATCTGATCTTCCAAGTGAGCACCATGAGCACGTACGACCTTGGCCCAGAGAACACACAGACCCCTTGTACTTCAAAACAAAATTGGGGGGGAAATTAGCCACTCCTTTGCCAAGTCATATCCTTGCCCTGGACCTTGACCTTGGTCAGTTCTACTAATCCAATGTAGGCCAATCCAACGAGTATTTATGAAGCTCCTGCAACGGGCACTGGCGACACAGAAAGTCTGGTAGCATCCCTGGCCTCTAAAGAGCTCATGAAAAGACCTGGCATTGTAACCCTTTTCCAAGAACTGGTACTGTGCACATCGTGTGGGGTGCCATTGTAAGGCCCCACAGCTCCAGCTAGAGCCCTGGGGTGACCTGAGGCAACTGAGTGGACCGGTTAGTGGCTACACATGCGCACATCTGCCTTCTTCGACCACAATACCAGAATGATTTCCAGAGAAATCCTTCCTTTGGCTTGAACAATTTCTATGTTCCCACCCCCGACTTTGCTGATGTAGAAGCTGTCATTTGGTGCTCCACCGCTGGCTTCAGCACAGAGACACTGCCTCAGCTGCCTCCCCAGTAGCCACCCCAGTTGCTTATGCTTTGCTTTGTTTTGTCCACGAGGCACCCTCCCCCCCCCCCATGATCTTGGCTCCTCAGTCCCTTTGGCTGATCACTGAGCTTCTTTGTTGGGGAGAGAAGACAGAAGGGGGAGCATGAAGCAGCTTCAAAGTCATTCTCACCCCAGTGAGTGCATGCAACGGGATGGAGTCTGTCATGACTGTCACAAACTTGAGATCTATCAGGTTTGGAGGTTGTTGGTTTTGCAGAAGACAAAAGAAATAAAGCACTCAGGTTAGAAACAAAGGACCTTACCTGTAAAACAGAAACAACCAACAATCTGCTAACTTTCAACTAGCATTCATGGTGAAACCTACGTGCGAGTCTTGCAGCCTTACCACCGACTTGAGGTGTGACTCTCTGTGCTAATACGTGGCCTAGAATTGCCATGAAGGTGCTGCAGGTTGGAGCTCCTGCCGGACCGAGGCGGAGAGGAATCCATCCCCAACTAGCCCGGGCACTGTGGGCCCTTGAGCTCTGCTTTCAGTTGGTTCCTGCCTGCCCTAAATGGTTTGGTGTCTTTGCCCTTTCTGTTATTCTCTCAGCCTCAGTTTATATTCCACTTTCTTTTCCTAACAGTGTAAGATGTACACTTGTGTGTGTGTGTGTGTGTGTGGTTGTGTGTGTGTTCAGTGGCACTTGAGAGCCATGTACATATTAAAAATTTGAATATTTAAGGTTGAGTGGGTTAGCCTCATGGCCTAGAGAAGTCCAAAGTGATCTGTCCATCATGGCATGAATGAGTGGCAGCAATTTGGGGGAAAGCCCACAGCTTGGCCCACATGTGATGAATGACTTTGCCTGAGTGGATGTAACAGTCATGCAACTCACATGGCTGAAAGGCTCTTCTCATACTGCTGCTGATTCAGTGAAACCAAACAGAAGCCTGGGTTCTCTCCCTGCATGGATCTAAGGTGCATCTTACCCTGTAATCCTAGGCTCAGCAGACTTCACTGCACTGCAGAGCTCCCAGACTGAAAGCTCTGTCCATCCCATTGTCCATCCCAAGGCACGGGTGGGGTGGGCTCAGTGAGGCTCTAAGTTGGCCAACCCTCTGCAGGGACACAGTTGAAAGGTCGAGACTTCATGAGTCACCAGTCTAAACTGGCTGGCCTTTGTCATCAATGGGGCACTCAGAAATAAACAGGGATAAGGGCACAACTGTGCAGAGAGACCATCTCAATAGCCAAAAGAAGTCCATGTCTTTGGATAGACAAAGACTTTGTGAGAGATTACACAGTACAATTTGGGGGAGGGCAATGACTGCTCTTTTCCCTCTTCAGGAAGAGGCCGGGGATATTGCAATATAAAGTTATGTCGATCTCAGATCAGAATGACTGCTTATTTCACAATGGATGAAAGGTCAGACCAGACCTGGACTGGGTTTCAGATGATGGTTAAGGTGAGCTCTCGCTGTTGGCAACCACAGTTACTTGTTCCAACATGCTGGTCCTGTGTCAGATCCCACTGGAAGTCCTGCCCTCTTCAGGGGCTACTGTTCTATATAGCTAGGTTTCAGTGTTTATTGATTAGAAGGACCTCAGAAGAAAAAGCAAGGCTTTGTTTCGTTAGTGTTCCAATAAATGTTTCTAAAAGTCTAAGGCTCCAGAAAGTCCATATCATATTTTCAAATCCAGGATTCAAAATCCATTTCCACTTCATACAATGTGCATTAATATGGCATTGTTCTATACAGGAAGAGATACCCAAGAACGCAGCAGCTACCTGACCCACTGGGACGTATGCTCCTCAGTATTCCCTAATGCTCTTTGTGCTCCTACTCTCAATGCCTGGTGCACAGTAGGCACTTAATAAATGTTCCACATAGGTCTGGACTCCCCTTTGATAATGGCCCTCCCAGTCTGGAGCAGACTGTTGGGATTGGAAATCTCCATCCTGTGAAGCGTGTGAGTTGATTTTTGGAAACAACCAAATGTCATTCTGAGGCATTTGGTGGATAAGATAGGAAGAGGGGATAGAGAGGGAGTTTTGGTCCAAAAGGAGTATGGCCAGTAAGTAACAAAGCTGCTGTTCTTGGGGGCGCTTTGCAAGTTATCCCCAAAGAAGGCAGCATCAGAGGCACATGTGAGCAGGGCCTCAAGGGGATTCCTCTGGCAGACAACTTACCGGTGGCAGGACCAGGCAGGGACTTTGCCAATCGCCAGGGTCTTGTATTCCTCAAGTTCACTTTAGGGTTGCTCTTGGAACATGTTTTTCCATACAACTAACATTTTACATAAGGACTAGTTTCCCCCTGTGCTGATGGTACTCACAGAAGCCCTTGGAATCCTAGAACCAGCTAGATCAGGGGTAGGGAGGAAAGACAAGTACTCAAGTGGAGGCTCAGAGCAAAATGACTGCAAAAGCTGGGTTGAAATGGGAATTATTGAAAGGGAATTGATGGGACCATAGACTGAGAGCTGGAAGAGGGGTCAGAGGCCATCTAGTAGAAGAGAGGAAGAAAGTGAGGCCCAGAGAGGAGACTAGTCCAAGGTCACAAAGCAGTAGTGTCGGAATCTGAACCCCGGTCCTATGATGCTAAAATCCAGCCCTCTTTACACTACACCATGTTGCCTCTCCATTATACAGTATTGGTGACCAAAACTATCCCCTCCCCTCACTATTTTGTTTTTGCTTTTGTTTCTTGTTAAAAAAAGAAAGAAAGAAAGAGAGAAAGAAAGAAAGAGAGAAAGAAAGAAAGAAAGAAAGAAAGAAAGAAAGAAAGAAAGAAAGAAAGAAAGAAAGAAAGAAAGAAAGAAAGAAAGAAAGAAAGAAAGAAAGAAAGAAAGAAAGAAAGAAAGAAAGAAAGAAAGAAAGAAAAGAACTCAAAACCAGCAGTAGCATTCAAATAGGTAGCTAACAGCCAAGCCCTGCCCAGGAGTCTTTTTCTTCAAGAATTCTCCAAATGGGTTTGGAAATGCTTTCTCCTCTTTCAATAGGACTATATTTTCCATCCTCTGTGAGGCTAATTTTCCAGTCAAGAAGAACAAGAGAAGGGAAGTGAGCAGCTAGGCTGTAATTTCAAAGGCTGTCTTTCAAATCAACACCCAGAGAAAGACCAGGGTTCAGAAAGTTCTCAGTGGGCTGGTCTTACCTAGACTCTTCCTGGAATCACTAAGGCTTTTCCCATTGTGATCTCAGAGATACAGAGGAGCTTGCTGACAAAGATTTCATCCCTGATAAGAGAACTGATCCAGCAGAACTTGCCACTAGACTACCAGGCCTGTGTCCCCAAAAAGCCCTGGAGAAGAAGCCCAGAGGAGGTCCTGATTATCTTACAGTGATGTACACCAGCAGCCTGACTGAGAGGAGCCCAAGTGATAGCAACATCAGGTGCCACCCCCTCCCCCAACTCCAGCTAAAAGGAGGGGGGAACTGAAATCGATGAAACCCTGCTTTAACCAACAGGGACACCATCTTGTCCCTTTCAAGGCCCAACCACCACCGCCACCACACACTCTCTAATGTGTGGGGGGAAATTTGAAATTGACACACCTGCCCTCCAGAGGGAGCTAACCAAAACAGGACCACAAAAAGTAACCCCAGAGTTGTCAAATCATGATTCAGGTGTTCCAGGTTTGGGGGAGCTTGTGGGGGGGGGGGGTCAACAAGTGTTATTAATTTGTATGTTTATATTGTGTGGCCTGGGAAGGCGAGGAAAGGAGACAAGGTTTCATTCACTAAGAATTCCCTTTTCCTGGCCTAGCTGTCTCAGTTTCACAGGCACATATAGAAAGCCTGTCTGCATGAACTTTATGGGACAACCTTCGTTTCTGAGCCCAATGATGAGGAAGAGAGAGGTCGGGCATGTTCATCTTAATGACAGCTTGGCATCATGGGCTACTCCTTAAAAACCTTCATGTTGTCTCTTGGAGAAGCATTATTTGAGTAACTGTCATTTTTGTTCCAGTACTTTCTGTAAGCAGTGCAAAGTTAACGTCATCCTTAAATATAAGTGTTAAAAATGAAATCTCCTAAAAGAAAATTGTTTATTTTGTGTGTATTTTTGGATTTGTTGTGAACTAAAATGTGAAGCAGCTCCTTTTCCCTCTCGGGATGCCAAGTGTTCTGTCCCTCCCTTTTCCAATGTCCTATTGATAATAAACATTCATAAATGGCAATTTGACACAGTGTCTTACATGGGAATTAGCAAGGAATGGGGCATATGTTTGCAGAAGTGACCTGAAAATGGGAGCTCCGTGAACACTCTTCAAAAATTCATTTCTCCCCATTATACACAAAGCTTGGATTTCAAGTGTTGGGAGATTTCATTAGTATTCAGAAAGTACTTTGAAACTCCAGAAGGAAGGCAACTCTATGGTCATAAAGCTGGATCACTGCAATACTGGGAAACTTCATAGGCCTCATCTTGGATATTTATTCTCCTTTATCAGGCATCCACAATGCATGCTGTATTGTACGGACCCAGTCAGAGCTTGTGGTTGTTTGAGACACACACAGAGCGCACACACACACACACACACACACACACAGAGCCCCTCTCCCCCTGAGTTAAGCTGGGTGCCCCAAGAGCAATTTTGGGTAGCTATTAGTGTATGCCACTGCATTTCTTGTGAAGTCAGAACAAGAGACTAATTCAAACTGAAATCATTGCCTAAGAGCTCTGTGATCTCATCTCTGGGGGCAGCTTCACGCACCCTCTCATCCTGCACCATTCTCGATCATCCACAGAAAAGCTCCTCATCATGTCTAGCTGGGGGCCTTATGGGAGGCTGTACCACTAGCCACTCTCCTCTGACCGTCCTTCAGCTTGTCAACATCCTTTCTGAACTGTGGTGCCCACAGAAATGAGATCACACATGGACAGCACTTTATAAAGGTCTTCCTCGGGGCAGCTAGGTGGCGCAATGGATAAAGCACTGGCCTTGGAGTCAGGAGGCCCTGAGTTCAAATCTGGCCTCAGACACATAATACTTCCTAGCTGTGTGACCCTGGAGACAAGTCACTTAACCCGGATTGCCTAGCAAAAAAATAAATAAATAAAGGTCTTCCTCACATAAAATCTCAACTGCCTAACAAACAAGCAGGAAAGAAATGTTTACCTTTGGCCCCAAAGGCTACCCACGCAGCAGGCACATCTGGCCCAGCTGCCTGTGAATGCAGGCTGAAATCCCACGGCAGGAGGGCCGACGTCTAGTGGGAGGGGGTTTTCCACTTGGGCACATTATTGCTGAAGGAACCACCTACTGAGTATCTAATCCTCTTATGTGACCCCCAGCCCCGGCCCCACCCTGGCTGTACAGTTAGAAGAGAAGAAAGGCATGCATGATCCACTTGGCAGAATCACAGGCCAGTTTTGATTTGACAACTTTCTTCCCCATGTGGCTGCTGTGGTGTCAGTGGATGACAGGAGCCCATGTCTGCCCCCTAAGCTTCTCCTGCAAAGCTGGAGTGGCCAGACCAGAGATCTATGGCTAGGAGGGGCACTGAGGACACTAAGATGACAAGTTTATAAAAACTTGATGATACCATAAGCTAACATGAACTAAACACTGCTAAATGGAAAAAAACAAAACAAAACAACTCACTGGGAGAAAAGCCCTCTTGAATTAGGCCCTGCACTAATGGGCACAGACAGATGACAGTCTATAAGGTTAAGGAGCTAAGATGAGTCAGTGGCCTAGGCATGAAGTCCAGGTGTCCCCACCTGGCAAGGAATGCTCAGAAGGCCTGTAAGGAGCACAAAGGCATCGCAGTTCATCTGGGCTGAATGAATTAGGACTGCCCAAGCTGCTCTACTTGGTAAAGCTGCTATAGCCATTAGCCTCATTTCTATGATACTTCAGACTGTCCAGGTGCATGGAGTACAACTAGGTCCAATTCCAATCTAAAGAACCCTAACCCTTCCCCAAAATGAGAAAGCTAAACAGATAGGAGCTGATTTTATGACCAAAAAAAAAATAAAAGAAAATAAACCATTGGTTATTTTGATTAAAAAAAAAAAGAAAAACAATTACCAGTATCAAAAATAAAAAGGGTGAATGTACCACCAATGAAGACAAGATTAAATTAGTAGGAGTTATTTTGCCCAATTATATTCCAGTAAATCTGATAATCTAAGCAAAATGGATTAATATCTACAAAAATATAAATTGTCCAGATTAACAGAAGAAGAAATAGAAGACTTAAATAACCACTTCTTAGAAAAAGAAATTGAATAAGCCATCAATGAGCTCCCAACAAAAAAAATCCCCAGGGCCACATGGATTCACAAGTGAATGCTACCAAGCATTTAAAGAATAATGAATTCCAATCCTACATAAACTACTTGAAAAAATAGGTAAAGGAGTCCTACTAAACTGCCCTTCTATGACACAAATATGACTTTGATACCTAAACCAGGGAGGGCAAAAATAGAGAAAGAAAACTCTAGACCAATTTCCCTGATATATATTGATACAAACTTTTAAAATAAAACACTAGCAAGCAGATTACCACAATATATCACAAAGATCATATGCTACGACCAGGTGGGATTAATACCAGGAATGCAGGACAACTCTCAGCAAAATTGACCATATCAATAACAATAACAAAATAATTATGTGATTATCTCAATAGATGCAGCAAAAGCTTTTCACAAAAATACAATACCCATTCCTGTTTTAAAAAAATACTAGAAAGCATAGGAATCTATGGAGCTTTCCTTAAAGTGATAAGCAGTATCTATCTTAAACCATGAGCATTATCTGTAACAAGGATAAGCTAGAAGCCAAGGATGCCCATCATTACCACTGTTATTCAATATTGTACTAGAAATGCCAGCTATAGAAATAAGAGAAGAAAAAGAAACTGAAGGTATTAGAATAGGCAACGAGAAAACAAAACTATCATTCTTTGTAGATGATATGATGGTATGCTTAGAGAACTCTAGATTAGAGTCAGCTAAAAAAGTACTTGAAACTTTAGAGAAGTTGTAGGATGTAAAATAAACCCACACAAATCATCAGCATTTCTATATACTACCAACAAAACCCAGCAGGAAGAGAAAGAAAAATTCCATTTAAAATAACTGCAGACAGTATAAAATACTTGGGAGTCTACCTACCAAGACAAACTCAAGGACTATATGAACATAATTACAAACCATAAATAAAGATAGATCCAAACAACTGGAGAAATAGTAATTGCTCACGGGTAGGCTGAACCAATACAATAAAAATGATAATTCTAATTTAAATTTACTTATTCAGTGCCATATCAATCAAACTACGAAAGAATTATTTCATAGAGCTAGAAAAAATAGTAATGAAACTCATCTGGAAGAACAAAAGTGTCAAGAATATCAAGGCAATAAATAAAAATACATGCAAAGGATGCTGGCCTAGCAATACCAGATCTCAAACTATATTACAAAGCAGTGATCAGCAAACCAATCTGTACCAGCTAAGACACAGAGGGGTGGATCAATGGAATCAGTTAGTAAATAACCAAAGTTATCCAGTGTTTGAAAGCTAAACAGAGATATAACCAAGGCAGGTTAACCACAGCACTAACCCAGGGTGCACCTGGGTCATGGGCTAACCTGCTCAGCCATCCCAAGGTGTGCATTCTACCCAAGTCAGCTCCTTCCCACCTCAACCTGTCCAACGGCAACCAATTCTTTAGCAGCATGGTTCCTGGCTCCTCACAGCTGCATTTGAGGGAAGAGGAAATTCAAGGAAGTCGTAGGAACCACACCAAGCATGGCTAATCTCTAAGGCATCATGGAGAATACAAGAGGCCTGGAGATGGGCAAAAGAGCCCAATTTAATTTAATGAAGGCAAGATGGTCGATAGGCTGGCAAGTCTTCCAGATATTCCTGGGAAACCTCTATCATACGTTATTGAAACAGTGGTTGGAAAGGAAAGAAATGAATACTGTTGCTCAGTTGTTTCTGACTCTCTGTGACCCTGTTTGGAGTTTTCTTGGCAGAGATACTGGGATGGCTTGCCATTCCCTTCTCCAGCTCATTTTACAGAGGAGGAAACTGAGGCAAATAGGGTGAAGTGACTTGCCCAGGGTCACACAGCTAATAAGTGTCTGAGGGCACATCTGAACTCAGGATGATGTCGGCCTGACTCCAGCCACTGCAGCGCCACCTAGCTGCCATGAAATGAATGGATTCTTCAAGAACAAGCGGTCCCAAACTAGCCACCCCGCCTTTTGACAAGAGTGAGCTAGTCAGGGCCAGTCACACTCACCTTAGGCAAAGTTTCCTTCAAGTAGCTACGTGCCCCTCACCCTCCCCAAGTCAGGCACTCTGGGAATTTCTATGAAGGCAGACAAAGGGAAGCAGATGAAGAGCCCAGCCAGAGGCAGGAGCTGTCTCCACCTGCATTCTCCCAGCTCTTTCCTGTGGGCTGAAAGGCCAGCTCTTCCTAGCCTAGATCACGGATCGCTAAATGCAATCCGCAGTGTGCCTGAGATGCTGCCCAATATATTGTTGAAATCTCTCAGAAGATCCTGGTAACCAGCTAGAGCTACATACTGTCAGCTGGGTTAGGAACTGCCTGCCTGCCCAAAGCAACCACTGCAACGTGCAGCAACATCGCAGAGGGCCCCAGGTCTCTGCACAGCAACATTATCACTGGCTTGGATGGAGAAAGGCATGAATGAATGGTGTATCACCTCAGCAAGTGACCCAAAGCTCACAGGACTATCACAGACCAGTCTAATCTCCTTCCACACTCTGCCAGGCCAGCCATCCTGGTGTATTCTGCTATTATTCACACATGGTATTCACCTCCCACCTCCATACCTTTGCATTAATCATATCCCATGCCTAAAATGCTGTCCTTCCTCACGTCCACCTTATAAAATCCTGGGCTTCCTTCCAGCCTCCTCTGCAGTGCTGTCTTCTGCAGGAGGCAGGAACTTCCCTGGTCCCCTCCCCTCCAGGTTACCTTGTACCTGCTTTGGATGGCTATTGGATGGGCCACATTCAGCCCCCCCACTCCCAGGACAAGTGAACTTGCAGAGGGCAAAGACTTTCATTTGTTTCTGCATCTCCAGTTTCTTGCACATAGTGGACACTTTACAAATGTTCATTGCAAGCCTTAAAAGAGTATTTCCCTCCCCACCTCAGTCAATGCAATCACACATGTGAAGTTTTACTATAAACAAGAGGCCTCTATGCCCTGCAGCCTCTTTATAAGGCCTGAACCCCTTTGATTCAGCAGAAGAACCAGCTAGACAAAGCTTGGGAGGCCTTGTGGGAGAGGCTCTCCTGACAGGTGGAGGAGGGAGTTTGGGCCTTTCTCCCCACCCCCCAGGCCCCTCAACCAACTCATCAAGGCTGCTGGATCTGTAGGAGACAGTGCATCCAGATGGGTGCAGATGATACACACAGCCAGAGACACTTACCAAAGGGAGAAGGCAGCCCCACCAAGACACACTGTACCCTACAGGGCGCTGGATGAGAACTCTCCAATCAAGGACTTGTAGCCACTCAGGACCAGGAGTCGCCAGGTACCGTTTGGCCCACAGACTTGACTTTCTACCCAGTGTATTCCAAGTTGGAGCCAATTCTTCACACGGATGCTATTTGGAGGATGGGGATTCCCCAGCTTTAAGGGAGGAACGTTTCATGCCGATTGTTCTTATACCATTCTAGTAAATACCCTCACTAAAAGGGGAATCGTTTCTACTGGCTGATTGTTAACAGGAAGCACCCTGGTAGAAGCTATTGCCTGATATTTGAGGAGCTTTCTCCAGCAGTGTTAGAAGTCATCTCTAAGCATCAGCCCCAGAACTAGGAGGAGCAGCCACCCTCTGGGGCCCCAAATTGCAAGTACAAGTTGGGGGGTAGTCCCGAGGGTGTTAGAGAAGGCAGGCATGAGCCAGTATGTACACAAGGGAAGATTTGAATCCTCACCCCTCTCCCTAATGCCACCTCTGCCACACTCATTAAGGATTTGAAATGCTATTGACCTATGGGCTCACCCTCCAGTCGGTCCACATTTGGCATCAGGTACTGCTAGGCATGTGTCCCTGGAACCCAAGCCAGCAGCCTTCACGTTAAGAGCCAGGCCTGTCCACCAAACATGAAATGCCGAGCTCTCCCCTCCCCCCAAACCCTCCTCATTAAAACCCTTAGTAACTCACCCCAAAGAACATCTCCTATACAGCCTCTGCCCAAATACATAGTGTCCTCTCCCCACAAACCTCTCCTTTTGCTGGCAGGGAAACCGACCATACCCACCCCCACCCACACCTGCCTAGAGGAAATTTTCTACAAAGACTTCCTCCTCAAAAGGCACTTGTGGTTCCATGTCTATTTTTTTCAGGTAATCAAATTCCTGATGTTTTGTGCTAGCGCCAGCGGCATTTCTGGAGCCACCGTGTGTGAACAGTCTTGGGGATTGCAGTCTCGGGCCTTGGTCAGCCACACTGGTCACACTTCCTTGACTGGTTGCTCAGCTGACTGCACCCCCTCCCACTTCCCCATACCCTGCTTTCCAATTCATTTATTTGAGAGAATTCTCTTTATCCGTGACAGGGGTGAAGACAAGTGATGAGGAACATGGTTCTTGGCACCATCCTGTTCCAACTCCCCCAGGGCTATGAAGCATCCAAACAAAGAACTTCCCAGTTGGCCATGCACCCACTCTCCCTCCCACCAATGGTATGTCGACCTCCATTATCATTCATTCTCTCATTCATTTATTCAGTCGCAACCCAACATCAAGGCCCACCATCTCTCTACAGAATGCAAACCAGGTCGCCACAAGCACTCTCTGGCACCACAAAAGAAACCCACACTTGGCAATTTGAATGCTTTTTTTTAATTGACTAGTCTGAACAACACAACACAAAATGATTCTCTCTCTGGAAGGGAGACCTTTAAGGCACTCAAGGCAAGCAAGTGGATCTGTTCTGCTGCTCCTGTAGAGGAACACTGTGTGCCTTCCCCAAATTAGTGTCACAAACCAACACAATTCAGTCTAAAGGCTGCAAGAGGTAACAATCGCCCTTTTGGAAAAGTGGATCTGAGGCAAACCTAAGGCTCATGGGGGCATGGCCTCAATGACAAGTAAGGCAACTGGAGCAAGAGCTCATAGTGAGACTGTGGCCAGTCAGCGAACGCCAAGGGGCCTCAAGGCAGCTTAGGAGCAGACAGCTGAACGTGATGCTGGGAGTTCAGCATGTAATCAAACCTCAACTCTCCATGGGCAGCACTCTAATAGAGCTTAATCTTTTTGTAAACTACTAACATGAATTCAAAGGAAAACCATCTGAAAGCAACACCAATCCTTAACCAAATGTTTCCCACGTCTCACGGCAATGCAAGCAAAATGGCGGTGGGAGTGCTCTGCTCGACCTCACACGTCTGGAGGAGAATAGTGAGCTGCAGCAGGATCTGCAGGGGGAACATAGCTCACCGGGGGCACTGGGCCAGGATTCAGAGCACCATGCATTCGGGGAGAGGGGCAATATGCACCCATCTGATGCCACGGGGCAACATAGTGATAAGGTGGGACCATGGAAACACTGGGGTCGTATCCTTGCAGAGGATGCTGGCCGTAGGGATCCGGCATAACTGGATAGTAGACAGGCCCGGTGGGTGGTGGTGGCTGCTCAGAGTTTGCATAGACACCTAAAGGACAGAATAAATACAGACACTCACAGAACACAAAGGGGCAAGGCAAGGGACATGTGGAGTCGGCAGACCAGGCTGAAAGTCAGAATTCTGCCACTAACTCCTCCCAACCTCAGTTTCTCCAACGGTTAGACTAGCTCAGGGCTTGTTAAACTTTTTCCACTTCCTAAACTATGAGCTAGGGTTAGTTTAAGAAGCGCTGGACTAGCTGACCTTTACAGGCCTATCCAACTAGAAATCGATGACCCTCTATCAACAGAGAGGACCAGTGCAGTTCCAGCAGAAGAGATTTAGGGAAGATGATAAAAGACCTTAAGAGCAAGGAGATCCCAGCAGATTCTTGTGGGGGCAGACTCTGAATTTCCCCATCCTCACTATCAAACAGACCCCTAAGAATGTGTCTTTATGTCAGTGGATTCAGAACGCACAATGTTTAAGCCAAGACTCCACAGGAATAGTTATGTAAGGGCTGTATCTCAAGATCCACCAATAGTTTGTATGTTGGTGAAACTTTTTTCTCCCCTAAGTGATGAGCCATCAGAACAAGCCAAACATCGATAACTTGGCCTCAGTGGCTACGAGCATTAGGAAAAAAATGCCTCCATGATGGGGATAGAGGCTTGGTGTAAACCATGAGAGGCCTGGGGCTCATTTAAAGGCAACTGAGTCTCTTGTAACCAATTGCATTAAGAGCCAGGGGCCTCCCATCTGCAAGGCCCAGGAAACTCCCAATGTCGGCAGTCCTTTGGGGCTAACTTTGACCAGTGCCTTCCATGAGTTGCCCAGGCTCTCATAAGCGTCAGAAGGGGGCCTTGAACCCAGGTCTTCTCGACTCCAAGCCTGATGTGCTGCCACGGGGAATTCTAAACTGGTGCATCATCAGCTCTTGTTTGACTCCAACAGGGCCCCAGGGATTAGTGCCCTGTGACCTCAGGGTCTGCCGGGAAGACCAAAGGGTCGAGGGCCGAGGGGCAGCACCACCATCTCGAGTCACAGCCTTCCTTCACACTGTGTCAGCCCTGGCCGCATTGTCCCCCACTCCCAACAAGTGGGGCCCTACCTGCCGCTGCTGCTGGTTCGGGAAGAAGCTGCCGGTTTTCAGCACCCCCCAGCTCGCTGTACACCTGGGCCGCTGGCACATGCTCAGGATAAACAGGGTAAGCTTCCAGAGGAGGCATCGGGGGCGGTGGCAGTGGCGGTGGCGGTGGTGGTGGCAGGGGCTGCTGCTGCTGCTGCTGTTGTTGAAGATGGGGCATGTAGACCATGGAGTGCCAGTAATTCTGATGGTAGCACTTAGGAAAGGGAAGAAAGAGTGAGCTTTTTCATCTTCCAGAGCCCTCCTGTCCCGATGATGACAATGACTGCCACCTCCATGAATGGACTGTAAGGGCCATGAGGGGAGGAATAACCCCAGGGGACAAACATGGAATCCCAGCCAGCCCCCCTCCCCCGCCCCCCCCACCCTTGCCAGGAGAGGACGAAAACTAAGGAGGGCAAAAAGCTCCAGACACAAGGGGAAAACCGCTTCTTGGATAATCCCGTTATTCTTTGGCACGAGTCCTGTCAACTCTACAACGAAAGGGAGAGAAGCAGCAGCCCCAGACAGACACCACAGCCTATGAGGAAAGCTGGCAAACTAGCCAAGGGCTGGAGTAGCAGGGGGTGGCCGGCCTCGCCCGAGGCCGCTGCTTCATGGTTATTCCCCGCGGGCCGTTTACAGGGAGAGAGACAGAGGGAACGAATAGAAAGAAAGTCACTCTCTGCCACCTCTAGACAGGGAAGAAGCTTTAGGAAAGCACTGAAATTTCCCCCAAGAGCGCAGCCATCCCCCTCTGTCTCCTTTCCTAGCTTTGGTCTACAGAGAAGCTGTACCTATTTAGAGCTATCCCTTCAAAGCTAAGCCGTGCCCACAAAGCACAGGCGCTTCCTCCCCCTCACTACTTACGAGCCTTCCAAATGGCAAGCCAGCCTAGCAGTTTTAGGATTAAGTCACTGAAAAGAACATGTCTTCTGCCAGTCAGGAAGATAACTCTGGATTGCAAAGCTTCATAGAGGCAGGAAGGCCTGAGTTCAAATCCCACCTCAATCAACTACTTACTAACTCTGTGACCCTGGACAAGTCACTCTGTGTGCCTCAAGCTTCCTCATCTGTAAAATTAAGATAACAGCACCTCCCTCTCCGAGCTGTTGTGAGGATCAAGTGAAATCATTTCTAAAGTGCTTAGCACAGTGCCTAGCACACAGGAGGTGCCATATAAATGCTTGTTTCCTTCCCCACCCCCATCCCCTCAGACTACTAGACTTGGGAGTCCAGAAGGCCTGGGCATAAACCCTCTACAACTTACTGTGCCCCTTTCAGCAAAGCAGCTGACAGCAATTTCTTCATTCGTAAAATGAAGAAAGAACCCTACACTGCTACTACATAATAATAATACAATACTAGTGTGCCACTACTACTGTTGTGGAGCTCAAGGGAGAGACCATACCTCAAAGCTCCGGAAGCCTGAACATTCCAGAGAAACACCACTTGGCCTTGTTCCAATTTCTCAGGGCCTTAAGTCAAAGAGCCCACCAGTAACACGAACAGGTCCAGCGGCCAGTGCTTGTGAAGGGCGACTTGGCCCCAACTTGGACCTGGGGCCTGCTTTCCCCCTCAAGGCCATGGTCACTAAACCACTTCCTAATGCATAGTTTAGCTTGCTAAGGAGAAACCAAACAAGTCAGAAGAGAGGAGGAAAGGCCTTCAGCAGGGGGCCAAGTGTGCCCCAAAAGCTCTTACCTGCAGCCCCAGGTTAAAATAATACTGCAATACCTTGGTATCTGCAACATAAAGAGAGCGGCTCGTGAGGCATGCATGCCAATCCCAACTTCCCAACCCAAAACAAACAAGGCCCTTGGTGCTTCTTAAGGAAGCTGACTAGGGTGCTGTCTTCCAAATCAATAGAGCAAAACTGTGCATTCCTTATCCCTAGCTTTAGAGCTGAAAGTGTAGAGAAGCCAATTAGCTGAGCTTAACTCTGAGATCAGAGCTGTTCCTCAGCCGTTCCCCAGGGAGATGGCTCCAGCTCCACAGTTTTGTTACTTGGGGAAAGTGCTACCAAAAGTACCAAGAATGCCAAGAGCACGCATCACCAGCTCCCAGCAGGCTGCTCCTGGTCAGGCCTCAGGGCCCACAGGTCTGCAGCTGGCACCGTCCTGGTGGGCGGCCCTGAGCAGAGCTGCCAGGACCCTCCCAGCATCCCCGAGGCGGGAAGAGAACAACTACCGCTGGGGTACGAGAGCAGAACGGCCATGGCATCAGGGCCCAGGGGCCAAGGAAGTAGCTTCCTCCTCCCAGGAAGGGTCCCCCACCTCCAGGCCTGTGAGGGCAGCAGCCCAATACTAACCTCCACCACTACCCAGTCTCAGCAATCCGGGTCAGAAAAGTCTCTTTCTTAGTTGGCTCAACCAATTCTAACTGCACCCCCTTTTTTATGCAAATCAATGCAAAACAGAATCATGCCAAGTCCTTAAGGGAATGGAACTGTGGGGAAAGTGAAGAGTTCTTAGCAGAGAGACAACAGTGAAAGCCCAGAGGGCAGACTCCACTTCTCTGCCAGATGGTGCCACCACAACCAACCGGGAAACTCCAAAAATGCTACTCAGAGTTTCCTTGGCCCTGCCCAAGCTGGCCCAGGCTAGCTCAGAGGCTAGAGCAGGGCTGGAAAACCTTCACGGTTCGAAGGGCCACCGTTGAGGACCTAGAGGGCCACAAGTGGCCTCAAGGTTGCAGGTTCCCCACCCCTGGGCTACAGCAATGACCTGCTCGTGGGGTTCGAATAAGGAGGAGACCAACGGAACCAGGCGGGTTCTACACTGCAGAAGGAGGCCCACCACAAACACCAACCACATTCTTGGCTTTCCTGGGGAGCTCTATCCCCAGCCTGACCTTGCAGCCACAGGAAGGGGCTGGCCTAAAGTCCCACAGGGACGAAGTGGCAGAACCCGCCAGTGCAGCGTGACTGCGGCACGTGCTCTGCTCCAGTACGCCCCAAATGAGAGGAGGAGGCGGCAGCAGCAGCAGCACCATCCAGCAGGACCCTGGGCAGCGGAGTCAGCAGATTTAGTTAGGCCTAGCCAGGGGCCAGGGGAATGGCAGCCTATTCCTAGGTAATGGGAAGTGTTCAGGTAGCAGAGAATCAAACAGCAGAACAGAAGGATGGGAACCTGAGATGGCAAGTCAACAGTTAAGATGCCCTCATGCTATTCTGCCAGAGCAGGCCAGAGACTGGATGCCATTCTGTAGCAGGGCACAGCCAAACAGGCCACTGAGCCCCAAGGCAGCCCTAGACCTTGCCCCTGGTTGTACAAAGCTGATGAGACGGCACAGTAACATAGTGCCTTCTGCCAGCGTTGGTGTCAGAATGCCCTGGGATCACGTCCTGCCTCTGACACCAGGCTGGGCAATTGGAGACAAGCCCTTAAGGTCCTGACTCCTCTTCTAAATGAGGGGGTTGGACCAGGTCAAGAACTTCTATTCTAATGGGAGAGACGGTACATGCACAAACCAGACTGAGGAGCTAAAAGGGTGTGTTGGAGGGGAAGGTTCAAGGAGTTGAAGAGACCACAAAAGGCCCCTCCAGAAGGCAGAACCTGCTTAAGCCAAGTCTGGGAGAAAAGCAGGGATTCCAAGAGGCAGAGGCAGGCAGGCATGGGGGCAGCCAGGGCAAACACAAAGAGGTGGGAAACAGAGCATTATCACTTGTGAGGCTGCTACGTCTGTAATGTGTAAGAAGAATGGGAAGAGGGCAGGTGGCTAGAGTTTTAAGGCGCCAGAAAGAATTTCTATTTGATCCTAGAAGTAATGGGGAACCATGGGAGCTTAGCAGGTAGGAGAAAGACATGGGCAAACCTGCCCAAATCACTTGAGATGCTCAGTGGAGAACAGACTGGAGCGAGGAGAGACCTAAGGCAGGCAGGCCCAGCAGCAGCTTCTTACTGTACATGATAGTACAGGTTAGAGATGAGGGTCTGAGCCAAGTGGCAGCCATGAGTGGGGAATCAGAACATAGGCAGAAGATGGCACAGAGAGAGAAGAGATGAGGTATGGTATATAGGGGGACAGAGATGGAGGAGGCAAGAATATCAGAGGCCGCAGTACGGGGTGACGCCCTTGACAGTAATAAAGATTGGGGGAGGGGAAGACGAGAAGCTGGTTTTGATATGTGTTGTTTTAGATGCCTACCAGATGTCTAGGAAGAGCTGTCTAGTAGGCACCTGGTGACGTGTGACAGAGGAAAACGAGATCTGGTACATAGGAAAAGGGGAGAAGAGGGAGCTCTCATGGAATGGTCTCAACTTGTTCAGTAAAGAACGAGGCCAGGTCCTCAATGAAAAATGTAGCGGAAAGTGCCATGGGAAGCATGAAGAAAGGTGTACTGAGTGGGAGAGGCCAGCAATTAGGGACGGCCAAAAGATTGCCGTGTCTGGATCATCCCGTCCTCTCGATCACATCTGTAGTGTGAGAGCAGGAGTGGAGGATGGCAGCAGTGAGAATAACTGGAGTCAACAGTTGGTGGGGCGTAATCATCAGTGAGACAAGAAAGCAGACTGGAGCGTCAAGTCAAAGGTCAATGTGGCCAGCGAAGAGGGGATGGCCTCAGAAGAACAAAGAGGGAAAGGGATTGGAAGCAACCACATGATGACGTTAGGAGGGCCTGGAGAGTGAGGCAATGATAACAGGTCACAAACACAAAAAGGCCCCATGGAACTGGATCACTTGTGGGTAATAGTGAGAGCAAGAAAAAGAGGCCTATGTCCCAGGAGGCGACACACGTCCGAGTGCCCAAAGAGAGGGCAGGCACTGGGGCAGATAGAAAGACTGAGGCGAGTACTGAATTCGTGGAGAAAGGAGGAAGAACGTCCAGTGAGCCGGTAGATAACCACCACCAGGATCTGGGTTGCGATAATCCACATAAACCTTGATTGAGTGAATCCCAAAGGAGAAGGATGTTCAGTTGTGGTGGGCAAGGGTGAATGCGGACATGTCAATGACAAAGAACAGGGAACGTTTCAACCCCCACACTGGTAAGTCTGCTGATATAAGAAGGCACAGCCAGGCCTGGAAAGCAGCGTCATCCAAGTCTCAGTGAGTGCCAGAGAGAAAATGAGAGGAAGCACGTCTGTCAGAATGGAGGCAGCGCAGAGAGTGTAGGTGTGGAGGAGCACAGCAAAGCTGGAGGGGAGGGGGCACATAGCTGGGGTTGGGGAGGGGGACCTTTGGCAAGTCAGTATCTCCTGGGTGGGGAGGGTCCAAATGGAAGATGATTTCTAAGCTTGTTCTTAGCTCTTGAGCTAGGACGTTCTAAGCCACAGATGGCTTAGGCTCGGGGGTGGTAGAGGGCTTTCCGGCCCATGTGGATGCCCTTCCTGGAGGTGACAGATTCAAAGCAGTGCTAAAATCCCACTTCAAGAGCTCAGGCGCACACTGGTGGCCACAAGCCTCTCCCCATCCCAAAGAGCCCCGGGCCACCTGAGTGTGCTATGGAGGAGACTACAGCATGGACATGGAGTCTATTACGTCAACTCCAGGAAACAGAGGGAAGACCTGTGGAAATCTCTACTGAGCATTTCAGAAGAACTCACTGGGCTGCTTCCAATCTCTGTTGGCTTGGCTGGCTTTTCTATGCCCCAACCCACAAGGAAGGCCTCTCAACAGAATGAGATCTCAGTGAAAGCCCAGCCTCCTTACCTCGAGGTAAGTCATTGCCATTTGGGTCACATGAATAAGGCGGTGGCATCGGGATGCCTCCAGGTTCTCCCATCTGGTTGGGTGGGCCAGTTGCAGCAACAGGAGCAGGGTAGTAAGAGAATGTCGCTGATGGGATCACTGTGATGAAGCAATGAGTCACAGTCAAGCTCTGCCCAGCCAGGGTGGGGGGTGGGAGGGAGGGAAGAGCAGTCAGTGGGCAAAGCCTCCTCCTCCAGGAAGCTTGCCTACCCAAATTCTCTTGTTCAAAAAAAAGTCCCTCCTGCCTTTTGTTTTGACAGCAAGCCTTACTAAATATCCCTCCCCTTCCCCACTTCCCACCTTAAATGAGCTTTTTCTTTAATAAAGAAAATCCATCAAGTGAAATTAAGTGACATCCAGCAGAGTATGCAACATTCAGCACCTGTAGCTCCTCACCTCTCCATTGAGAGGCTCACATGATCCTAGACATAAAGTGCCAAGGAACCTTGACGATCAGGGAGGTCAAATGACTTACCCAAGGTCACTCAAGCAGTAAAGTGGCAGAGGCAAGATTCAAAGCCAAGGCCTCAGACTCCAAATCTAGCCCTCTTTCCATTATTCCTTCATCTCTTCTCTGGGCCCAAGAGAAGGTTATTGCAATCATTCACGGAGTTGGCCCTAGCCCAGTCCTGAGCTGGTACACACAAAGAATATCTCCAAAAACAATAAACCTAAAACCTTACAGACAAACCAAGCTCATGGAAGTGTGAGGGGATTACAAGTTCATCACGAGTGAACACAATGTCCTATTGCAGCCAACAGAGCAAGGAGGCACCAGGCCTGGAGTCAGGAGGACCCGAGTTCAAATCCGGCTTCAGACACTTCCCAGCTGTGTGACCCTGGACAAATCACTTCACCCTGTTGGCCTCAGTTTCCTCACCTGTCAAATGAGCTGGAGAAGGAAATGGCAAACCACTCCAGTGTCTTTGCCAAGAAAACCCCAAATGGGGTCACGAAGGGTCAGATGCCACTGAAGAACTGAACAGTAACAAAGTGGCGAGTGTTCCACAGTGCTTTGTCCTGGCCAGAAGACACCTGAGATGCTTAGTTCTAGGTGCCCAAATTTTAGGAAAGACACAAACAAGCCAGAGCGTACCCTGAAGTACCTCGGGAAGAGCAGGTGAAGTAATTAGGAACATCTGCCCTGGACAAGACTCGGGAAATGAGAGCCATCCTCCACCAAGTGAAGGCGAGGGATCAGTCTTGTCCCACTAGGCCCCAGGGGGCAGGACCAGGGCAAGGTCATATGTGGGGGGGGGGATCTCAGAGAGGTAAGATCTTGGCTTGACATAAGGAAAAATTCCCCCAAGAATCAGAACTGCCCCAAAGTGCAACGGGCTGACTTGGACAGTAGTGAGGTGCCTCCCACATGCACAGAGTCTAAGAGAAGGCCTTGATCCTTGATTCCAGTAACATACCACATGGCCATTAAGGCTGGGGCCTAGGAACAGCTCTACTCTGATCATTCTCTCCCAACCATTTAAAACAATAGAAAAAACCCTACTTATCGCCAGCCCTTGCACAGAGAAATGGGCGTCATTTGCTGTAGACAGCGACATAGTTTAGACATTTAGAAATCCCTGAAGGAGCACTAGAGGCCTTAGGGATTTGTTTTTTTCCTCCAGAATGGCTTCTGACTTCTCAGACAAAGCCTTTCTCTCCTTTCTTCTCAGGCAGCACATAAGTCCCAGCATGGAAGAACAAAGCCCTTAGAGACAGGTGTTTAAAGACCGTGATGTGTGGATGTGATCTTGATAGGAACAAAAGAGCCATTAGTCACAGGCCAAGCCACAGCCCAGGAGTCTCATGGGCCCAGTGGAGTCAAGGGCAGGAAAGAACACTGAGGGGTCATTTCATCTGGGCCCACCTCCGTTCCCCGTAAGTGCCACCAGCACTGATGAAGCTGTGAAGGAAAAGCTGGCGGCAGAATCCCAAGCGTGTCAGGGGAGTGAGCACGGGCATGGCTGTTCTCAACTGACTTCTCTGGGATCACTCTGGCGGTGAAGCCATCTCTGGCACACCTGCTGGTGGACTGTGTGTGTCACTGTCTAGGTATGGTCCCATGTCATATCAAGCCTTTAAGACAGTAACCTGCCCTGCCTGCCTCTAAGAAAGGCCAGGAGCTTGGACATACAAAGGTCTCAGAGCAGAAAAGCTGCCATGAACTTTGCTCTTTAGGAGAGGCCCCAAACCAAACTTGTCCAAATCGATTGTGTGTCTAGTTTCCTGGGCTACGGTGGAGAAGCAGGAAACTTTAGTGGACTGATGGAGGAAGGAGGCAAAGCAGCTCAGCATCAAGGGAACCAAAAAACTTCCAAGGAAGGCCTAGCAAATCTTGGCACAGCTCTGAAGGGCAGCATGGTGGCCCACTACGCCACCACTGGCCCTTGAGATCAAGGCAACAAGGAACCATCAGGGAAATGGCAAGTTGGGATCTCAACATGCCCAATGCTCTTTGGGGGATATGAACATTTGAGAAAGATCAATCACCAATTCTCTAGAAGCTTCACTGGTGATGGCAGATGCGCCAAGGGGCGCCATGATATGGCTGCCATGTGCCCGGCGGTAGATTGTGACAGACTTAGCCAAAAGGTCCCACAGTCGAAACCCAAAGCAGGCAAGCCACTGCCACTAAGTCGCTTGGCCACCTGCTGTCACAGGGACAGCTAGGAGGCAGAGTGGATACAGCACCAGCCCTGGAGTCAGGAAGACCTGGGTTCAAATCCAGCCTCAGACACTTACTAGCCACATGACCCTGGACAAGTCACTTAACCCCAATAGTCTAAAAAAGAAAAAAAAAAGTAGAACTAAAATACAGGGACAGCTAGGTGGTACAGTGAATAGAGCACTGGCCCTAGAGTCAGGAGGACCCGAGTTCAAATCTAGTCTCAGACCAGACACTTGACACTTACTAGCTGTGTGGCCCTGGGCAAGCCACTTAACCCCAATTGCCTCGCAAATTAAAAATATATATATATATAAAAACAAATTAAAAAAAAAAAACACAGGCAGCCAAGTGGGGGGTGGGGGAGGCTCAGCAGATGAAGGAGGTGCCAGCTCTCCACCTGGGGAGGCTCCAGTGACCAGCCCTGCTCTTGCCCAGAAATCAACACTAGGCAGGAACTTGGGGCATTGCACGAGGCCACAGGGGTTACCATCATCTCCACTGAGACCAGGGAAATCCAGCCCAGCCCCAATTTGGACAAAGACTTACTGCACAAAAACGGAGATACATGTGGGTCCATGAATAATCCCAATCACAAGGTGGGGGGGGGAACATGCAGACCACGGCCCTCCTCCCAGTCAGCTCCACAAAGCACAATACAACCCACAATCCCCAGCAGATTCCCCATGAATTCTGCCAAGTCCAAGCCAAAGTCTCACTGAACAGCCCATGACCCCTGCAACACTGCCATTTGATGCATGGGGCACTCTGAGTATGGGCTCCAGACAACATGGTCCTGGTAGCCAAGGGTTCCCTGGTCCGTTCACTGGGTGTACACACATGCACACATACCTGAGGGAGGGCAGGAACAAGGCTGCTAATGGCCAAAACACAACGACCCACCTGGACGGTTCATTGGAGTCGGAGCCACAAAGAGAGGCTGCACAGGGGCCTGTGAGGGCACAGATGCTGCAGCGGCGGCAGCCACCGGAGGGTTTGGTGGGCAGCTTGGTAAGACAGCTGGCGGCATGGGACTGCCACAGGAAGCTGGAGATATCACCGAGGGGCTCATCAGCATCTGAATGTAGGAAGGAAGAGCTGTGGTCACAAGCTTGGACAGCAGGCATGGCGAAGCCCAGGAAACAATCACTGCTTTCCCATAATGACCCCAGGAAGGTGGGCCAAGGTCAATGAAGAGTAGAGTAAGTGCTGAACGGGATGCTGGAGACTACCGAGTCCTGACCCCCAGCCATTCACAACGCTCAGACAGCAGTGACAGTCCTAACAGCCTCTGCCCAGGTCAGACATCATCCGGCTGGAGAACCAGGTGCTTCTGGGTACCAGATTTTAAGGACATTAAAAAGTCAAAGGGGCAGCTAGGCGGCGCAGTGGATAGAGCACCGGGCCTGCAGTCAGGAGGACCTGAGTTCAAATCTGGCCTCAGACACATAACAATCTCTAGCTGTGTGACTCTGGGCAAGTCACTTATCCCCAGCTGCCTCACACACGATAGTGAAGGGCCTTTTCGTCACGCCACAGGAGCACTGGTCAAAGGAATGGGGAGAAGAAGCGGCTTTGGGGTGAGAGCCGATTTCCAGGATTGAAGACCTCGTGTTCACCCCAGAGGGCAGAGCTAAGACCAAGGGATGAACATCACCACAAGGCAGATTTAGGCCCCTTCCAGCAAGCTCTGGGGATCCTCCCAAGCTCTCGGGGCCCAGTCCCTGGTGGTAAAGTGAGGGACTTGGCCTAGCTAAGTTCCAACACCAGCATTCTGTCATACTAGCAGCAATGGACTTTTTGTCCTCCCCTAAACAGGGTCCTTTTGCAAAGTGACTAAGTGACCCTGCAGTAGCCAGGGCTGGAATCTCTCTGCAGGAGAGACAGACACAGCTCCCCTGAGCTTCTGAGGGCACCAGGGGCTCAGGAATAAGCAGGGACACCCTGGTCCCACCTGGATGGCAACACTAGGGGGGGTTACCTTTTGAGGGTAGCTGTAGGCAGCACTATCTTGAGGTGGCACAGAACATGGTCTTCCATCCTGGAGAGACTTGGATAAGAAGCAAAGTTACAGACCACAAGGGAACCACGAGGGAAACATGGAACTAAGAAACATGACAGAAAAGGGGGATCAGTGTGCATGTTGGGGGAGGATGGGGAGCAGAATCTTTCACTGGCTTCTCTGTTTTCTGGAGTGGGTAGGACTGCTTTGCTGAACATGCTCCAATACAGGAGGTGAGCCATGAAGAAGCTGCAGACACTAACTCAGTTTCCTTAATAGTGCCTACACTATAAAAGGTTTTCATGAAAACCAAATGAGATAAACATAAAGTACTATGAATGCCTGCCCTAAAGGGCCCTGGACTGTGGACTATTGAAGCTATCAAAGAGGCAGCACAGTAAGAATGGAGACAGCGTCATTCTCGGACTTCAGGGAAATCCAGGTTCAAATCTGGCCTCTGACATACACTAGGAAGTCTTTCTTAAATGCTTGTTATGTGCCAGGCGTCACCTCAGCAAATCACAACCTCTCAGTGCCCTGGTCAGTTTCCTAAGGCTAGAAGGCGCCAAGCTGCAGTGGTTGAGTGGGAATTTCCTCGCCAGGTCTTGATAACAATGCGACATCAGGTCCAGCCCCAAGGCCTAGTGTTGGAGAGAAGAAGCCCAGCAAGCTGGTACGCTGCTCCTGCCCATTAGACCAAGAATGGCCCAACATCGCCGCCTCTGCCTACTCTGGTTTATGGCAGCGACATCAAGAGTTTTCTTTATCTTTCCCTGTTTCTACTAAAGGGGATAGGAAATGGGAGTGCAGAAAGGGTACCTGCTGTTGTGAACAGCCATGGTGTCGATTTGTTTTACTGAACTTTCTCATTAGAAAAGGACCCCAGTGGGGGAAGTCACAAAAATGGGGGTGATGGAGAACAAAACTTTTTTTTTTTAAAAAATGTGTCTGATTTCCACCAGTCCATACACGACACAGCTGTGCTAACACATAATCCCACCTACTGCCTTGCTTCCTGACACATCTAACACTGCCTTTCATGACCTAACAATGTAGCCCTTGAGTTGTTCTAATTAAAACAAGGTCCCCTTTCAGGACGACTGCCTAGTAAATTGAAACATGTCAAAATCCCCAGGAACACAGCAACCTAGAGAGGGGAAAGGCAACGCCAAGGCTCCCAGAATACAGGAAAGCAGATTATGATGCCTCCCGCCCTCCCCGGTCCATCAATGTGCCTTCACTAGCCACGACCTCAGGCCTCTGCTACTTCCCGCACAGGATCCAGACCTCAATTGGGCCACATCCGGCTGGCCTGCCTGCCTTTAGACAGCTGCATTCTGATGAATTCCAGAAGGTGGTCTAGAGCCCAAGTAACCGCTGGCGCGGGCCACCTAACAGCCAAGAAGGATGCCACAAGCCCTGGCCTAAGGGCAAGTGGCTGCGAGGGAGCCTTGGGCCCAGGGCCAGCTCCAGAGCAGTCCATGCTCAACTGCTACTTAGCCTTCTTTTCTGTACCAATGTTAAGGACTAGAAACAGCTCTATACCAAACTGGGTCACGACAGGCCTCAAACCCACATACTTTGGGTATGCTAAAGCTGCTATGCCTCCTCCTGACAGCCAATCTGAACTTCTCAACAGAGACCAATTCTAGGCCTCTGCATGAAACGGTGTGGGAAGAGCAGCAAGATGGAGGAAAACGCCAAACAGGCTTCTGGGGCCAAGCTTCCTGTCCCCTATGTGGATTGCTAAAGGACCATCGGGTTTTTTAAATTACAAACCTAACATTACTAATACATACCTAATGAACTGGCTTTGCAACTAGCTAGGGGCAACATGGTGCCAGGGGGCAGAGAGGCAGCTCCAAGCCAGGAAGCCCTGGATTCTAGTCCCATCTCTGACACATCCTGGCTCTATGACCCATCAGAGGCATTAAACGTGTGGCCCAGGTCTCCAACTCAAATTAATATGAAATTGGGAAATATTTCACAATAGATAAAAAGACCACAGAACACAGAGAAGGCGAACATGTGGCTGGCCAAGTCCACCAGTGGCCTGCAGGGATCCAAAGGCCTTTGGTGGCCCCTGCGTGCATTTGAGTTTGACCCCATTGCTCCAGGCAACTCCCCCAAGACTGTGAGATGAAGAAAAGGTGCATAGTTGCACTGGTGGAGGGTGTTCCCTGTGCCAATGACACTCCACGGTTAGTTTCCCTAATGTCAACACAAAAGGTCATGGCTTGCTGGCTGCTCCCTCCCTCTCTCCCTCTCCAACCCCTTTTTATTTCTGCTTCTCCATCTCAGCTCCCTGATGGATAAAGCAGATGCTCCAGCCCCAATTCTGCCCTCTCCACTTTGCCTCATGCTAAAAAAGGCTATCTCTCCCTCCACCTCCTCCTCACTGACTGTCACCACCCTGGAGGATAGCACCCCACTGTTACTATCTCCTTTCTTCAAGCAGCCCCCAATCTGAGGACACACAGGCAGCTCTGTGAAAAGCTCTCTCATTATCTTCACTTCTGCCCACGTAATGGGGCAGAGGTGAAAGCTCCCACTTGTGTATCGGTCTCTCTTGGATCATCGGCTGAGGAGGCCCTCAAAAGATGTCCAGGCCAACCCCTCAAGCTACGCTCTGGGAAAGCAAAGCCCAAGGCAGTGAAGGACTTGCCTAGGGTCACAAAGGTTGTGAGCAGCAGGGGCAGGATTTGAACCCACAGCCTCTGCCTCCAGAGCTCTTTGCCCTGTGCCACGCTTTCTCTTCTGAGTGAGGCTAAGCAGCCCTTCAAGTAACAATTAATAACCTGTTTCCTCTTTCTAAGTTATCTGCCCAAATCCTCTGAACCTTTATCACTGGGGCCTTTGTCAAGGTGCAACACTTTCTTCTCTATGGGAGACACCAAATTCCAATGTCTGCTTTTGGCTCACTGGGCCCCCACCCGTCAAGAGGGAGGGGAAAAGTATGTTCCAGCACCAGGAAGTCCCAAGGTCCTGATGGCTCACAGCAGGGACCAGAAGTCAGCTAGTTGGGGGGGGGCCGGAAGAGGGGGCCAAACTCAATGCAGATGTCCTCCTGGCTCTGCTTGCTGACCTCAGCACATGTGGTGCAGCTGCCAATCCTTAATCTGGTGTTCTTATTCTGAATGGAGGAGACTCGTGTTAGGCCAACATGTCTCTTGTCCTCAGTGATCTGGGAGTAAGTGCCTCAGCTCATCTTCATCCACCTAGCTCTCTCACCCTGCTGGACTTTGCTGTGGCCCAGCCATGTATCAGGGCCCTCACAAAGCTAAGCAGTTGCCCATGTCCTTTCCTGGTTCTCTTTTCTCTGTCCATGTGCCTCTGCTGCTTGGCTGGCTGAAGCCTCTCTCTCCTTTCTGCTCAGCGGCACAGTCTTGACCAGACCAGCTCTGGACTGGGCTCTAAAATCTGGGCCTCCAAATCTGTATTCTTCATCTAGGCTGCCCTCAGCAGTCACATCTTCCCCCTGCCCCCACCTCCCAGCACTGTGAATTTATTCCGTCCTTAGGGCAGTTCATTGATAGTGCATTAAACACCTAAAAACAAATCATTCCCTATGCTAGTGGGCAGCTTCATCCCTATTAAGGTGACATATACTTCTAGGGAATTCTATGCTCCCAATATTTGGTGGCTTTTGTTATTTATTAAGTCAGGGTCGTTTGAGGCTAACCTCCGAGCCAGCAATTCTGTTGAACTCACTGCTTTTCTCCATTTCTTAGGGAAGACTGAATGTTCTAGATATACTTTCATAGCTGCTGAAGAGACTAATATCTCATATTTTGGCTTCTTACTGCCTGTATGTATGATTTGGTTTTTGTTTCGCATTTTTTTTGGGGGAGCAGGGGATGGGAGGATCCAGTCCTGTGCTTTCATCAGAACAGGAAACTCTTAAGTACAGAAAGCCTCCCCAACTGAGGCAGATCACCAGCTTACAGTCTCAAGAGAGTTGCAAGGGGCACGCAGTCAAAATGGATTTGCCCACGATTACACGGTCAGTCGGTGTCAGGAGCAGGGCTTGAATCCAGGCTTTCCTTCAGCCTCTGGGGCAGGCCAAAATCTACTGAGCCACACTGCCCCACTTCTATAGTAAGCCAGCTAAGAGACTATTCCTATCTCATTTGAATTGCTAGAATTTCCAATGTCTTTTTTTTTATCACAACCATTGAATTTTTATCAAAAATTTCTTTTCTATTATTGTAATCATTTTTATGAATGTTTTGGGTATTTCCATTGACCCTGTCCATGATTCTTACACCCTGAAATGAGTCATGTAAATGGCCACAAGGAGCCACGTTTAAATGTAATTAATGTCCTCCTGGGAGCTCAAAGCATACTCGCTGACCCTGCCCCCAGTAGCTGCCCAAGTTTCTCCCCAACACTGGATCTGCTTCAGGTGTTTGGGCAGCTCATTCTTAGAGCTCATCCCCTACTGCTGTCCAATTAATGCTATGGCATATTCCCTAGCGAGAACCACTTTCTTTCACATTTGGGCTCACTCTCTTGCCATTTCACAGGTGTCGGAAAGTCCCAGTGTGGAAATGCCCTCCAGCCACGTGGATCAGTAATGTATCTGCACATTGTCATCTCCGAGCTGTGTGGGCATTGCCCATGCCTCTAGCACCAGCAGCCCTCTCCCTATGAGGTCTCGCTCTCAAACGTTAACAGTCTCTAAATAAAACTGGGAACTGGCTTTTTCGACCAAGCAGCTTTTTGTCTGCTACTTATTTCAACTCTTAAGTTCATAACCTTGCCCTTATTCTTTCCCTTGGCCTTGGCTCCTTTTCTAGTGTTCCTTGGCACAGGCTTAACTCGCTTGTTGGCCTCTGGGCCCCAGACCGGACCACACCTTGGAGACGCAGCCACTATCTCTTCGCTAGTCTGGATTGTATGGGGTTCATGCCAACTGGTGCCAACAGAGCCCGTTCACATGGAATTGGAAATCTTTTATGGTCTCGCCAGCTTATAAACATGATGCAGTATGCCTCACTTCTGCCTTTTGGAATCTGCACTGGGCTTGGACCTATGAGGTCATCAATTGCCAGATGTACTCGATCTTTTTACGCTCCCAAGTTCCCTGGGTTCACTTGGGCCAAGAAGATGAGACACCCTTACAAGTGTGTGAACCTGGGATCAGCATAAGGGTCAGCTGTGACAGTAAAAGATGCACACAAGAGTGAGCACAGGATGCTCGTCTGAGTTGGCCCTGCCTGAGAGGCTCGGACTTCTCCTACCAATGCTCCTATCTCCGAAGCTGGGAGGCAGCTTCACTTGTGGGCCACGGGATTTCAACTTACCAGGTTAGCAGTTGATTCCGCAGTGCTATAAACCGATGGAGTTTCATAGTCTGGGTCTACAGGGTAGGGGTAAAGTGAAAGCCCCCAGTGAGTATACTATCCCATGACGTAACGGACCACTCTGTGAGCTAGGAACAAAAGATCAAGGATAACCGACCTGTTGGATAAACGTAGTCGTCGTGATATTCACCTAGGGAAAAAAAGGAGAACGAAAGCTTCTTGACCAGGCATGGGTCAACAGATGGCAGCAGAGTACCATCAGGGCACTTCCTGTCACCCACTGGCTGTTCTGGAAGCAAAGGCGCTGCTCCTCTGAGAATCCCTCAACCGCAAAGGATCCCAGAGAACCAACAGCATGGCAGCTGCTTCCAGGTTTCCTTTCCAACTACGATCCCGAATTCCGATTGAGGAATGCCAGAGGGCCAAGCTCCATCTTACATGTTTGCCAGCTTCGTTCAAGGCACACACTTGTGACCTCGACCTTGGTTTTGGGTGGACACACAACTGCAAAAGCCATTATTACACGTGACTACCACTGGGGGTTGGTCAGCCAAATTCTTTGGACTCACAATCCAAAATTTAACCATTTGCCATCAAATTGGGCATATGGAACAAAACAGAAGCCCATAACCCAGATACCCATTTGGATACCCAATCCACATACACCCAATCCTCTACACAACATCTACTTAGCGATCTTCTTCCCAGAAATTAGTTAGTGGCACCAACTAATTTTTTAAGCCTGCCATCCATGCCTGTGTCCAAGTTCTTACAAAAAAGCTGAACAGCACAGACACCTGGGGCATCCCACTAGAGAGCTCCTTCCAAGCTGGCACTGACCCCTTCATGACTACTCTTTGGGTCTGATCACTGAACCATTTTCAAATTCTAATTTAACGGCTGTCTAGCCCACACCTCTGCATTTTGTTCATAGGAAAAATACAAGGGACTGACAAATGTTTTGCTCAAATCTAGGTAAGCAAGAAACCATGTGACATGGTAGGTAGAAGCCAGCCTCAGGAAGAAAGAGCTGGGCTCAAGACCTACATCTAACAAGACAAGAGCTGGCCGTGGGATTTGGGGCATACCCCCCCACCCTCCCCCCCCCCGTCACTGCAGGCAATCTTCTAAGGTTACGCAGACGCCAAATAAGAACTGACCTGTGCTGGTGAAGGGGTTTGCTCTCCAGGACTTCCCCATACAAGTCCAGGGGTCCAGTCCCAGCCCTGCCCCCCTCCCAAAAAACAACCCGAGGAACTCTAGTTCTAGCATTCCCCAGATCTTAGATACCAGACTAACATTTCTGGATAATTAACTCTGTACAAAAAGGGAAACGAGGCTGGTGTTGCTAGGACCTGGTCCCAACACAGTGAGGCTCAGTGGGCACCACTCCCTCACTTCTTAACCTTAGGTCCACCCCCGATTCCAGGGAGCTGGGACATCTATCCACATCGGGGAGTATGGGAGCTCCTCAGAAGCAGCGATGGCAGCACAGTGCAAGGGGCAGTCAATGCCACTCCACTGCTGCTCATTCAGTTGCCTCTTCTTTCCTAATAAAATGACTGGCTCTGCCCACTCCAAGAAATATCTGGATGCCTCAGGAGCAAGGGCAAGCAAGCACAGCCAAGCAGGACACCACGGCAGCCACCACGAGACACTCACCACTGTCACTGGGCTCATCTACCTCTTCTTCGGATGAAGTCACAGCTGGTTTGCCTGAAGCCATAGGACTGGGCCCCTGCCTTGCTACCCAGAACCCAGCAGCAGGAGGAGGGACCATTGGTGATGGGGCATTCTGAGGCTGAAACCAGAAAACACACCTAAGTGGGAGCACAGCAGGTGCACCTTTATCTGGGGCATAAAAAGTGCCGTGCCATCTTCCCTTATTGACGTGGCTACCTCTCTGACCTAGGAAAGGCTGGTCTGCAGATGAACACAATTCCCTCCTCAGGCCTTTGGGTTTAGAAGACCTTACCCCAACCTGCGCTCGGTTACAAGGGAGCAGAGGAGCCCTTACTGAAGGCCATGCACACACCTGGGAAACGGAATCCAGACCGAGTGTGTAGCTCAATTTGCCTGATGACCAGCCTGGCCAAGGTCAGAGGAACCCCCTGCCTCACCAGGTGATGCTTTGGGTCATGGCAACTCAGTGAAGCGTCCACTACAGAAAGGTGGGCTAAGGGTGGCTGTCATTGGCTTTGCTGCAAGGAGCCCTGCCTTGTGGCCCTGGGCCTTGGAAGGGCCCTCAGCAGCTGCCCGGTCCAGCTTGTCCCCCTTCTATAGTGTATTTGACAAAAGCCATTCAGCCTTTGCTCAAAGACCTCCAGGAAGTGGGGGTTCCACTTGGAGACAGCTCCAATTCACAAGTTCTTCCTGACACCCACCTGAAAAGGGCCTCCTCCCTGCAAACCACTGCCTGCCATCCGCAATCTTCTCTTCTCTAGGCTGCACAGCCCTGGCTCCTGTTATGGCAGGGACCGAAGGCCCTCCATAAGCCAGGCTGCCCTCCTTCTGTGGTGGAGCAAGCTGGCCAGGGCAAAAGCCAGAGGGAGTATCCTCTCCTTATTTCTGGAGGCCCCGGCCCTCTTAACACAGCCCAAGATTGAACTAGCCTCCTTGGCTGACACATTACATTGCTGAATATGACTAAGTTGTCTGTCCACTAAAAGCCCCAGCTCTTTTTCAGACAAACTGCTGTCTACACATGCCTCTCCCATCCCGCCCCAGTAAAGTTAATTGAAGCCAAGTGTTGGACTGGACACTTATCCCTAGTGAATTTTATTATCTTCTTAGCTTCAGTTCCATGTTCCAGCCCATCAGTACCTAGCCAAAGTCTCTAGCTACATCCACCTCCCCACCAAAGTGGAGTCCAGGGACCTGGCCTTGGGTCCCAGGCCTGCTGACTCCCTCCCATCTGTACATCTCTCTAGGTCTCTGTACAGATGAGACAACCTTCGAGGTTGCTTTCCATCTCTAAGGCGATGACTCCCAAGGCTGGCCAGTGACCCCTCCAAAGGTCAAGTTAGTGAGGAAAGAACCACTCACCGCTATAGCTGGGTAGGCAGTCTCATCGCCTTCTTCAATTTCATAGTAGGTGATTGTTTCCTCCAGGCCCCGAGGGGTAGTTCCGGGCTCGGAGGAAAAGCCATACTGACATTCCTTATTCACACAGTGCATCTGCCGGCGGCTCCGGCTGTAAGAACTTTGGGAAGGAAGGGAGGAGAGAGCAGTAGCAGGGAGAACTCCATTTCCCCTATTCAATTCCATTTCCAAAAACTCAGCAATTTTTTAAAAATATGACTTGCTGCTTCCCAAGGAAGCTCCCCACATTCTGTCTGAACTTCCTTCCTCCTCTCCCTAGGATGTTCACACTTACCGGGACCGAAAGGAGAAGTTGTCATAGCTCTGATAGCATCTCTTCCCTGGCCCAGGATAGAAGGTAACTTCAGGATTGACCACATTGTTTCTATTCATAAATCGAGGTGTTCCTCCTCTGTGAGCAAAGGGCAAAGAGACACTGACTGATGCTCACTGCTGACTTTGCCAACGATGTGTCTTAGCAGTTACACAGAAAAAAATCGGGCTTTGAACATCCTCAGCAAAACCTAGGACCTGGGCAGTCAGTGAGCCCCTAAAGGGGCCACGAGGTCCCATCCACACTGCTGTGCACCCAGGGGACCTCCACGCGAGGGCTTGTTGCATGACCACAGTTTGCCAACATGATTCCCTGCTCAGCACCTTCTCTATGCCTCCCTATTTTGCTGGGCTACTGCTGGCAAAGCTTCTCTGAAGCAGCCATCTGGCACACAAAGTGCCCTCGCCCCTCTACTCACCCTGGGCACACATCTCTAAGGCAAGTCAAGTGAGAAAGCTAATCAGGACACCTAGGGAAGCATGCAGAAGCCAGAGAACAATGTACAAGACAACCCCCTCTGCAGGATGACGCAGTACGCCCCAGTGAGGATGGAAGGTGCCCACTCCCCAACAGACATGCAGACAGCCAAATATCGGGGGGGGGGGGCTTGGCTACCATGAGGATTCTTCCCACATGCCCATGCAGACTACTCAGCACCACGCCTTCACTGGTCGTTTTTCTCAATTTGGGGGAGTAGGAGCTAGGCAGAAAAGGAGGGAGGACCATGTTTTTGAAATGCACAGAAGAGAAGGAAGCACAGACAAGCAGGTCAGCTTTGAAAGTGATCTGGTGGATTTCTTCTACACCTAAGAGGCAGGACAAGACAGCTCATACAGTCCCGACCATGGCCCCCTCTCCCTGTTCTACTGCGCTCATGTTAGTTATGACTGCCAAGTTCAGAACTGTTTAAAAGAGAAAAAGGAAAGACAGTACAAAGGAGCTCAAGAGGTCCTCAGTGGTCCCACTGGGTGATTGGCAGGTCAGGCAGCTCCTGGCTTCACAGAACAGAGGGTCACCAGGCCTTACCTAGAAATGCCATAGCCCCGTCCGTGTCTCAGAGGTGGCGGCTGCTGGGGACGGAACTGCTCATAAGCCACCAAGGCACCAGCGTGTTGGGGAGGACACTGGGCTGGAGAGGTGCGGCCAGCATGGAAGCTGTGCTGGAGTCGGGGGGGGAGCATGTGCTCCCCTCTGCTGTAAGCCACCGTCATGAAAACCTCCTTCCCACGAACCTTCTTCAGCATCTTCTTCCTCCCCTTCACATCCAAGTCTGCCACGTAAGAGTGGAAAAGGTGGGCTCAGACAAGAACCTCTGTCCCATGATACCTCCCACCCCCCCAGTCTAAGCTCAGTGTGGGCAGGGCCCAGCACCATGCCTGGCAGCCAACCCAGACACTGTTCAAAGATTTGGGCTTTCACCAAGTTCTAATTTGAAAGGTCCCCAACACAGAAATCTGGGCCACTATGCTCCTCTAAATCACTTGCAAAACAATCAGGAAAGGAAAGAAGTGATATGTTAAGGAAACAATGTAGGGAGGAGTGAGACAAGTCTTTCAGATACAAACCCATTTCTGGAATATAGCCACCCATAATCTTGGGGTACATTCCTCCTGCTGCTCCTCCACCGCTGCCACCTCCTCCTCCTCTTCTACTAGGAAGCACACGCCAGGCAGAGACAGGTGTCACTTGAGTCACTGGTTTTAAGTTAGCCAGCGGAACAACATGCCTGATAGAAAGGGAGGGTGGCACAATGAGGGGGAGCCCCTTTGCCGATTCACTTGCCTACCCCTCTCCCCGAAGTCTTATTTCCCACCTTGACTGCCCAGAAAAGCCTTTGTGCTCCTCAGAAGAAAGGCTCTTTTCCAAAGCAGCACATATGTTGGGTACGGAACATGGCACTCAGATGCAGTAAGGGTTAAGTTCTTGTGTGTGGAATCATTACTACCGGGGCACAAATGGACAGCCAGAATCCCCTCCTAACCAAATCTCAGAAGATTTCATAGCCCCAACTTGTTTGTGTGCGGTATCTGCTGTTGTGAGACCAGGCTTGTACTGAGACAGTTTTGGAGAAGCTCCAGGTCTCTCACCATCCAAAATCGGGTCTAAGCCCTGGGAAAGCAGGGGCTAGGGCTCACTCAAGTGCCATCTTGTCCCCAGTGCTGAACGCAAGGCCTTGCCTATGCTTCTCCTCCTCCCTTGCTGGTCAATAGAACATAAGCGCCAGGAGGGCAGAGCTTGTGGGAGGCTGTGATGCCTACATTCCACCCCCAGTATCTAGCATGGGACTTCATACATGGGTAGTAGGTGCTTATAAAGTGTCTGCCCATTGGAAAGTAGGGGCCAATCAGTCCACTGGGCACTCCCAACTTTAAAAAGCAGCAGTTTGGGGAATCTGGGCAGAGGAAGCCAACTCTGTAGAGATAAGCTCAGAGAACAAGAATGTTTGGCCATAACTCAGTGGCTACAATACTGGACTGGAATCTCAGGGGGCCTGGGCTCAAAATCACGCCCTGGGCATTCACTAGCTGTGTGTCACAGGCAAGCGCCTCACTATGGCTTGGTTTACCCATCTGTAAAATGGCGTTAACAATATCGGTGCAAGCTACCTCAAAGAGTTGTTAGGGACCTCAACTGAGGAAAGATCTTTTAAGTATTTGGGCCAATGTGTGGTACTGAATGTCAGTGAGTAGCTGCTACTGCAGGGTAGAAAGCTGGCCCCAGGCTGCCCACTCACTTCTCTGCAAGCTCCTCGATGAAGACCGTGGCTGAAGCGTCGTCATTGCCGACTTCCTGGATGTGTGCATTGTAATACCGCCCGCCTGGCTCTAATCGAACCTGAAGAGGAAAGGCGGATGGGACCAGTCTCAGGCATGGATAGCTAGAGCTTTGGTCCCTTCTGCCCCAGCAGGCCCAGCCCAGGGATGCCACTCAGGACCCAGCTGCACATTGGGGAGAGAGTTGGAAACAGAAGGCAGATGTGGAAGAGAAAGCATCTGTGTTGGGCCCAAGTTAGGCGCTTGTCCTTCAGGGCTCACCACAGGGGGCCTGACAGGCTGTTGAGGTTTGATAAGAATAAACAGGGCCAATAAGATGAAGAGAAAGAAGGAATTGATGTTATTTTCCATCATGGACGTGGTTCAAGCATCTGAAAGTGAGAAACTGGGCCAAGGGCCCTGCAATTGATTCCCCAATTCTAGGTGATCCTTTAATTTAGTGATGAGTGAACCTTCAGTTCGGCCTTAAGGCCCTGAGGTAGCAGGGCTTCCACTCCTTTCATGATGCCCAGCTCAGTCCAGTTGGATCAGTGAGCTCTTAGCTTAGCTGGTAAACTGGACACATTCTCTAATCACCCACTGACAGCAGAGGTGGCATGAAGACAGGTAGGGCTCTGAGCACAACAACTGGCCCTTGGACAGGCCAAAAGCCTGATAGTGACAGAGGGCCCGCTGCTTGTGGAGGATGGTGCTAACCTACCTGGCACTTGTCTCCCAGAAAGTACTGTCTCCCAGCAAACACCATGTAGTCTGATTTCTGAAGCTCTGCAAAGCAAATGAAGAAACAGAGAAAAAAAGTTAGATGGAAGCAATGTAGCTGTCTCCAGTCCACTGGCCCCCTCTGGGGTCTCTCCAGTTGGCTCAGCCCTTTTTGTGCATGGGGGACTAAGAAATGGTAATTCTGTGGAAATTGAGAGGATGCCCATCAAGCGGGGAATGGCTGAGCAAGTTGTGGTATATGTATGTAAGGGAATACTATTGTGCTATAAGAAATGATGAACTGGCTGACTTCAGAAAAACCTGGAAAGACTTATATGGTCTGATGCTGAGTGAAGTGAGCAGAACTAAGAGGACTTTGTACACAATAACAGCCATGTTGTGTGATAACTAATATTGATAAACTTAACCCTTCCCAGCAATACGAGGATCTAAGACATCTACAGAGGCCTCGGGATGGAAAATGTTATCCACATCCAAAGAAGGAACTATGGAAGTTGAATTGCTATTTTTTTTTCCTCTTCTGTTGAGTTTTGTTTCTTCTTCTTTTTTTTTTTTTTGATAGGCAATGGGATTAAGTGACTTGCCCAGGGTCACACAGCTAGTAAGTGTTATGTGTCTGAGGTCGCATTTGAACTCAGGTCCTCCTGAATCCAGGGCCAGCGCTCTATTCACTGTGCCACCTAGCTGCCCTGTTTCCTCTTTCTGATGGTTCCTCCCATTGGTTTTAATTTTTACTTACAACTTCACTAATGTGAAAATATGTTTAATGGGTATGCAAATGTAAAGCCTATATCAGATTGTGTGCCGTCTTGGGGAGGGTGGGGAGGAGGAAGGGGGAGAAAAATTTTCAACTCAAAAGCATATGGAAGTGATTGTTGATAAATCAAAATAAATTAATAAAATTGGGGGGAAAAAAGCAATGGTAATTCTGATCATAGGTTCCTCAGGTTTAGACCTGAGGGGTCTAAATGGAGGTAGGCATCCTTGCAATGCCTCCCTGATTAGGCTGCTGCAAAGCTAAGGGGAAGCCCACAGGCCTTGGAGGGGAAGAGGGTGCCCAGGGTACCCACCTTTCCTACTGTCCAGCCAAACATCAAACTCCACGTTGCGGTAGACCTCTGGGGCCAGAGCTTTCATCACTTTGTAAGGCAAAGGCATCTTGGACTGGTTATCTGCAAACTGAAACAAGATTTCCAAATAACTTGAGCTGACCACTCGAAGCCATCAACTCCCTCTACATCCTGTTTGTCCCAGTTTCTAGGGCAAATGTCTAGGTAGTGCACATCTTCCCCTTACTGTTCCTTTAAAAGGAGAGGCTCTCTGCATACCGACACCCAGACACTCAAAGAGAGGCCAAAGGCAGCCACGTGAAGCAGCTGAGGATGGAGAGTGAGAGCCACACTGGGGTCCACTCGGGTCGCTGGCCCACACACCAAAAGGTGGCAAGTCCTCCCTTTCCATTTGGCTAGCCCAACACACCCTGGCAAGTCAGCATTTAGATTTGCTGCCTCATTCCATACCGACACCAAGGCTTTTCTGGGGCCTACTGCATTATCTCTAAGGTCACTCGCTACTTGGCCATGGATACCAAAGATATCCACAGATGTGGAGTGGAAGGGCATTTGGGGACTTCATTCAAAGCCCAACACTTTACAGAGAAGGAAAAGGAGGCCCCAGACAGGGGCAGTGATTTGCTCTTGGTCACCAAATATTCAAGCTTCAAGAGACTTCAAAGAACATTTGGTCTAACCCCTTGTTTTTACAAAAGGAAGAAACTGAGGCCCAGAAAAGAGAGGTAACAGTTATCACCCAAAGAGTCCTGTCACAGAATATTAAGGCTAGAAGGGATTACTTTAATGGCCTTGTTTTAGAGAAAGGGTAAAGGGAGCCCAGACAGGAGTTGTAACTTGTCCAAGGCCACTCATGAAAGTGGTAGGGATTTTAACCCAATCCCCTCATTTAACAAAAGGAAAAACTGAGCCCAAGGAAGGTCAAGGTGGCCTAGGTCACATGGACAGTCAATAATAGTGCTGAGATGTGACCCCACCCCCAGACTCCAAATCACTGTGCCATGATGCCCTACTGGGAGAAGGCTTGAAGAGGAGTATCTAATGGAGCTTCAGGAAACAAAGAGCAAATTCTAGAATTTTCTAGATTGGGATTCTAGAATAGCATAGAAAGCAGAGCTGTGGAAGATAAATGGAAAAGCTTTAATTACAAAGGTTCTAGTGATAAAGTTGGGGGTTAGCTGCATTTATAATGAGGCTTTTCGATTGATTTTAGAAAGGAGTTTCAAAAACGCTTGTTACAGGGCCAGGGGAACCCTGGGTTTGTCCCCAAGTCTTTTTTTTTTTAATTTAAACAATAAAGTAGAGGTTTGGAGGCTGAAAGGTCAGTAAAGGGTGGAGTCTCAAGCCAAGTATGATCCTGAGGAGAAAAGGAACGTCAACCAAAGAAGGCCGACCAGAGGCTTTACGTCGGGTAACCAACCTTTCCTTCCTCTGCTCCGTGCCTGTACCTATCAGAGAGGTGCTCATGGCCACTGGTAGTGCTCAGGCCCCAATCGTCCATCCTGCTCAATCAGCAAAGATAAAGTCCAGTTAGGCTTGTCAGCGCGAAGGAAGAGCAAGCCTCACCGTCTAAGTGGAAGCCATGGTGTACGGTGCCACCTGCTGGCTCTCCAGCAAGAAGAAGAGTCAAGTCTTCAGCACCACCCCAAGGACTGTGGCACCACCTAGTGACAAACCACAGGAACCCCAGGACAGGGTCTGAGGGTGGGACAGTCTATCACAGCTGGAAAGTCAACACAGCTACAAAGAGGCATAGAAGCCACGGAGTCTGATCACCTCATGTTACACGGAAGGAGACTGAGGCTGTGGCTGCCCCAAGTCACACAGCAAGTGTGTGGTAGGGCCAGAATTTGAACGAAGGCCTATCTTCCCACTCCTTACTGTGAGAGCCCCTGGAACCATCTTGGGACCCCCTAACATAAAAAGTCATCCTCCTCAGGGGGGGGAAGATCACTCTGCTAAGCCACAGACTGGCCAGCAGCTTCTTGCTCAGGCAGGAAATCCCAGGAACAACAAGGTCAGGGAGTCCCCTTTCCCTCTCTTTGAAAGAAGGGGCATGACTATGACTAGTACAAAATGAACCATAGAGACCCGACCTGTCATCACTCCCCGTGGAGATGCTGTTTCTGTTCCTCCTGGCAATGCCACGGAATATCTCAAGGGCAGTTTTCAACTCTTCCTCATCCACAACAAATACATCCTTGTAGAGAATCTCATAGAGTACAGCTGAGAGGGGAGAAGGAGCAGATCCCTTTCATTGTCAGCATCACGCCTCCCCCCAGCACAAGCACTACTGCCACTCAGGCCAGCATCACTTTCCAGGCACCATCCGTTGGACTTGCCTCCCCCCTTGGCAAACAAAGGGAAAAGGGACCGAGGTCTCACTAAAGCCTTTACGTACCCTGGCAAACAGCAGCATCAGCCTGAAATTGCTTGGTGTACACGGAATCATAATGCCCATTACTGGAACAGCAGAGCATGATCTAAAGGGGGGAGGGGGAAGAGTATACATGTAGCACGACTGCATTAATTCCACATCACACTCAGCCAGCCACCACTGGCCCCAAAGCCTACAGCAGTTTCTGGGAAGGCCATGCAATGAAAGACCTTTTGGTAGAATGACAACACTGTACCTCAAGACAAGCTCCTACCAAGTCTTCAGAACAGAAGCTGTATGTACCCAGTCAAAACCCAGTCTTGGCCTCCCAAGAGCTCAAGATGCCCAAGGATCCCCATCAGCCTGTCAATTCCAATATACCAGGAGAATGCTGTATAGCCTGGGCTATAGGAGAGCATCTGATGAAGTTTCTCATACCTTTGTGGACATTAAAGATTAAGAGCTGTGAACTAGAGAGCTGGATAGATGTGGAACTGGCCAACTGGCCAGACCCAAAGAAGACCAGTAATGCATAGGTCAATGTCAACTTGGAAGGCTATATCTCTAGTAGACTCTTTCAAGGATCTGTCTGACCATGTGCTATTAACATTCTTATCAAGGATTCAAATAAAGGCACAGATGACACAATTTGCCAGTTTACACAAAGATGAAGCTGAGAAGGAGGGCTAGCACTTTAGAAGCAAGTTAAGATTAACGAAGAGCTCACCAAATCTAACACGATAAAATTAAATGAGGCTATTGTGACCAAACCACTAGGGATTTTTTTGAAAACAACACAAATGGGGGGAGGCAGACATCAGTATATCAGTTTATCTGAAAAAAAAAAAAAGATTTGAGGGTCTCAGTGAGTCGAGGATGACATAACAGCCTCCCAAAGCTGGCATGATCTTACGTTGCTTAAGAAAGGGGGAGCACAAGACTAGGGAAGTGCACAGCTAATATCTACTCTTGGCCCTCATCAGAGCCTCTATGACCCACACAGATTGGGGTTTTAAACTGAGGGAGCCATTGGCAAGAAGGCAAGTGTCCAGAGAAGGGTCACCAGGATTGTGAATGGCCTCAAGATCCTGTCCTCTGAATTGATTCTCTTAGATTCTAATGCCCTCATCTTACAGAAGAGGGAACAGAGCCCCAGAGAGGTCACAGGATTTGCACCCAAAGCTGCATACATGGTTAAGGCCAGACTTTTGAACCCACATTTCCTGCCTCCAAATCCAGCAACTTTTCCATTGGTTAAAGGAATTGAGGATGTTTAGTCTAAACAGAAGACTTCTAGGGCAGGTGAGACACAAGAGTGGTCACATGGGCCAGCCAAATCAAACTTGGCCCCAGTAGACAGAACTTTGGACAATGTCTGGGAAAATACAAAATTGAGAACCAGCTTGCTAATGATTCAAGCTGTTTAAAAGTGGAAAGGGCTGCCTTATGAGCTACTGGGCTCCCCATCATCAGAAGCCAAAGGACCACTTATCAAAGAGAATGGAAGACAACATCCTTGTTCAGGTATGCGCCAGACCAACTGCTCTCAGAGGGCTGCAACACTTGTCATTGTGTGTGTGTATGTGTAGGTGTCTGTGTGTATCAAAAAGATGACACTCCACTGGAAAGTTTGACCAAAGCTGAGGCCCCCAAACCTCCACTTCCTACTAGGATATACTGGATTTTCATGAAGGCCAGGAGGCAAGTCAAATGTCCAGGAAGATACATACTGGCAACTGGGCCGCTAATCCCCCAAAATCCAAGAGCAGAGGACACATCGAGATTTCCAGGCCTTCAGTAACTTCTCAAACCTTTACTCTGGGAGACTTTTAGGAAATTAATAGGTAACTTTTTTATGATCAGCTTTCACAACCCCCTGACTTTCTCAAAATGGCAATTCAAAAGGTCAAGCTGTCTCTGTAATCCAAACATTCTTCCCTGCTTGCCTGTAACAAATCTAGCTTGACTTGGTTCACCCTGATTGAAATGCTATGCCAAGTGTTGGCTTCAGTGTTAAGGGACTAGGGTGGAGGTGGCTGGGAAGTGAAGCCGTCTTCTAAAGCATTAAATATTGGGAGGGGCAGTGGGAGGGCCCCCACCAATGTCATGCCCAGGCCCTCTAGGCTCTCACTCACCTCTTGGTAGATGCACATGTTCCCCTCCCCCGTCAGCCATCTTCAGGCAGTCCAAACTCCCCCCCCCCCAATGCAGCATTCCACCCACATCTGTCCTCCCCCCAGGGCCCCTGGATCTCCTGCCCTCTTCCTAACCTCCAATCAAAATTCCCATTCCCTCCTCAAGTCTAGGGACCTCAGAAGAAAGCAACAGTCTATAATCTTCCATTCCTATTTCTCAGGCTAGGTATAATCACGGGAAGAAACTAAAAGGCTCCCTTCACAAAGTCAAAAAAAAGCCCACACACAATTCTGGTAATCGTGCTTGCCTTGGGTTTGTCTTCACAATGCTATGAAGCTATAACCAGAGCCCTAATGGTCTTACTTTCGATCACTTTAAGGAATGAGCCTCACTCCTTACTAGAACGTTAAGGATAGCGATAGGGACAGGACCTCAGTCTAGGCCGGGCACTCCCAGGGAAAGAAAGTCTCTCTACTTAGGTTGGAAAATGGAAAGGTGTCTCCAAGATGGCAGAGAAGGTGGCACCAAGGCCAGCTCTGCCCTCACTGCCGCCCCCACCTTCCTCTAACAAAATGGAAGGCAGGTTCATTTCAGACACTTATCCAATGGAACATTCTAACTAGACTTGATAAACTAGCTTGTCTTAAACAATTCCATATGGGGAAAAAAAGACGTCAATGGAGCCATCTTCAATGACTGTCCTGGCCCTTCAACCCTCATCACATGTACCTAAAGCAGGTTTACCAAATTTCCAAAAAGGTTTTATTCCTTAGCCTATAGTATCACATCCATTTCTCCCTAAAACAAGGACACCCTCATTTCCAGTTTTTACCTTGTCTTCATAGCCATTATCTGTGACATAAGTCGGAGGCTTCCCAGGGTGCCGATAGAGAATGAAGTCTCGACTGGATGGGCAGAGAAATGGAAGGAGGAAGGGGTGAAAGGAGAACCCTCATGGTGTGCTCTACACAGACACAAGGACTTATTATTATACATAAGCAAAAGTGGCTCCAGGCCATCAAAGCAGCAACTTGGCTGGAGAAAAACTGTTTGCTCTGTTGTACTTCTCTCCCTTAAGTCAGATGCCATCAAGAAATAGCAAAACCCATTTCAAGGGGTTAGCACTAGACAAAGCCATGCTCCTAAATGGCCAAGGCAGGCAGTATCTGAGAGCTGACTGTCCCTGAAGGCCTATAGGGCCTTTCAAGTATCCTAATTGGGAGGAAAATGTAGCATATCTGACCATTCAGGAGTGTGTGTGCAAGCATGAGTGTGCCCACCTACAACTTCCCCGAGACAAAGCAAAGACACAAAGACACACACACACACACACACACACACACACACACACACACACACTGATGTTTGTGCGTACCCAACACAAGAGTAGGGATGCGAGGGCCCCATGAAGTTGTCCCTTCAAATTAGATCCTCCTAAATGTTCCACGGGACTGGGGGGTACAAGGGTCCAGATGACCCAAGACCCCTGGACAACAGAAGGGGCTCCGGGGCCTCGATTTGTGGGACAAGATTATTAGTAATTGCTCAAATATGCCAAATCTTGGGCTCACAGATTTGGAAGGGGCCAAGGAACCTCAAGGTCATGTAGTCCAACACCTCCATTTTAAAGGAGAAGCAACTGAAACTCAAAGGCCAAAGGACTTGTCCAGGGTCTCAGAGTTGCTTCAGATTTAGAGCTGGAAGGGCCCCTCAACGTCATCTAGTCCAATCACCTCATTCCACAGAGGAGCAAACCAAGGCCCATGGTAGGAAAGGGCCATGTAGGGAGTAGATGACCCAGCCAAGATACACATTCAAAAAGCAGCATGATTTCCACTGCACCATACTGCTCTTACCAAGGTTTAATCATGGACTCATCTGGACCCTTGCCCCAATCTCAAAGGGGACACTTCCCCCTCCCCTTGCTAGATCCCCAACAATCTGCTCTCAAGCCTGATAGATCCCGGAGACACAATTTTAAAGGCCCCAAGCTTGTCCCCTCTGACAGCAGGGAGCTCTGTATCCCATTGAGCACCTCTTTTGAGACTCCAAGCTTGCCTTGTTGGGACATCCATGAAAGTTGTCTCACCTCCCCAAGGTCAAAATTCTCCTAGGCTGAAGGTTCTCATTTCTGTGAGCTAGACAGGCTTTCATCTAAGGAATACTAGCCATGCCAGACCCAAGGCAAGTGTAGGGACTTGGGCCAATCACACTGTGCGACCAACTGCCTCTGGCTCAACACACCTTCATACAGTTACAGTCTGACGAAAATGAATGTGATGACTATCAAGGACCACCTCCAAAGGGAAAAGCATCGACCAAAAAAAGGCCAGCTGGCGGCTGGGAGGGGAAAAGTAGTGCTCTATGCAGGGGTTTGGTGGGCCTTTCGGAGAAAAAGGTTTTCTTTTAAATAAGCCAGATTCTTTTATCACACAATTTAGAGCTATAAGAGACCACAGATATTCTCCAGCCCTCCTCCCCATTTTAATAAAGAAACTGAGGCCCACAGAGGCAGAGTGACTTACCCAAGGTCACAGAGCTAAGGAGGATGGTTATCTCTCTCCCCCTCCCCCAAAACAAGATGGACGAGGTCCTGGAGGGTAGAAGCCTAGCACGGTGCAAGGTCCCCAGTGAGTGCTTCCCAAATATGTGCTTGCTTATATTAGTAAGGTAGCAGAGCCAGGATCTCACTCCCCCCTCCCAGGCGGTGCCAGGAGCTTGGGAGAAGGGAGGAGCCCAAAGCATTAGCCTGGGCACCAGGCCATCGCAGGGGGCTGTAACTAGACCCGGGAGGTATGTACTTATGTACTTGACCAATGCATAAGAACTGTAAATCGTGAGACTGGCACAGAATGTCATGCCCTTCAACAGGAGATATCCTACACCCCCCCTTGTCCCCAGCCAAAAAAGACCCATAACCCATAGATCTGAAAATCTATATTGCGTGGTTTAAAAATAACAAAAAGATTACAGGGATACAAGTGTAGAGGGCTAGGCGCTAAGCTAGCCCTGGAACCCTCCAGCTCCCCCCAAAAGATGCATTTTCCCATCCTGAGAAGCCAAGTCTATCCCATTACCCCCAAATGGCAAATGAACTCCATGAGAAGACCCCAGAGGCCAGACCGAGGTAACTGGGGTGCCTTGGGGTCCCACTAGGGTGATCACCAATCCAAAAATCTCCCATGTGCCAGGAATCAGAAAGGAGGGGGGGCAGAAACTTACTTATAAATGAGAGAAAGGGCTCTTAACTCCAGTTGGCCAGCACTTTCCTATGGAGAAACAGGACATACAGCCTTTGGTTGGCTATGGTTTTTCAAGCACTTTGCAGCTAAAAGCCCCTCCCTCAGAGTGAACTATTTTGAGACTCTTGGTACAACCCTCCAACTCTAAATCCCGCTTTTGCTCATTGAGAATGTACTAGAAGCTGAGCGTAGGGCTGCAAGTTTGGAGGTGGGTGCTAGGATGAGAGATTTTAGAGGTGGGAAAATCCTTAGAAGTCATCCATCTAGTAGTCCAGAAAACGGAAACCCAGCAAGGGGAAGGGATTGCCGCCCTCTGGCCACTAACGTTTTCCAGTTATGAAGAAGTTACCATGATGAAAGGCCCAAACACCTCCCTAGGACGTTATTTTCAATTATCAAGTCAAGTTGAATATATTCAAGATAGATTTTTTTTAAAAGCTATTCTGAATCCTATACACTAAGGGACTTTTATATTAATAAATTCTCAAAACAGGACAATTGAATTAGGTCAGCTGTCAACTTCTTAAAATTTTTCCAAGAAATACATTTGATTCCAACAGCTGTTTGTTTTTTTTTTTTTTTTAAGAGCCTCTACATATTTCCTTAAAGGGCCAGAGCTGGAATGCTCGGGCTCTGGCACTCTCCTCCCCGCCCCATGCCCGCCCTCCAACCTTTCAAGGGCCCAGTGAATAGCAAAGCTGGGAGAGCAATATTTGGCCTTACCTTGGGATCTCCCAACCGCTCCAGGTACTTTTCAAAAGACCCTTCCACGTACTTTGAAAATAAAACAAATTTAACTTTAACCAGCTCTACAACATTCACTACTAGTACTGAATATTACACTATGCAAACCCTAAGCAAGAGTTAATGCTGGTCTGCATTTCAACTCCTAAAATGCATTCAGTTTGCTCAGCCCCACAGTCCTGGAGCTAATAAGAGGTGATAGCATCTCATGGAGTACTTAGAAAAAGTTAAAGTGGGAGGGGGGTGTCAGTGTGGTAGCAATGACTCCTGAGAAGCTTCAGAGTCAGTCATCTCGGTCTCACAGATGGGAGGCACTTCACATTTCTTCAGAGGCCTGCCTTTTTTATTGATAACCTCAAAAATGCCAATTTTTCAAATAAACATTAGGCCACTTCTATGTGGGCTGGAAAACCTATCTGATGAGTGGGCCTGGGAAGTTTGGCCTCATTAACTCGGTTAGGGAACCTTAGGGTCTGAAGTTTCCAGCAAAATCAGACAGTATAAAGACAGGAAGATAACATTTAGTCTGACTTGTGCCATAGGACCAGGTCTGGGAGACCTGAAAGCTCATCCTTTCCTCTTGTCTTACAGATGAAGAAACTGAGGCCTACAGAGTGACTTGCCCAACGTCACACAGCTAGTGGTTGGCAGGGCCTGGCTCAGTTAATGAAGTGCCCTTTCTACCCAGGTCTGACACAAGTTGTTTTAAAAGTAGTTACAGCACTAGGTCAGGTTTTCATTAGCTTCAGCAATGTCCCCTGGTCCAGGTTTGATGGAACTCTGTAAAATGGCCCAGGTAGCTTTACATTTAAATCAGTCTGACTTTGAGAAAATCCCAAGAGCTTGCCTGTCAAGGGAAGGAGGAGGAATAGTGATGCTTATACTGCTCCTTAATGGCCAAACACAAGCAGGAGGCCTTTGCTTTTGGTCCATGGGGAGGTTTTTTCAGTTCTGTGTCATTAAAAGCTAAGTAAGGGCTTGGGCTAAAATTTGGCCCCTCCTTGCATTTTTTTTTGGTCCACTTGGGTTCCTAACACAATTGTAAAATTGTATGTGTTCTATTTTATTCCATGCACAAAAGGGCTAACTGCTTCACTTTTTCCTGTGCCCAAAGAGGGCAAGATGTATATAACTCCTAACTGAATATGCCCAGAATTTTCAACAGCCAACAAAAATTCCCAGAGCCCCTTTGCAAAGGTTTTCTCTGCTAAACTATAGAAGCAGTAGGAGTATCAAATAGACATGGTAAAGCAGTTTAAAGGTCTTCTCACCCAGGAAACACCCCGATCCATATCAAAGCCTCCTAGAGCCATCAATGAGCATCCTTCTATCAGGACATAGATCAGAAGTGGGCTGACCTGCGCCTTCTTTTGTTTTCTTCTAGTCGACACTTTAGGGGAATGGGGCCAGTTACCACGGTTTATTATGTACAAGGCCAGATGTTCAGAATTGTGTTCCCTTACAAGTAAATATTGGCCTATCTCCATACAGATGTTCCTAGAAGTTACAAAAACCTCAGGTTGGCTCAAGAAAGTGGGCCCTGGGAAGTGCGTCACTGGTGGCTAGCTAGCAAGGTGCTTCCCCATTTCTCTAGTTCACAGCATGGGCACCTCAAGCCCAAGCCGCTATCAATTTAAATGGAGGCCGCCAAGGCAAAGGGTCACTTTTGATTCGGCTTCATCGTTTGAGAAGAAGAGAACGGGGCAGATTTACTAACGTGATTTTATTTACACTGACTTTTAAACACCCATGAACCAAGAATTTTTTGCTGATCTCAGGCTAGGCATCAAGATCGGCATAAAGACGGAGGATTCCAAGCCTCATAAAGTAGAGCCATGTGGAGGAACAGACGGACTTTTTGAAGACCCCCCCCTCCGAGGGTGCCCTCCCCCTTGCCTGTCCCACTTACAGAATCAAAGCTGTGTCGGTTTTCTCTCATGAAGGCGACGCAAGCCTTCCTGATTTCCAAATGGTGGACCTGGCTGCAAAACAGCTGAAGGAGAGGAGACCACTTCGAAGGCGGGCTTCCCATGGCGGGCCCCGGCAGACGCTGGGGGGGGGACGGGGGGGGGGGAGTAGAGGGAGCCGTCCCGAAGGCAGGCCGTCCAGGCGGCACTTCGGCCAAGCAGCCTCGGGAGGCTCACTGCGCCCCCCACCCCCGTGGGGCCGGCCAGGTGGCGCTTTGCCACCCTTCCCCACCCCACCCCACCCAGCCATGGCTACCCACCAGGAGCCGAAGAGGGAGGCGGTGGGGCGGGGACTAGGCTCCCGCCGCCAAGGGCAAAGCCTCCTCTAACCCTAAACACCCACCCAGCCCGGCCCGGGCCCGAACTGGCCGGGACGTCGAGGTGAGGAGACGAACGCTCGGCCGGGCAATGGCGGCTCCTTTTCCCGACGGCGGGCTTTCCCTCTTCAATCGGGGGCCGGGGGGGAGGGGGAGAGGGCCAGCCGAGCTTGGGGAGGGGTCGAGACTTGGGGGGGCCACCGGGCTTGCGGGGCGCGCTCTTTCCCACAGCGCGAGCTTTCTCGCCACAAGGGGGGAAAGGGGGATCGGGAGGAGGCCGGGGCAAAGGGGGGGCCGCCGGTCTTGGGGGGCGCGCTTTTTCCCAGACGGCGGGCTTCCCCTCCCGGGCGGCCCGGGCCGAGCCGGCGCGTACCTGCTCCGAGATAGCCCGAAAGAGGCAGGAGGCATCCTTGGGCGTGAGCTTGCGGTAGAGCCCCAAGCTGCTCAGGTACTCGTCCATGGTCACCTCGGGCAGGGGCCTGGGGCTCAGGGGCTTCTTCCAGCCCTTCTGCATCGTGGCTGAGGGCGGGGGCGACAGGGACACCGCGACCCTGACGGCGGGGGCGGGGGCGGCGGCCGCTGCGGAGGAGCCGGCGGACGAGCCCGCACCTCGAGCAGGGGCCCCACCACACTGAGGGACTCGCGAGCTGCGAGGGAGGGAGGAGCCGAGCCGCGGCGGCAGGGGGCGGGGCCTCGCTGGGGGCGGGGGCGGGGCACGGGCCGCCGCGGCGCCAGGGGGCGCTGGCGAGGCTGGGGGCCGGAGTAGGGGGAATCGGCGGGCGGCCGGGGTGGGGGAGGAGGGGAGGAGGGCGGCGCCAGGGGGCGCTGGAGAAGCGAGGTGGCGGCCAGGGTCTCCTGCGCCCCGCGATCGCCACCTCCCTCGAAGCGGCCGCCGGGGTGCGGTCTCCTTGCCCTTCGTGGCCTCGAGCTAGGGGCGCTCAAGAGCCGCCCTTCGAACCTGGGAGGGGCGGGAAAATCCCCTCTCGCGAGCTGCTAGTCCGGCCCCCTCGTGAGCCGCCGGGGGCAGAGGGCGGGGAGAGGAGAGAGGCGGCTGCCCCCAATTAGCGGTCACTTTCACCTGAGGGCCCCGCGGGGCTGCCCCCGAGACTCACGTGCCGCGGGGGAGGGCCACGTGCGCCGGGGAAAGCCCGCGCCTCTGGCCACAGAAGCCGAGGATTCGGGTACGGGCGGCCTCCCTCCTCCTCACCGGGCCCCGCCTGGGGTGTCCCATCATCACCCCCAGTTTCCCCAAAGGGCCAGGCTAGGCAGGACCACATGGCTAGGCGGGAAGAGACACGCCTCCCGGGACTCTCCGAGTTAATAATAAGGGCTGACACCATTTACACACTTGGGGCCTTCTGTAGTATCCCTCAGTGAAAAAAGGGGGGGGCTGTTATTAGCCCCATTTGACAGATGAGGAAACAGAGGCTGGGACAGTGAAATGACCTGCGGTGGCTCACACTAGTGTCTGCAGGTGGGAGTTCAACTCAGGTCTTCCCCCCTCCTCTACTCTCTCCCTTAGAGATCCCAAGGTGGCTGTCGAGACACGCAGCTCTTTCGGCATGATTTTTGGGACCCCGTGGTCTGGGCTCTGCCCTTGCTCTTGAACATCCTCAAGAATTGTGTCATCAGATAGAGCCGGCCCCTCCCAAGGCAGCTGAGGCCACTGTGGGTCGTCCAGGCTCTGATGCTTAGAGTGAAACTCCAAGCGTAAAACAAGTGGAACCGGCAGCCCAAGCAAGACTTTACTAGTCAGTCACCAGTTCTGTCCTTCTTCCTTTACTTAGGTCTCCTTCCTACCCAGAGGCCAAGAGGCCTGGGGATGCCTTATTAATGTAATCAGGTAATGGGCCACTCGACAAGAGCAGATGGTCCGGGTGCAGGCCAGCAGCTCTTTAGGGATCCCTGCTTATTCTCTCTCATTTTCTGCCTTCCAGATCTTTTCCAAAGCCACTTATACACATTCAAAAGCCTGCAGATCCCTGGCCTGATTCCTGACCCCACCCCACCCCTTACATTTCTCACCTGACATTCAAAATTGTAAGAAGAAAACCTTCCGTGGTCATTGGCAGGGGGGTGCCTCTGCCCCAAAGCCCTTGCAACACAGGTGGAGAGACATTCTCTCTCTCTCTCTCTCTCTCTCTCTCTCTCTCTCTCTCTCTCTCTCTCTCTCTCTCTCTCTCTCTCTCTCTCTCCCTGTACATCTGTCTGTCTGTGTCTCTCTCCCTCCCTACCCCCCTTCCTCTCCCTATCCCTCTCTCTCTGATCTCTTTATGTGTCTCTGTCTCTTTCCCTCCCTTGTCAATCTCTCCCTCCCTCACTCTCTCTCCTGGTCTCCCCTCTCTCTGTGTCTGTCTTTCTGTCTCTGTCTCTCCCTCTCCCTCTGCCCCCTTCGAGATGCATGCTGAATGGCTTGAGTCAAAGGTGCCAGGAAGTCACCAAACTGGAGCTTGGATCCTGGAGAAGGCAAGAAGTCCCTAGGTGGGAGACAGGACCTCAGTTCAGATCCCAGCTCAACTACTCTCGGCCTCAGTTTCCTCATCTTCAGGATGAAGGGCTTGGACTACAAGACCCTGAAGGTCCCTTCTGGCTTGAAATATATGGTCCTTTGAGATAATAAGAATTGCCAGGAGTTATACAGCACTTGAAGGTACAAAGCACTTACAAATATGATCTCATTCAATCTTCAAAATGACTGTGAGAAAGTGCTATCATTATCTCCAGTTTACAGATGGGGAAACTGAGGCAGACATAGGCGAAATGACTTGCCTAGCATCACACAGCTAGTAAGTGTGTGGGGCAGGATTCAAAGACTTCCTAACTCCAGGGTGAGAGCCACACCCACTTACTTTCTCCCAATGATTTGATCCTGTAATTTGACAGGATGAGGAGGCTGACGCAGAGAAATGAGTTAGTTGCCAAGGTCACAAAAGAAGTAAGCAATAAAGGCAGGTTGTGTGACCCCAAACCCAGTGTTCTTTTCAGGTTACCCAAGCTGATCTGGACTTCGTTTTCCTCTTCTTTAAATGAAAGGGATGGAATAATATAGAAGAACAAGTTTGCAAAGCTTTGGCACTTTGCTCAATGCAGTGATAAATCACAAGTCCAGAGGACTAAAGGTGTCACTCACCTCCCACCAGAGAGAGGATGGACTGGAAAAATGCAGAATGGGACCCACATTTTTGTACATGGTCAATGGGGAATTTGTTTGGCTGCATTATGCATATTTGCTATTTTCTTTTTCTCCCTTTTGTTGTTCAATGAGGAATAGAAAGGGGGGAACCAGAGAGAGACCTAATAAATGTTTATAAAAAGTAATGAATTCAAAAACAAATACTGTCAAAATGACCAAAATACCCCAATGAGTGTGTGAGGACCCTTCCAGTTCCAGACCTAAGGTCTAGGGAGTTCCAGACGTCAAGCACCTTCGTAGAACTTTTCTATGATCTGGGCCAGTCACTCTACCAAAGTTGGGTGCCAATCTTTGACAAATGGAGATGTTATTAGTCAGTTCATAGGGTCACAGAGTACAGCTGGAAGGGACCTTCAAGACTACCTAATGCAATCCTCATTCTGCAGACAGGCACTGCAATACACGTGACACTGAGAACATCATTCAGTTCTAACTGTGTCACGGCACCTTGTGCTACGCTGAGTGTAGATGGCCTTCTCAAGAAGTTTAGCCATAAAAAGGAAGAGAGATATGGGCTGACAGCTGGGGGAATGGACAGATCAAGTGAGGGATTTTTAAGGATAGGGGAGACATGCACATGTTTATAGCCAGTAGACAGGGAGAGACTGAAGATTAGTGAGAGATCAAAAGTGAATGTTTTGAAAAAAGGGACATGAAAAGACCCTTCACATAGGTGGGGGGGGGGGAAGTTCCACAAGTGTTGTACATTGCATATATTTTCAGACTTTTTCAATATGTTGATCAATTATGCTGATTTTTCCCTTCTTTTTTCTTTTATCTTTAAAAATGTTATTTATTATATGAGATAGTTCTCTAAGAAGGGAAGGAGGAGGAATACTGGGGGAAGGTAGTGTGATGTAAAAATATAAAAGACATCAATAAAAACTAATTTTTACCAAAAAAAATAGTGAGAGAGTAAGGATGATAGAGGGAACAATCCACTGAAGAACACAGGCTAGAATGGGATGAAGGAGGTGTGTGGACAAGGGCCACCTCACCAGGTGAGACGGGTGAAGGAGGAGGGAGAGGGCATCTGAGTGATGTGACATGAGGAGGAGAGGAGAAGAAAAGAGGGAGCTCTCAGCAAATGGCCTCAGTTGTTTTTGCAGTGAAATACAAGGCAGGGTTCTCAACTGAGAAGGTGGGGGAGGGGGAGCCATGGAAGGTTTGAGGAGGGAGGAAAAGGTTAGGAAGAGCCACGGTGGAGAATGGGAGAGTAAATTAATTAGGCAGGTAAAGAAGGATTGTGATGCCTAAGTGATGGTCCAATAGAGATTGTATAACATAAATCTGTAGCAGACCCATTCAGCACGGGTTTGTGATTTTCTCTAGCTCTGGTCACTGGCGTGTGCATAAGAGAGAAGGCAGCAGATGGGAGGAGGAGCCCAAGACTGATGCTTGCTTGGCAGGCCAAGATCAGTGGTGATAGGACAAGGGGCAAGGAACTGAAGAGAAGAGGGTAGTGTAGAGCCAGATTGGTTCAGCAAAGGGATGAAGAGAGTATAGCCAGTTATAGCCTAGGAAAGAACTGAGGGGTAGAGGGATTGGAGGGTATAGTGAGGACAAAGAAGAGGCTTAGGGAGAGATGGAATGCTAAAAGATAATGATCAGATGAGGGAATTTCTGAGTTCATGAACAGGGAAGGGCAACACTTGTGGGTGATGGCAAGAGAAAGGCAATGACCATCTCTGTGGGTAGCTGAGGTGGGCTCAGGGGAAATGACCCCGTAGAGGAACTGTTAGTTAATCTAACTGTAAAGTTAGGTTCAATGTCCTGTTGAAGTCCCCTGTCTGAGGACAGGAGTTGGGGAGGAGAGAAAGACTGTGAACCAGGCTCTAACTCAATGAGGAAGGAATGAGAGCATCTTGGGAAATGGTAGATAATAGCATCTCAAGGGAGTGATAAATACATATTGAATGAACCTCCAGGGAGCAGACGTTACTGAGCTATGGTAGTAGACAGAGAGCCTGGAAGTAATGGGGGAGGGAGCAAGGAGTATCCACCAGGACCACTGTGTGGACGGAGGTAGGGGCACGAAGGGATGAGTGAGAGGAGAGAAAATGCTGCCAGTGCTGGAGAGAGTGGCCAGCAATGCCACGTCATCCACAGGAACACAGCTCACATGAGTACCAGCAGGTGGAAAGAGGGAGAAAGATAAAGGGTTAAAATGAAAGCCAGGTTGTCACAAAAGATTGCCCAGATTCCAGAGAACAAAGTAGAAGGGAGCTTCAGAGTGGGAGGTTTGGGAGAGGTGGGTTACTTTGAGGGGGATGGGAATGAGGGAGTGGGGAAGGGGGAAAGAATGAGGTTTGAATAATTAAAGAGTGGTTCAGATTTACTGGGAGGGGGGGGAGGGCATGACAAGGTGGAGAGACACTAATCACTGAGGAATGACTGCAGGCAGAGGCTCAAGAGAAGTCCATTGAATGGAGCCATGATTTAAACTGTTCAGGGCCTAACCCTAACCCTCAACTTCCAGCCTTGTGATAAATAGTCATGGTGGGGCAGGTCTGGGGAGGAAGGTGTGTCATACACATAGCAAGTGTCTGAAAGGGATTAAAGTCCAGTGCTCCCTCCAGTAGGCCAAGCTGCCACTACACACATCACGGGGAATTGGTCACTCGACCCTTTTGGATTACACCTGCAATTCTTCCCCAGATCTTCACCTGGTCTTGTGGGGATGCCATTTTGCTCCAGAATCATTCTAGTGCTTCTGCCCCCCAAGACAAGTCATAAGCATACACCCACAAGGATTAACAGACCCTCTAAGAGAAGTCAATCTAGTAGTATGCTGGTAAATATTTTAACAACTGGCCCTGGGGGAAAAAAAACTGTGTATATGTATATATGTGCATATATAAATACACACACATATACACATACATATATATAGTCTTTGACACTAGATATGTATACATCCATACACACACAGAGCATTTGACACTGTTGACCACACTCCCCTCCTTGACCCTCTCTTCTCTCCCCTGGTCCTCCTCCTCCCTCTCAGACCATTCCTCCTCTAACCACAGGTGTGCCTCAGGGCTCTGTCCTGGGTCCAATTCTCTTCTCCCTCTAGACTCTTTCACTTATTGATCTTAGCTCCGTGGATTTAATGACCATCTGTCTCCATGCTGAGGATCCTTAAATCTCGCTAACCTGCCTTAAACTCTCTGCTCATCTCCAGTCTCTCATCTCCAACTTTCAGACACCTCAAATTAGATATCCATCTCAATATGTCTAAAACAGAACTTGTGATCTTTCCCCAAAACCCTTCCCCCTTCCTCCCTTCCCTCTCACTGTTGAGGGCACCACCATCCTCCCAGTGGCCGAGGTTCACAACCTAGGAGTCATCCTGGACTTCTCATTTTCTCTCCCCAACCATTTCCAACTGTTGCCAAGGCCTGATTTCACCTTTGCAATATTTTTCAAATAGACCCCCTTCTCTCCTCTGACACTGACGCAGGTCCTTATCACCTCCCACCTGGATTATTGCACTAGCCTGCCTCAAGTCTCCCCTGACTGCAATCCATGCTCCAGTCAGCCACTAAAGTAATTTTCCTAAAGCAAAGTTCTGACCACGTCACGTCACCGCCCCCCCCCCAACTCCACTGGCTCCCTGTTGCTTCCAGGAGCAAATACAAAATGCTCTTGTTTGGGGCAGCTAGGTAGCGCAGTGCATAGAGCACCGGCCCTGAAGTCAGAAGGACCTGAGTTCAAATGTGGCCTCAGACCAAACACTTGACACTAGCTGTGTGACCCTGGGCAAGTCACTTAACCCCAATTGCCAAAAAACAAAAAGTTCTTGTTTGGCATTCAAAGCCCTTCATGCCCTGCCACCTCCTCTCTTTCCAGTCTTCTTACACCTCACTCCCTGACAAAGTACTCTTTCATCCAGTGACGGTGGCCTCCTGCTGTTCCACAAACAAGATGCTCCATCTCCCAGATCCTGCCATGGTCTCTAGCTCCTCCCCCAATGCCTGGAAGGCATTCTTTCTCCACTCAGACTGACTTCCCTGGCTTCTTTAAGTCCTGGCTAAAATTTTACCTTCTAGCTTTGCCTAACCTCACTCAATTCCATTGCCTTCTCTCTCTTAAATTATTTCCTATTTATACTATATATACCAAGCTCGCTCTCTCTATTATATATACACATATATGCACATACATAGATATATGAATACAGACATATTTCTTTGCAGATTGTCTACCCCATTAAATTATAAGCCCCTTAAGGGCAGGGACTGTCTTTTGCCTCTTTTTGACATTCTTGAAGAATTTTTACTTTCAACTGTCAAGACTAACATTCATAAAGTTCAAAAAAATTAATCAAACATTGGAGCTTTGGAATATTTAAAGATGAGTAGTGGAAAACATGAATCTCAGACTGAAGATTTGACTAAGTCCGGTAAGCTTAGCCCAGTGCCTGGCACAGAGTGGGCTCTTCATAAATGTTTATTGATTGCTATACATAAATTTATTACAAATTTCACTCAAGTAAAGGATACATAGCACACATTTTATAAATAGCAATAAAATATACAATCTTCTATATTGTAAATTGTAAAGAGCAGCTGATTCTCTCACAGAATACTGTTGTTGATTTTTTTTTTCTGATTTGATTGGATTTTGGCTCTTTCCTAATAAGGTTTGTTGTTGTTCAGTCATGACCCCATTTGGGGTGTTCTTGGCAAAGATCCTGGAGTGGTTTGCCATTTCCTTCTCCAGCTCATTTTACAGATGAGGAAACTGAGGCAAACAAGGTGAAGTGACTTGCCCAGCGTCCCACAGCTAGTGTCTGAGCTGGATTTGAACTTGAATTTGAAGATGTCTTCCAGATTCCAAGCTAAATGCTCTGTGTACTATGGCGCCACCTAGCTGCCCCTCAGTAAGTTTATTATCTTTAAATCAGCTGTGGGAGCTGCTGTTCTGTCACTCTTGTACAAATTCTATTGATTAAAACTGAAACCTGTTTCAGCAGCATCAGCACAACCCGCTGCAATAATGCTGTCTTCTTAGCTTTTTGAATGGATGCAAAGATTGGCACATGATGTGATTCTACATTATTAGCCACAAAATCCTGAAAATCGTTCAAATAAATTTCACATTTTAAAATTTCACGTGACATAATTTTTTTTTCACCAGCCTCCACGGCAAAGTTAGTACTTCATGAGGCCAAGTAAAGGATTCTAATAAATCAAGATCATTTAAGGTGCATTCATTGTCGTTTGTGTCTGATAAAAGACATAAGTTGCCTTGTTAAATTCTACTTTCTAGTAACCTATTCCTAGGCAGAGCATTCAGTTTATTATTTTTATTCAGTGGAATGTCTTTACACTTACTGGACTTCATCCAATTTCCCCTCGGAGATTCTGGCTCTCTGGGACCACTATTGCCGTTTTCCAGAGCTCATATGTTGCATTTAATTAATTTTTTGCACTTTCTGAACATTACTTGACCTTACTTTCAATGCAGCTGAAAGTCATGAAAAGTCTTCAAGAATGTCAATCATTCCAGCAAGGCCTCACAAGAAATTAATGCTGGCTAATCTCTTGGCCAAAGCAGAAGAAGAAGTATGAGAAAAAATGCATTTATGATGCCGGATGTTCACACTGTATAGGAGGAGCAAGCACCTTAAGTCTCACTCCCAGAACTTGACCGATTTTAATGGAATTTCAAAGTCTCTAGTTGTAGTTTATAGCTCAGATTTTTGTTAGATTTGTGATAAATATAATAAATTTCACCCAAAGATGTTTTAAAATTATTAACTTGTTTTATTCCAGACACTGAATCATCTAGTGATATTTGCAATCAGTGACTCAAACAGTGCAAAAGGATGGTTTTCAGACAATTTTCAAATAACTTAGTAGCTACTCCAGACTTTCTCATTTTACTAGCACCATTGGAACACAATGCAATTAAGTTTGCTTTCAAATATTCATTATTAAAGTCACAATCATTTCAAGTGAACAATAACATACGGAAAATAAAGTCTGCTGTGGTTGGCACCAATGCTTTAAAGCCACAAATAACATTCCCAGCATAGGAGTGGGTTGAACTGTGTGCTGGCCATATTTAACAAATAGTTCACAAAACCCTTGAAAATTTAACCATTGGCTCTCAGGCAATACGAGCAAGCCAACTCTAGCGCATCGCCGGGTCAGTAAGTCAGTCAGTTACCAAACATTTATTAAGTGCCTGCTGTATACCAGACATTGTGCTAAGCACGGGGGATACAAAGAAAGGCAAAAACCAGTCCCTGCTCTCCCAGAGCTCACAGCATACAAACTGCTATGCACAAATGAGACACAGACAGGATAAACTGAGGGTCGTCTCCTGAGGGATGGACTGGGATAGGAAGGATTCTTGCAGAATGTGGGACTTTAACTGAGACTTGAAGGAAGCCAGGATGGAGAGGATTCCAGGCCTGGGCACCAGCCAGCAAAGACATTTGTGGCCAAGAGAGAGAATGCAAGGAACAGTAAGGAAGCCAGTGTCACTGGACTGCAGAGTACACGGAGGAGACTGGGAAGGCAGGAGGGGGCAGGTTACGGAGGGCTTTGAGTGCCAAGCAAGCATGTTGTGTTTGATCCTGGAGGCCATAGGGAGCCGCTGGAATTTATCGATTAGACAGATGACATGGTCAGCCCTGCACTTCAGGAAGAACAGGAAGATTTTGAGTCATGAGATCTGGGGTCATTTCAACAAGTATTTATTAAGTACCTACTCTGTGCCAATCAATAAACATTGATTAAGTGCCTACTGTGTGCCAAATCAACAAGCATTTATTAAGTGCCTACTATGGCTGGTCAGTCAATAAACAGTACCTGCTATGTGCCAATCAATCAGTAAATATTTATTAAGTACCTACTATGCGCCAGGTCCCATGCTAAGAGCTGGGGATACAAAGAAAAGCAGATGAGAGTCCCTTCTCTCAAGTAACTCACAACTATACTACTTGTGAGCTCAGTTACCTTGCCTAGGTCACTTCCCCTCCCTAGGTCTCTGTTTTCCCATCATCCCATGTTTAGAGAAGCTAATCTGTAAGACCCCTTCTACTTCTAGGACCCCATGATTCCAGTGAATAATAGTAGCCTGCATTTATATAGCACTTTAAGGTCTGTGAAGTGCTTTATAAATATTAGCTCATTTCATCTTCATGACAACCCTATAAAGGCAAGTACTATTATTTTCCACATTTTTTAGATGACGAAGCTGAGGCTGGGAGGTCAAATTACATGCTCAAGGTCAAGGTCAGTAAGTATCTGATGCAGGATTTGAATTCAGATGTCTCTTGATACCACGAGGTCTCGCTCACTCTCTTTCACTAATGCCAAGCCCAGTGTTCTTATCCATTGTACCAGCCAGCTGTCTCATCCCCCTTTATCGATTTACGAAATTCTAAATATCATTTACTTTCCACCAACTTCTGCTCCTCCAAAGGCAGAACTTTTAACCCAGACTCCTACTTAATCCAGTGCTATGGTTACCACAATACAACAACAATCAGAAAGTCATATTTATATACCGCTTTAAGGTTTGCAAAGTACTTTACATGCATTATCTCATTTGAGACTCACAACAAATGAGTGAGGTAGAAATGATTATCATCCTCATCTTACATATGGGGAAACTGAGGCTGAGCTTAAATTTTCCCTTCTCTTCTTTCCTCAAACCTCCTACAGCAAGCACCCCACCTCTCAGCTGAGAGCCTAGCCTTGTGCTTTTTTTTGGGGGGGGTAGGCAATGGGGTTAAGTGACTTGCCCAGGGTCACACAGCTAGTAAGTGTTATGTGACTGAGGCCAGATTTGAACTCAGATCCTCCTGCATCCAGGGCCGGTGCTCTATCCACTGCGCCACCTAGCTACTCCTTAGCTTTGTGCTTTACTCCCCCCAATGGGAACTATTTGCCAATAACTCTCTCTGTTCCCCTCCTTTCTTTACATGTCACCACCTTCTGCCATCATCCCCCTCAGTCACTCCCTGATGAAGACGAGGTGCTTTCCTCATCATGACCAAGCCCTCTCCAGGCACCTTGGATCTCATCTGTTCCAATCTAACAGATTGCTGCACTCTTGCTACGATCTTTAATCTAGCTAGTACCAGCTCCTTCCCTGCGGCCTACAAACATGTCCATGCCTCCCCTTCCTCAAAACCTCCCACTGAATTCTACTATCATTCATTCATCTTCATCATTCTAGCTCTCTCCTCCCTTTCCTTGAAAAAGCAGACTATACATTGAGCTTCAACTGGGTCTCTTCTCACTCCCTTGTTAACCCCCAACCCCATAATCTGGCTTCAGACCTCAGCCTCAGCTGCTTCCAGAGTAACCAACGATGTCTTAGCCACCAAATCGAATAGTTGTCACCCTTCTTGACAATGCCGAACATTCTTTTTCCTGGAGACCCTCTCCCCTCTGGGCTTTCAGGACAAGGTTCTCTCCTAGTTCATTACCATGTCAGCCCAACTGAGTGTCTCCAAAGGCTCTGACCTGGGCCCTCTTTTCTCTGTCTCTCTCTCTCTCTCCCTCCCTCCCCCCTCTCTGACTTAATTAATTTCCATTAATTCAATCAGCATCTCTATGCAGATGTCTCAATATATCCGAAATGGAACTCATTCTTTTTCCCCTTAAACCCTCCCCTCCTCCCTCCTACCTTCTCTACTACTGCTCAGAGCACCCCCATCCTCCCAGTCCATCAGGCTCCCAAACTAGACGTCCTCACTCTCTCTCTTACCCCCATATCCAATCTGACAGCCAAGGCCTGCTGATTTCACCTTTGCAACATCTCTCAAATATTCCCCCTTCTCTTCTCTAACACTGCCCCGACCCAGTCACAGTCCCTTATCACCTCACACTTAGACTATCACAGTAACCTGCTGGTAGGTTTGCCTGTCTCAAATCTCCCCCTACTCCATCCATTCTCCATTCAGCCACTAAAGTAATTTTCCCAAAATGCAGGTCCAATCATGTCAACCCCCTCCCCCCAACTCAGTAGTTTCCAATGGCTCCCTATCACCTTCAGAAACAAATACAAAATGCTCTGTTTCACATTTAAAGTCCTTCATTACCTAGCCAGCTCTCTGCCTTTCAGTGTTCTTATATCTTACACCCCACATGTACCTTGGACCCAGTGACTCTGGCCTCCTGGCTGGTCTACAAACAAGACCCTCCAACTCTCAGCTCCTGGCATTCTCTCTGGCTGTCCCCCAGGCCTGGAATGCTCTCCCACCTCCACTCTAGTGACTGACCTCCTTGACTTCCTTTAATCCCAACTCAAATCCCCCCCTCTACAGGAAGCCTTCTCCACCCCCTCTTCATTCTAGTGCTTTCCCTCTGTTCATTATTTCCCACTTATCTTGTATATAGCTTGCCTGGTATATATTTATTACATCATCTCCCTCATTAGATTGTAAGCTCCATGAGGGCAGGGACTGTCTTTTGCCTCTTTTTGTATCTCCAGTGCTTAGCACAGTGCCTGACACATAGTAGGCACTTAATCAATGTTGATTGATTGATAAATTGATTCCCAGATCAATACAGCCAGATCAAAGTCTTTTTCCTGAGTCCCACATGGTTAACTGCTTATTGGACATTTTAAAGGCAATGTCCCGGAGAAACCTCAAACTCAAAATGTCTAAAACTCAATTTATAATAATAGCTAGCATTTATATTACAATTTACAGTTTGCAGAGTGCTTTCACAAACATTATCTCATTTGACCCTCACAATAACCCTTCAAGGTAGGTGCTATTATGATCCTCATTTTACAGTGAAGAAACTGAGGCAAAATGTCAAATGACTTCTCCAGGGTCACAGAGCCACTGTGTCCAAGGCTGGATTTGAACCCAGGTCTTCGTGACTCCAGGCCTAGAATATTATCCATCTAGCTGCCAAAACTCATCTTTCCCCTCAAACCCTCCCCTCTTCCAAACTTCCATATTATTGTCAAGGGCATCAACAGTCTTTTGGCAGCCCAAGTTTATACTCTGACTGCGATCACTCCTATTGACCCCGCCAAATCCCACAGAGTCCATCAGTCACCAAATCTTGTTGTCCGAACTTTTCCATGGTCTCTCACTAGCTGACTCCCACAGCCACCATTGGAGTTTAGCCCCCCCCCAATACCCCTTTTTGTTTGGGGGTTTTTTTGGCTAGGGAATGGGGTTATGTGTCTGTAGAATGGGTGTTTTTTTTTGTTTTTTTGTTTAGGCAACTGGGGTTAAGTGACTTGCCCAGGGTCACACAGCTAGTAAGTGTCAAGCATTTGGTCTGAGGCCAGATTTGAACTCAGGTCCTCCTGATTTCAGGGCCGGTGCTCTATCCACTGCACCACCTAGCTGCCCCTGCCCCCCTCACCTCTTGCCTGGTTCCTGATACCCCTCAATTCCAGTGCCTGCCCTCTAGTAATTAGTTCTTATTTCTCCCACCTAGACACAGCATGTTGTCTCCTCCATTAGATTGTGAGCTCCTGGAGAGCTGAGACTGTCTACAGCCTTGCTGTGTGCTTCATACAGTGCTTTGCACAGCGCCTGGCACATAGTAGGAGGTTAAGAAATGTTTATTAACTGACTGAGTGATACAAAATCTCAAAGAGCACAGAGCCAAGCATATATCCATCCCTGGGTTCACCCGATGGGGCCAACTTTCCATGACGATATTGAAACGTTCAAAATTCCTCCTCAAGTCTAGCCATCCAAGCCATTCCAAATCCATCTGATTTCACTCTTATCTAAAAAGAGACAAAAGACCGTCCCTGCCCTCAAAGAGCTCACAATCTGATGGAGGAGGGCAAAGTCTAATGAAGTGGCTCACAGCTGTGGAGGTTTCCAGACTCCTCAATCCACGAATGCCAAAGACAACTTAGAAGGTCAGTGGGAAAAGTCTGTTTCTGTAGATTCTGAGAGAGGAAGGTGGGGTCTCAGCTCCATTCCCCAAGAGCGTGGCCCTGGGTGGGGGGCAGCTGCTTCCTGAGCTTCCAGCCCACAGACTGAGGGGGAATCCAGTGGCTGATCAGAGAGGAATTGCAGGGATCTCTTTGCCAGTGCTGAGGCAGGAATCTCTTGCTTTGCCCGTGTTTGGATCTGGGTCACAGTTCTGGGTGGCAGTGCTGGGGTGAGGAGGAACGCTGGTGTGGTGGAGCTTGTAGTGGCTGTGGAGAGGAACCCCTCCTCACAGTTACAGGACAGAAAGGAATACCTGTGGTCACAGGCCGGGAAAGGAGTAAACACCTCGCCCCTTATCATACCACCTTGGAAGAACTGAAAATTTACAGGGCCCTACAAGTATCTCTGAAAACAGCTACACAAACCCCTGAAGCTTGGGACAGTACACTCTCCACACTGGAAGCAGACTCTTACCTTAACAAAGAGTTTAAAACTCAAGTAATTGGCCGGCATCATGAGCAAGCAGAGAAAAAAGAGTCAGACTATATTATCTTACTTGGGTGAAAAAGCAGATCAAAATATACAACCAGAAGAAGACAACAAAGTCAAAGCTCCTACATCCAAAGCCTCCAAGAAAAATATGAATCAGTCCCAGGCCTTGGAAGAGCTCAAAAGGGATTTTGAGAAGCAAGTAAGGGAAGTAGAGGAAAAACTGGGAAGAGAAATGAGAGTGATGCAAGAAAATCATGAAAAACAAGTCAACAGCTTGCTAAAGGAGACCCAAAAAAATACTGAAGAAAATAACACCTTAAAAAATAGCCTAACCCAAATGGCAAAAGAGGTCCAAAAAGCCAATGAGGAGAAGAATGCCCTAAAAGCAAAATTGGCCAAATGGAAAAGGAAGTCCAAAAGCTTACTGAAGAAAATACTTCCTTAAAAATTAGAATAGAGCAATTGGAAGATAGTGACTTTATGAGAAATCACGATACAGTAGAACAAATCCAAAAGAATGAAAAATTAGAAAACAATGTGAAATATCTCATTGGAAAAACAACTGACCTGGAAAATAGATCCAGGAGAGAGAATTTAAAAATTATTGGACTATCTGAAAGCCATGATCAAAAAAAGGCCTAGACATCATCTTTCAAGAAATTATCAAGGAAAACTGCCCTGATATATTAGAACCAGAGGGCAAAATAGAAATTGAAAGAATCCACAGATCTCCTCCTGAAAGAGATCCCCAAAGGAAAACTCCTAGGAATATTATAGCCAAATTCCAGAGTTCCCAGGTCAAGGAGAAAATATTACAAGCTGCCAGAAGGAAACAGTTCAAGTACTGTGGAAACACAATCAGGATAACACAAGATTTAGCAGCTTCTACATTAAAGGACCGCAGGGCATGGAATATTCTGGAGGGCAAAGGAGATAGGATTACAACCAAGAATCACCTACCCAGCAAAACTGAGTATAATCCTTCAGGGGAAAAAATGGTCATTCAGTGAAATAGAGGACTTTCAAGCATTCTTGATGAAAAGACCAGAGCTGAATAGAAAATTTGACTTTCAAATACAGGACTCCAGTGGAACATGAAGAGGTAAACAGGAAAGAGAAATCATAAGAGACTTATTAAGATTGAACTGTTTACATTCCTGCATGGAAAGATGATATTTATAACTCATGAGACCTTTGTCAGTATTAGGGTAGTTGGAGGAAAAAATTATATGTATGTATATGTAGATAGATAGATAGATAGATAGATAGAGGGCACAGGGTGAGCTGAAGATTAAGGGGTCATATCTGGAGAATAAAATTAAAGGATGAGAGAGGACTATACTCGGAGAAGAAGAAAGGGAGAGGTAGAATGGGGTAAACTATCTCACAAAAAAAAAAACCAGAAAAGTCTCTTACAGTGGAGGGAAACGGGGAAGGTGAGAGAATGAGTGAATCTTATTCTCATAGGATTTGGCTTATGGAGGGAATAACAAACACATTCAATTGGGTATGGAAATCTGTCTTACCCTATAGGAAAATAGGGGGAGAAGGGGACAAGAGAGCAGGGGGATGATAGAGAGGAGGGCAGATTGGGAAACGGAGTAATCAGAAGTAAATACTTCCAAGGAGGGACAGGGTCAAAAGAAAGAATAGAATAAATGGGAGGGCACAATAGGATTAAGGGAAAGAGTTAGTTTTTCACAACATGTCTACTATGGAAGTGTTTTGCATAACTGCACATGTACAACCTATATTGAGTTGCTTGCCTTTTCAATGAGGGTGGGTGGGGAGGGAGGAAGAGAGAAAATTTGAAACCTAAAGTTTTAAAAACATATGTTTTTAAAAAATGCTTTCACATGCTACTGGGAAATAAGAAATACAGGAAATGGGGTACAGAAGTTTATCCTGCCCTACAGGAAAATAGAAGGGGAAGGGGATAAGAGAAGGGGAGAGATAAAGAACAGAGGACAGACTAGGGGAAGGGATATTCAGAATGCATGCCATATTGGGGTGGGAGAAGGGGGGAGATGGGGTATAAATTTGGAATTCAAAAACTTGCGGGAGTGAATGTTGAAAGCTAGAAATAAATAAATTTATATTTAAAAAATTTTAAAAAAATTTAAAAATAAAAATAAAAATAATAATAGAGGGGCTCACAGTATAATAGAGGGGCTCAGTAAAATGGAGGGGCTCACTGTATAATGGAAGGGCTTACAGTAAAATGGAGGCGCTCACCGTATAATGGAGGGGCTCAGAGCAAAATGGAAGGGCTCAGAATAAAATGGAGGGGCTCACCGTACAATAGAGGGGCTCACCATACAATAGAGGGGGTCACAGTATAATGGAGGGGCTCAGTAAAATGGAGGGGCTCACCGTACAATAGAGGGGCTCACCATACAATAGAAGGGGTCACAGTATAATGGAGGGGCTCAGTAAAATGGAGGGGCTCACAGTATAATGGAGGGGCTCACCATATAATAGAGGGGCTCACAGTATAATGGAAGGGCTCACAGCAAAATGGAGGGGCTCACCATATAACAGAGGGGCTCACCGTATAATGGAGGGGCTCAGTAAAATGGAAGGGCTCACAGGATAATGGAGGAGCTCACAGTATAATAGAGGTGCTAACCTTTTAACAGACAGATTCATGAGTTATAATTGCTGCTTTGCTATCCAGAAGTTCATCAAACAGCTCTTTAATAATCTGTGTTTCATTCTTGTCAGGGATATAAGTCAAGTTCATTGGCCTCTGATATACAGACTCTGTTCTCTTCCCTTTTGGGGAAATCAGGAAAACACTTACTGTCTTACAATCTCGTAAGATCACATCAAAGAGCTGTGACAATTTGAACATCCCACCTGAGTTCCATGCCACCATCTTTCTGTAGTGGAAAATGCCTGGATTCAGAGGGCCCAGAATCACTGATTCTTTCCATTTTCCTGAAACAGGGGCATAAAATACATACAGAATTGTAGTACCATCTGTTCTTCCTTAGGGTAAATGGATCTCATGGCACATCTTTTGCTTGGTTTCCCCCTGAAACCCACGAGTTTTCTGAGCTACCACATTCTACCAGCAGTGTAGAACTCCCTAAGGCCAATGGAGTTCACCATGGGCCCCTAACAGGGAAAGTTAATCAGCCATGGAATACTAGGTAGGCTGCCAGGAAAATGTTTTAAAACGTAGATGATCTGATCTACTAGTGCTCACCATAAGTGTATGGAATGGGGACTTGACTGAATTCCAGCCCTCCCTAAGCCCCCCATGCTTGTAGAGATTAGGCAGGCATGTTTCCCCATCTCTATATATAAATCTATCTGGAGGAAAGGGCTGTAAGGTCAGTTTCCACTTTCTCTAGGAGAGCTGGGGAGGCAGCTGATTTCAATGAAGACACTACTGTGAATGGCTTCCCCAACATCAGAATTTGCGTGGGGCACTCAATCCCACCAGCCTGATTTTTTCTGTTTTCTCTCTGCTTCAGCCAAGGCTTACAGTACTAAATGGAGGAAGCTCATCTTTGAAACCCTTCTAGGGCTCACAGTGCCTCCAGGCAATTTGATCTGCTCCTGCTACATTTGCTCCTCAGCATGCCCTGTGCCATGCCTGGAATGCACTCCCTCTATAGCCCTGCCTGTCAGATTCCTCCTCTCCCTTCAAGGCTTGGCTCGGCTCAGGTTTCACACCTCCTGGTGCCTTCCCTCATTCCCCCAGCTGAAAGTGTGACCTACCTCCTCAGATGTTCCTAGAGCCCTCTGCTCCGCCCCAGGGGCCCCATTACTCTCTGCCTTACATGATACTTACCCATGTAGATGCTGTACCCCTTCCCAACTCTACACACCCAGTAGAAGGTAAGCCCTTTGTGGGCAGGGCCTAGGTCATTTTTTGTCTTTGTATTCCCCGTGTGAAGAACAGTGCCCGGCACATAGCTGGCCTTAATAAAGGTCTGTCAGAGGCTTACGTGAGAGACAGAAGCTCGCAGTAAAATGGAGGAAGTTGGGAGGTCGTGAATCAAACTAGGTGAATGAGCACCCATGTTCATTCATTGTTTCCAGTGGAGCACCTTTAGAACTTTTTTGGCTTTCTCTTCCTTGGACATTGCTGGGGGCACCAACCGTCAAGCTCCACAGACTGTTTCTCAAAAGCCAAAAGGCATTAAAAATCTCCCCATGGACACACCCTGTGCCCCTCTGGCTACCATGAGTGTGCTGATGGGACGCACTTGCTAAAAGACAATACTAGCTAGAATAATCTGAGCGAACATTTACAAATGCTCACACTAGAAACTTCAAATGCAGCCTTTAGATGCAGAAAATTTATTAAGGACACGTCATACTGCAAAAATACACTAAAGCCAGGAGTGCATTGTCCAGGAAGGCTTGGCTATGTGTCTATCTATGTGTTTTCCCATGGATGGGTCAAAAAGATTGAGACTGAGAGGTTGGCATTAATTTTTTCAATCCCACAACTTGATCCAAAAATTCAGAGAATATCTCTGGCTTGCCAGGAGGAAAACGTTTCAATGATGATAAATCCTCTGATTTTAACAGCTCAAGAAGGGTGCTGAAACAAAAAGAGAGAGCAAAGCATTAGGTTACAGGAGCCACCCAACAGTGCAGTTGCTGCCCATTCCGTGGCAACACCAAACTCTCACCAACAGTCCTGGCGTTTTTCAAATTGTACAACAGATTTCACCATGGGTTTCTGCTTCCATACAGTGGAAGCGCCCACTAGAGAAGGTCTGGTTTCACATCCAAAACAAAACCGTTATTTCTCTAGCCCCTCTGTGTCAATCCAACGCATCCTTTCTCACTTCCCTCCACTGAGCTGCTTTGGTTAAAGATGAGGCTTGGTCAATGCTACCTCAGGACACTGTACTCAGATGGCTTTGGAATGAATTACCCTCGGGAAACAGCAGGTAAAAACTGAGATGGTCAAAAGTTAAATTGGTGGAAAGGCAGTAAATAAAACCAAATGACACGGCCAGACGACATGAGGAGAACTGGATTTGGGGGGACAGGGGCGCATGGGACCAGGCTGCTGAACAACTATGCCTTGCCTGTATTTTCTTAGGTTTGTCTTACTCTTTTTCTTAGCCTTGAACATAGTTTTAGGATTCTCATCCCACTTTCTTTCTATCCTGAGAAATTCTATTCTTTATCTGTAACATCAAAATCTTAACATGGTATTCATAACTATAAACAACTGGGAAGTTCAACCCTCAATGGCCAACAGGTGGGAAAGGGTGAGGATGGCAACAAAGATAACCATGTATAAAGAGAAGCAAACCTGGAAAGACTTTTCTGAAAAAATGCAAAGTGAAAAAACAGTCAGACTTCGAAAAACAGATCCCACCCTAACTAGGACCACTTGAATGGAACAAACAGACCAAGTGAGGATGGAGACCAGGACAAGGGGGTGACAGTCTATGCGTGGAAATAATTAGTTCAGGTAGCTGCTGAGCAAATTTAATGAGTTTCATTGAGGTTCAATGGTGACCTTTGGCTAGAACCATTTTTTAAAAATGTTCACATGGTAACTCAGGGAAAAAAGAAAATATTATTTAAAAAAATAAATAACTAAAATAAATAAAAATGCTCGCACGTCTGGATTCCAGTTGCCACGAGTGTGATATTCCAGGATCGTCCTAAGCAACACCACCAAGCAAACACTTGGAGGAATGTAGCTGAGGCACATACATTAGGAGAGACACAGATGCCTGTTGTCCATGCCTAAAATACATCAGCCTCTAGGCAAGAAAATACAAGGAGGGCTGCTGGCTTTTATTTCAGTCAGATGACACTGGAAGAAGTTGGAAAGGACTGGGGAAACTTGGAGCCGGCTGCCAGTCGACATGGACTCAACCCTGTGCATAGACTGCTTCTGTAAATCAGGAAAGTCAGTTCACTTTCTCCAAACCCCAGCCTGCTGGCAAAAGCCTTTTCTGGCTCTGAGGTGCAATCCTTGGGTTAGCATTTGGATGACAAAGAGTCAAGCCCAAAGCAGCTGAATTTCCCATAAGCCAAAGTGGACTTGCATAAATCAGTTAGCAAGGTGACAGTTAATTTCCTCTTATAGAATCATGTCAGCCTGGGTTTACCCTTAATCTATAAAGCACACTCCATTCCTATGCAAGGATTAGCCAACCAAGTGACCTGCCAGGCCCTCCTCCTGCCTCCTCTTCTGTTTCACTCAGCCTGGCAAAGCTGCCATCTCTCCTGGCCCACTCCATCAACGAGGACTAACTGACGGTCTCTGCAAGAGACTTGATCCTCAATCTGTCGACAAGCAGACACTGAGGGCCCTGCCCCCTGCCAACTGGAGCAGTGAGCTCTGCCTCCAGCTCTCTGTACCTCCGCCCTTCTCCCCTCCCCCGATCCCCCAAACTTAGGAAGAGAGAAGTCTAAAGAGCTTCCAATCCAGTGACTCCCCTGGGTTTGGCGACACCTTGGGCTGTCTTCTTTTTCAAGGCAATTTTTTTAAGGGGTTCATGAAATCTCCTAAAATTTAAGTGATTGGAATGTACTGTCTTTGATAATACTTAAACTACCAAGGAAGAAGGGCTTTGAGTACAGGCCTGCCAAAGGGGAGTACCGAGGTTGTATGAGAAAATGTTCAGAAAAGAAATGCAGACCCATCCTTAGGTGGGCTAAGGGAACTCCTGAAGACCCTCTTCTAAGTCAGAGGGAGTGTAATCCTGGTCTATCCAGAGAGAACCCACAATAACAGAACCACGGAACTGCCAACTATTGACATCACAAGAAACATATTTTACATATATTTTCAGGGATTGTTTATCAGAAAAAAATTAAATCATGTAAGAATAACTCTTCAAAGCAGGTGGGAAGTGACCTCGCTCTCCAGAAACCAGCTGATTTCCTCATCAGTCAGTGCTGGCTCCTCATAAGGCACAGTGATAGGTACTATGGACATCAGTCCAAGGGCTTAACAAAGAATTTACATGCTCATAGTGGACACAGCTGGTATATATAATAACGTATATATCGTAATGACAAACATAGATTAAACACCTGCTATTTGCCATGCACTGTGCTAAACGAATACACATATATGAAAAGTATATATTTGGATTTTTTGATACATTAAACAAATCCCCATTTGTAAGTAGTTAAAAAAAAAGTCATATGGAAGAAAGGGCACTAGAGGTTAGGGGGATCAGGAAAGGATTTATGTAGAAAATGGAGCTTAAACTCTATCCTGAAGAAGTTCAGGGCCTCTGTGAGGAGCCTGTAAGGAGGGAGGCCATTTCTAGCTCACACGATGGCCAGTGTCAAGGCACAGAAATGGGAGACTGAGTGTTGCATGTTTGTTGAGTATTACAAAGCATAGGAGGGGGAGTTTGGTTTTCATCCTAGAGGCAATAAGAAGCTGAGTGAGCAGAGCAGTCACATGCTCAGATCTGTGCTTCTGGAATATTCCTTTGCCTGTGGTAGTGTGCAGGAAGGACTGGCATGGGGACAGACTTGAGGCAGTGGGCTTCACTAGGAGGCTGTTGCAATAATCTGGGCGAGAGGTGATAGCTGTGTGGGTGGAGAGAAGGGTTTGGGCGGGAGAGATGTTAGGAAGGTAGAAAGGGCACAAAAATGCCAACGTTACAAAGCCAGGGGACGAGAAGGATGGTAGTGCCCTTGACAGAAATTGCATAGTTTGGAAAATGGTTTAGGAGGAAAGAAAATAAATTCCATTTTGGACATACTGAATTGAAAGAGATATCTAGATGTTAAACAGACAACTAGTAATGTGGGACCAAAGCTCAAGGGAGAGACTGGGGCTGAAGAGACGTGTACGGCGGGTCCCCACAGTGTGAGTGTGGCTTTGGGGACGCTTTGTAGAGAACTGATGAAGACAAGAGGGCCTAGGCCCGAATTTTGGGAAATCCCCACTGTTGGGCGGGGGGGGGGGTGATATGGATGATGAAACAGCAAAGGAGATGAGAATACACAGATGGAAAGAAAGGAAGAACCTGCAGGAATAGCATCACAAAAAGGCAGAAGAAGAGGGCAGACAATGCCGGCAAAGGCTGCCGAGAGGTCAAAAAAAGACCATCACGTCTGGCAATGAAGAGATCGCCAATGACTTTGGAAAGAAGTTTCAGTCTAGGAATGAGGTTGGAAGCCAGATTATAAAGGGCTGAGGAGTAAGTTGGAGGACAGGAAGTGGAGGCAGTGAATGCAGACAGCATTTTCCAATAGTTTGGCTGAGAAAGGGAGCAGAGGTATTGGACAAAATGGAAGGCCTAGGAAAGGCTCTGAAGGATGGGACAGGCTTGTACATGGTTAAAGGCAGGAAGGCTTGGAGAATGGTAGGAGAGTGATAGAGAGATAGGAGGATAATTGAGGGTGCAATCTGTTGGAGAAGAGGGAGGGTTCGGGATGAAGGGTCCATATAGAGAAAGGAGGAGAGATTACAGAGTAGCTCCCAGGAGACTCGAATTGGAGAGAAGGGGAAAAGATAGAGCTCGTGGCAAACAGCCTCAAATTTCTCAGTAAAGTAAGAGGCCAAATTCTCAGCGGAAAATAGAAGGGAAAGAGGAAGTGTGAGAAGCAAAGCTCTAGAAGAAATTCTGGGAGGAGAGAGAGAATCAGCCAGGAATCAAAGACCTGACTTTCCGAAGCAAAGGCCCAGTTGAGGTTAAATAATTGAATCTGAAACAAACCCAGCTGGCATGATTGTGAGACATCCTCTAGCTGCCTTCAGCCACTTGTCCTGTGGATGATGGGAATATTCCAAAGATTGGGTTTGGCAACAGAAGACCCGTGATAGGACAGAAGGGCAAAGGATTCAAGAATAGAGGACAGCATAGATTTGAATTTGCTAGGGAGTGGGCTGAGACTGGACAGAGAGGAAATTGAAGTCAGAGCAGGGGTAACTGGCCCAAGAAAGTACTTGGGGTGACGCACAGGAAAAACAGAAAGTTCTGGGGCAGCTAGGTGGTGCAGTGGATAGAGCTCCGGCCTTGCAGTCAGCAGGACCTGAGTTCAAATCCGGCCTCAGATACATAGCACTCACTAGCTGCGTGACCCTGGGCAAGTCACTTAACCCCAATTGCCTCACCAAAAAAAAAAATTCTGGACAGAGACGGGAATTTGTGGGTAATGGGGAGACCCAGCAGGTGACCATTCCTATGTGTGGCTGAGGTGGAGAGAAGAAGCAGACCATAAGTCTGAAGGAAGCTGAGGAACTGGGGGTTTAGGAAGTTTGAGGGAACATCTATGGGGATATAATATGTGTTTCCTAAGAGACAGGCGGGACAGAACAAGACGGTGCTAAGTCCAGTGCTGAACTCAAGGAAGATAGGAAAATAAGCTGGGGATTACTACTTCATAGCTTTCATCACTTTCTAGCAGGAAACCCTGGAATCAAGGCTTGTTTAGGCTTCTGTCATGAAGCCTCACTACAGACTAAGGGCCACAAACACCAGAGGAAGGGACTTGGCATCCAGAGGCCCGGGTCCACAGCCAGCCTCAGCATCCTCATCTATACAATGGAGAACTTAGCTCCCTGGGCTGTCATGAGCGGCAGGAGCCAAGACACCCAAACACAACACAGGTGACAGCTGCTGTCTTCATTCTCCTGCTCACACAGCATGCACTCTTACTGTGATCATAGGAGCCAGCCCAAAATTCTAACACACCTGTTGCAATGAAACACATTAGCATTTACTCAGGGGCCCCAGAGGGCTTATGGAGGGCAAAAACCCCTGTCTTTCTGAAGAGCCACACATCTCCCAATCCACAGAGACATATGCCCAAAGCACCAATAACAATGAAAAAAGGGCCCATTTATACGGCACCTGCTGTGTGCCAGACACTGTGCTAAGCACTTTACAGTTTCTCTCATTTGCTCCTTACAACAACCATGAGAGGTAGGTGCTCTTAGGATCCCACATTTTACAGTTGAGGAAACCAAAGCAGGCAGACATTCAGTGACTTGCCCAAGGTCACCCAGCTAGTCAATGTCTGAGGCTGCATTTGAACTCAAGTCTTCTTGCCTCCAGGCCCACCTGTGCTCCCACCTAGCTGCTACTTTGAAGTATGTCAACGGTATAGGGTTTTGGGGGGTTTGATAGGTCTTTGGGCAGGAGGGAAAGGAAGAGCTCAATGAATCAGAGGAGGGGGGGGCAGCAGGGGGCAGCCAGATGAGCACAGGCCTCCAAAGAGTCAGGGCCAGTCTGCCGCCTACCTGCATGTGCAATAGAAAAGATGCCCTTCTTTGTGCAGCTGTCTGGCCAGCTCTAACTGGTGATTGTCCATCAGCTTGTCGTTTATGACCACCACCAAGGGCTTCCCTTCTTCCAGGGCCTCCAAGCAGCTCCCTGCACCTAGAAAGAGAAATCCAAACTCCAAACAATGTGGTTTGTTCAGCTTCTTCTCCACCTGTCTTGTAGCAAAAGAGCGGAAAAAATACTAGTCCTACACATTCATCTCATGGAGATGGGGGAGAAAAACAAACAAACAAGAAAACCGTCAACAGCCTCCCTCTCAACAGCCTCTCTCTGGGGATTGACTCTTTGTTGGGTCGACAATGGTCAAGTCCCCCAGGAAGACAGAGAAGAGGGGAGGCATGAGGAGCCCAGACCCAGGGCAGCTGCTCCTCCATTTGTCCACTTTTTTGGAGAGAGGTACTCTCCAAAACACAGTGCCTGACAGCAGCACAGACCTTCATGGACATGAGATGTGGACACGAGATGAGGAATAACTCCAATTGTCAAACTGGACACTCCCTTACTTTAGAAATCACTCTTTGCACAGGGGATGAGGGGTTGGGAGGGGAACTCTGCAGACATTTTAAAATTTTTCTTTTCTTTTTTAATTAACAAGCATTTATCTTCTCTCCTTTCCACCTCACCCCCAGTGTAAAAGAAATAAAGAAAAAGAAAAGTCTTGTAACAAATATGCATAATAAAGAAAACCAAAGTTCCATATCCAAAAACATATGTCTCATTTTACATCTTGAGTCCATCCCCTCTGTCAAGAGCTGGGTCACATAGGTTATCATTCATTTGTAAAATAAATCCTTGACTTCTGTTACCAATCTCCATTCAGATAAATTTCCCCCCTTAAAAGCGCAGAAAAAAAAGGCACCTGATGAAAGAAGAAAACCTATTCCCCTACCCTATCCACCAGTTGTCACATTTACAACATTACTCAAAGGACTATTTTTTTTTTTTACTTTGTTGAGGTAACTGGGTGAAGTGATTTGCTCAGGGTCACACAGCTGGTAAATGTCAAATGTTAGACATTGGCCAGATTTGAACTCAGGTCTTCCTGAATCCAGGGCTGGTGCTCTACCCACTGTGATATCTAGCTGCCCCCACAGGACTATTTTCAGAATAATATACTCATTTCCCAAGGTGGGGGAGAAGAAGGCAGAGCTGACTTTTCATCTTGATATAAGCAGCCTGGGGAACTCCTGATGTGGAAAATCTCCTCCACTCACGCAGATTAGCAACACATCTAAAACTGCCTGAGACATCAAATGACCTATCTATGATCACATAGCTAGTAAAGTGGCAGACGTATCCTTGAACACAAGCCTTCCTCACTGTAAAGCCAGCTGACTAGATAAACTTGGATAACTTTCATGTTGACTATTATTGACTGAATTCTGTTCACAATAAAATCAATTCCAAAATGTATTTTTCAAGCTTGTGTCATGTTTCAAAAGCAGAGTTTGCATTTAAACTTAGAAGCTTCTATTAATATAGCAGATCTCAAGTCCTCTTTGTTTATAATCCTTACACGCTGGGGCAGCTAGGTGGCGCAGTGGATAGAGCACCAGCCCTGGTTTCAGGAGGACGTGAGTTCAAATTTGGCCTCAGACACGTAACACTTACTAGCTGTGTGACCCTGGGCAAGTCACTTGACCCTGGGCAAGTCACTTAACCCCACTGCCTAACCAAAAAGAAAATTAAAAAAAAAAATAATCCTTACACACTGACATTTTAACACCTCGCCACATGACGCTCCAGGTTGTGTCATGCTTCCTGTGTTCCTGCTTCCATATGTGGAAAATTACATTGTTAGAGAGCTGGGGTCCTACTCACTGCTCTTCTAGCAATGGACAAACATGAGTAACATTCTCAGGGACCTTCCTCAGTTTGCCAATCCCTTCTTTATGTCAGTGCTATTCATCAAAAGCCTAACTCAATCAGGGGCGATGAATTTCTAGTATAATTCTGCACAATGTGATTCTTAATCCAAGAGACCATACCTGCATGGCTAATGATAAGATCTGATCTCTTAATGTCTTCTTTCAAGGAATTCTTGTACCTGTAAACAATCAAAGAAAAAGACGTCGAAGCGAAGGAGTCCGGTACCACTCTGCCTCTGCCAATCTGTAGAACAAGTTTTCGATAACCAAGTCTCTTGAGTATCTAAGATAACAGAAAAATCAACAAAGGCTACTTGGAAATCTGCTCAGCATCATCAAATAGCTAACAGTTTTATAGCACTAGATGGGGTCTACACCCATCTAACTGTGCCAAGCACTTTACAACGATTTTCTCATTTTGATCCTCACAATGACCCTGGGGAGGAAGTGTTATTATTATTATCCTCATTTTGCAGATGAGGAAAGTGAAGGAAACAAAGGTAAAGTGATTTGCCCAGGACCACACAGCCAGGTCCTGTGCTCTGCAGCGCCACCTAGCGGCAGGCTTGAGAGGATAGGGAGCGGGATCAAGCCTGTGGTTTCCTTGGCAATTTGTACCCTAGAGCCCGGAAAGGTTGTGATTTGTTCCCAGGCACACAGTCAGCATGTGTAATGGCAGAACTTGAACCCGGGTCTTCCCAGCTTTGAGGTCTTCTCTCTATCCAAGGGCTTCTTAAACTGTGGGGTGACTCCATATGGCGTCTGAAGGAGTCGCAAGTGGAAAAAATTTAAGAAACTCTGAATTTCTGGTCTAGCCCTCTTGTATTATAGAGGAAGAAATGGAAGTTGAAGCAGGGCCAAGGATTTGGCCACGGTCCCTCACTTTCCATTACTCTCCTGAAGCCCAGGTTTCTGGGCTAACTCCTGTAAAGGGCTTTGTAGCACGGAATACACTCAGTTATGGTCACAACTCCATTAGCTACAAGTTCCTGAAGGAAAGGGACAGAGCAGTGACTGGGATTTGGTTCTGGCTTTCCACCACTCACATCAGGTATCGTAGTGTATTCTTTGCTCAAGAGAGTCCTGTTATCAGGGAGGCCATACATTAGTAAGAGAAAACGATTTAAAAGTTGACAATGCTTCACTTCTTAAAAATACATCTTTGTGTAACACCCACGGCACTAGATCTAGGATTGGAGAGCTCAAAGTGTCATCAGGTTAACCCCCACCTCTGAGTTTCCTCCTATTTCTGGGGGTGCTGACGTGAGTGCTGACAGTTTTTGATGCTCAGTACCTTTCTGTGTGCCTCAGATGACATTTCTGAAAAATAAGTTTGGATGAAATGATGTCAAGGGCCCGATGCCTGGGCGATGTCCTGGACATCAGCTCTGGAGTCAGCCAACTTTGGACACTTACTACCTGTGTAATCTGGGGCAAGCTATTCATCTCTCAGCCTCAGTTTCCTAACTTAACCCTATGATCTTATGGTCCATCTCTCTGGGCCTCATTTTCTCCTTATCTGTCACATAAGGGGGGTTGAATTAGACAATCTCTAAGGTGGCATTTTGCCCTGACCAGCTGGGGCTGTAAGTCATTCTCCATTCCTGAGCCTCAGTTTCCCCTCTGTAAAATGGGAAGTTGGTCTCTAAGGTCCCTTTGTGACGTCAAGTGCCTCTCTCTCGGTCAACTGAGGATTCTGGCCTCGATGGTGTCTAAGGACCCATTTGTCGCAACAGCAGGCCCGAAAGGGACCCGTGCCAGTCTCGAGCGGGGGCATCAGTGGAGGGAAACTGGAGATGTGCATGTGTTGTGGGGGGGGCAGGGGAGGTCCCTCGCCTTGAGGGCTGGCGAGAGAGTGAGCGAGGGGGCTGGAAGGGGGGCGGGGTGGTCCATGCAGAACGATATGCGCAGGCGCAGGGACGGGTGGCAAGGCTGCAGTCAGCGGGTCTGCGGAGGCGCCTTGCAGCAGGATGTGCGCGAGCGCAGCGCAGGCGCAGTCTGAGCCGCCAGCCAAAGGAGGGGAGGGGCGGGAAAAATTTCGACTCACAGAGGGACTAATGAAGCGCCGTCGCTCACCTGGAGGGTAGCTCTTGAAGACACACAGGTTATGAGCTCGTCGAAACTAGTGGTGCCCACGGTGACGAAAACGGACTTCATAGCCACAAGCTCTCGACGGCCTCAGAATGATCGGACGTGACGTCATCCACCGGCGGCTCTGGCCCCACCCTACTCACTGCGCAGGCGTCCCAAGAGCCCAGTAAGCCAATGAGTTGCTAACAACAAAGCTTTCCTGGCGGCGTCGGCGGCGTTGCCGGAAGTAGCTCGGGGGCGGGGGCGCGCCGCGGCTCGCTCTGCGACCCCTCCTCGCGCAAGCCAATCGAGCAGTTGTATCGTCTGGAAATTAGGGGACATTTTGTGTAAAGTACAAATAACCCGTATGGAGCCGGCTGGGGCTCAACTGATTTTGTTCCTCCTCTCCCCTAATAGCACTTGTCTCTTTCCTCCTTTATTTCCCCAGGGCCCTAGATTTAATGTTGGCAGGGACCTCTAGGGTCATCTACGACAGCCCCTTCCTTTAACAAATGGGGAAACTGAGGCCCAGGGAGATGAGCAGATTTACCTAAGGTCACGCAGCCAGGATTCAAACGCAAACAGGCCGGTCTCTGATGGTCAGATCCAGCCTGCTACCTTCTAGATGAACCTGTTTTTGTAAATGCAGGCATAATATTATGTTATATTACATTAATCTAACCAGAATTTATCCAGCCGTTCACCAATTGTAGTCTCTAGGTTGGAGCTGTTACAAATAAAGCAGCTATAAATATTTTTGTACAGATTGGTCCTTTTTTGGTGAGAGCCCTGCCTGGACTGCAGTATTCTGTCTGCCCTCCTGGTTAACCCTCATGGACTACCCCCCCCATGATAATCTGCTTGAGTTTATTCCTCAGTGACTAGCATACCTAACCCTAACCCCATTTTACTCTCCTCATTTATTTTGAACCCCCCAGCTGTCACTGTACACAAACTAGGTTCCCCACCCCACCCAGTTGCCTGCTTCTTTACTCCCATCCCCTTCAATCCCCACACACACACATCCCTTGTCACCAAATCCCACTCCAGATCCACTCACCCCTCTACTCTGCTCTCTGAAATGTTTGCTTCCTCCATCAGTAATAAACCTTTTCTTTTTTCACCTCTCGCATCTTGTATCCACTGAACCCTGGCTCCCTTCAAATGACAGGGCCTCCTTGGCCACCCTTTCTAACACTGATTTCTCTTTCATTCATTGATATCCCCCCCAACTCCCCCAAACTCATCAGCCATGGTAGGAGGATAAGAATAATCTTTATTCCCTAGGCTTTCTACTACTATCACTCAGTAACCTTTCCTCTTCTGAGGCTTATTCAATCCATATTTACCACCCAATTAAGATTCTGGTGGCTGTTGTCTACCAGCTGCAATTTAGCATTATTCAGCAGGAATATCATTCCTTCCTTGATGAGTTCAATGCCTGGTTTACAGTCTTTCCTCCCCAACTCCTGATCTCATAGTAGAGAATTTAACAGACATATTGAGCCTCCCTCTAATGTCCCAGTTCCTTAACTTGTTCATGTCCTATAAGCTATTCCCCCACCTCAGTTCAGCTACATATTGAAATGGTCAAACCCTTAATTTTGCCATCACCTACAAACAAGTATTCTACTTCCATGTTCCTGAACTCTCCAATTCCTTTACCTGATCTTAATCTTTCTGTCATTCCCTCTGTCTTTCTCTCTGCCTCACAGCCCCTAATCCTGTTCTTTATTCTCATCATGATCGTCAATCCCTCCTCCACCCCTCAGTTTTCTCCCAGGGCATTACCATTATACTGTCTACACTTTTCCCTTCTCTAGACCCTTTGGTGAACCTGTTCCACTCCATACCATACTCCTTTGTCCCTTCCCCCCTTATCCTATTGCTAATCTTGCCCTGCTAAGCCCTGACCTTAGATCATTCCCACCATCCTCTACTCTCACTCCTGTTCATGTGCTACTGAATAAAGCTGGAATAAATCACAAAACCACACGGAATAGGTTTACTACCAAATTATGTTACATAATCTCAACTGGGGCTCTCACTCCAACAAAGCCATCCTTTTGCACTTCCCTAATAAATTCACTATCCCACTCACCACTATGAATATTCCAAATGATTTCATCCCTCCTCAAGTCCCGTAGCTCTCCCTTCCCTTCGCCTTCTCAGCTAAGAATCTTGCCTCATATTTCACTGAAAAACTCTAAGTCATTTGCCAAGAGCTCCCTCTTCTCCCCTCCTCATTTCACATCACTCAAATGCCTTCCCTTATTGACACCTCCTTCACTCGCCTCCTTCACTCCTGTCCCCCGTGAAGAGCTCCTTCTTGCCAAGGCAGGTGTGTACAAGCAATCCTATTCCATTCCATCTTCAGCAGATTCCCCTTCTGTTGTCTACTGTGTGCTTCCCTACTGCCTATGAACATGCCCATGTCTCCCCCGTCCTTAAAAAATTCTCACTTGATCTGTCCATCCCCACACCATTGAATATTTGTCATCCCTTTCATGGCTAAACTCCTTGAGAAAACCACATGCAATCGGTAGCTTGACTTCCTTTCCTCTTACTCTCTGCTCTATAGACTGGCTTCTGACCTGACCTTATCAGTCAACTGAAACTGCTCTTTCCCAAGTCACCAATCATCTCTTAATGGCATTTTCTCATTACTCATCCTTCTGGACCTGTCTGCAGCTTTCGACGATGTCAGTCACACTCATACCCTGCGTGCTCTCTTCTCTGGGTTTTCATGCCACTGTTCTCCTGGTTTTCCTCCTACCTAGCAGATTGCTCCTTCTCATTCTCCACTGAGGAGTGTGTATTCTTCTCTACTCTTAGAGATATGTGTCAGTTCCTTAGAAATCATAAAAGTCAGACTTTTACCTGCTATGTTCACTTCAAATATTTTCCCCCAATCTGTTTCTTTTCATTTCAATGAGACAGCTTTTCATTGTGCAAGCCCTTTATCATATATAATCCGATCCATACAGGTTTTCTACAATGGTTTCTTCTCTTTGATTGGTTAAAACAAAGTCCCTCCTCTCCAATTCAATCCAACAAGCATTTCTTCAACGCCTACTATATGCAAAGCACCGTGCTACATTGTAGAGATACAAAGATTCAAAAGAAAGATGGTCACTGTGCTCAAAGGACATTCTAGTTTTTTTATGACAACCAAGACACTTTGATTTTCTTCCATATGTATTGTGTGAGATGTGAGTCCGAATCAATATTTTGCCATAAAACCAGAAAAATATCATCTTCAACACTGAACTTTCCTGAAATTATTTTACAAGCTGCAGAGAGAAAGCCACACAAACCAGGAAATGCTTTTTATCAAAGTAAAAGCAAATTGTGAATGTAAGGTAGTCCCCCCAATTACACATGGAATTCTATTAGTTACAGTCAATAAGAAAAGACTATGTGATCCACCTCATTACTCGATTCTATGACTTGCCAAGAGAAGAGATCATTTATAATGTTAACCCTCTGTTGTGTAAAAGTTTAACCACTCAAACTAAAAATAATGCTATTTCTGATGAAAAGAAATGACTAAAATATACTTTCAGACAATGCTCGGTAAGCCGATGCAGAACAGAGCCATGGCTCTGAAATGAATGGGGTGGAAGTTGCATTGGAAAAATTGGAAAGACCAGAGCTACAAGGTCTCTTGAAAATTTTCTTCACTGACTTTTTGCAGTGATAGCACATATAACATGTTTCCCATGGGCAGATCGCCAGAACTATTATTTTAACATGAGCAAATAGACTAGCAAGCTTTCTGGGAAAGAGTTTTCCCTCATTCTCCAAAAGGAATCATCAATTCGAACGGCAGCTCCAAAGTTGTAGGCAGAAAGCTCTGGGCAAATCCGTCTTTCATTTTTATGCAGCATTTTCATAAACTGGTCAGAACCGGAAGGGACCTTAGAGATCTCTTTGTATAGGGGAAAAAACAGGCTGAAGAGAGTTTAAGTGACTCTCCCAAGGTTACACAGATAAAATTAGGGAAAAGCTGAGCCTGGTGGGCCACCACACTGCCTCTTTTGCATACCCCCAAATGAAAAGATAGCATTTAAATTCTCAAGCTTCTCTTTTGGGTAAAGGAAAAAAATATGGCCGTCAACTTTCAAATGCTAATGGATTTACCATTAAGTTGTATTCACTTGGGAGAATAGCCCCATTCCCTCATATTAAGAATAGTAAGTGATTCATCTGGGCATATAGTATGATTGCCTTAAACTTTTGGCACAGAGCAGGCATCCAGATGATCACAGTCCACATTTCATCTTGCACTTGTACATTTTCAGAGCTTTACTTACATTGGCAAGTCAGGTCAACACCATGTACCAGGCACTGTGGTAAGGGCTGGGGAAACAGAGAAAGGTAAGAAACAAAAAAGAAACCAGAATCCCCCTGCATGACCGCCGAGATACTGTGAGAGCATCCCACCGGTATCTTGAGCACCCTAGAGCACCAGGGAGGAGATGCCCAAATGGTCAAAAGGAAAACATTGGTTTCATTGGCCCATGCAGGCCGTATGAGCTCCGCGCCCATCTTTTGGTGGGAAACCACCAGATGGCAGCAGACTCTGCTTGAGAACGCGCTGAGCAGAGGGGACCCAAGCCAGGAAATGCTCCCTGAGTAGATGATGATTGTAATGAGCCCGCTAAGTGGCTGCTGCCAGCTTGGCTGAGGGGTGGGGGCAGATGGGCTTAGCTGGGCCAGCTAGCATCACCTTGGTCAGCAACCCCTTCCATTTCTCAAAGTGCCAGGTCTTCTCAGCCCATCTGTCCCCAACCCCCTTGGAAGAGACCATTTCTCATTGCTCTGTTCCTCCAGTGTGTTGGTAACACGATGCAGACAAAATGTGCTGAGGTTGGTGACACTGGATCTTAGCTCAGGTCCCAGCCTCGGTACTTATTACCCGTGTGACCTTGTGCAAGGCCCTTCTCCTCTCTGAGCCTCAGTCTCCTCCTATGTAAAAGGAGAGGGCTGGACAAGGTGCTCTGTGAGGTCTCTCCCAGCTCTGATCTCTGTGATCCCAAGTCTCAAGCAGCACTCCATCTTTGGGCATCCAGTTCCTTTTGGAGTCTGCATCCAGGGTGCACTTCATTCCTGCCTGAACGCTTAGCCTCACAGTGAGCAGAGAGAGGACTGTTGGGGATATTGTACAAGGCCCTTATTGATTTCTGTTCACAAACATCCTACCCTGAGGTGCTAATTAGGCACTATGTATTGCATATCCATAGCAAATACCCAGTGTGTTTTTCCATACAAATAAATCTGTGGTCAAGGGGAACCAGTTGCTGGGTGCTGGTTGGAGGTAGGTGCCAAATGTTCCCAGAAGATGGCAGGCTGTTGTGGATTTGCCTGAAATGTCCCTATTGTACAGCTTCCCCACCAACCACAAGGCAGCTTCAGTAAGCCTTACGACAGCCCGACAGCCTGACCTAGCAGCTGGCGGGAATCACAGAAAAATGCAGGGCCCCTGCCTGAGTTAAATGGGCCCCACCCTAAGCTCAGACAGGTTGTCTGCTTTTATCCAATGACTATACAGTAATTGAGGGCTTTTTGCTTCCCACAAGGGCTAAGCTCCCCTCAGTAACTGGAATAAATGCTGTTTGTTGCTCCCCAAGACTTCTCAAATGACCAGCTGACAAACTGCACTCTCAGTGGGCGACTTTCCTCCACCTGTAATTCCAAATAATGGTCATTTCCAGAGCTGCTCAGAAACCTTCGGCAAGTCTGCCATCTGCCAAATGACAGGGTTGGATTCGGTAGCCTCTAAGGTCCTTACCAACTCTAAAAGGACTAATTAAAAGTTCACAAGTGCCCTTTCAAGGACTCAAGAGGGTACAGGCAGCACTTTCCAAGGCCGTACATTGCTCCAAGAAGGGTTTTACAAGCTGAAGGCTGGGCAGAGAAGGGGCCAGGAAACCACACGCTTAGAACAAGGCCTTCTAATGGCCATTGGACTGCGTTCCAAGCCTTCTCTTCTCCTGTCTTTCTAATTCTTTCTCCCAACTCTTTATTTCTTCTTTTAATAAATTGTGTTCCTCTAGCTCTGAGCATCCAGCAATGAAGCATCAGCTGAGATCAGAACTGATGCTAGGGCATCTTTTGAATCTCAACTACCTTGAAAATCATCCCAAGTGATTGTCTCCAAGGCTGCCCTAATGGGATGCTTGCTTCCTCTGGTTTGGCCCTGGATGGGCCCTGTGATTTTAGTGCTGTAGGGAACCCCCCCTCTACTGAGAGAGCTGCTCGGCAGCTTAGAGTCCAAGAGTCATCCCTTAGGAGACTTGCCCCGGGGTCACTCGGCCACTGTTTGTCAGAGGAAGGACTTGAGCCCAGGGTCTCCTGACTCCAAAGTGGGTAATGCCATGTTGCCTTCTTAGTGGAAAAATGGAAAAATCTCCTGGTCACAGAAATAATAGCAACCAAGGACGAGCTATGCTTCTGCTTCCCTGCCTCTGGAATTTAGAGGCAGGATATCGGCTTATGATGCTTCTCATATGTGTTTGAGTTCTTCAGAAGGAGGAAGCAACCAAGTGGACCTGTTCTGTTTGTCTCCTAGAAGGCCCCTCTGCATAACAAACTCCAAATGCCCCAGAAAGACCTTGCTAGCTTGCCTTGGAAGCCTGCTCCTTAAATTAGGGCCACTCACTGTAGTAATTGAATGAGAGTTTTCTCTGTGAGTCCAAGGAGTTTTAAAGTGATGAGCCTTGAGCAGTCTCTCTCACCCATTTTAATTTACATTTGGTGGCCAGAGCCTCTTGGCATGAGTGATTATGTGCTAACTCAGCATCCAGACTGGGGAAGGGAAAAAGAAGGAAAGTCACTCGAGCCAAAGGAGATTTTTAAACGCTATTCTTTCTTTCTTTTTCTTTCTTTCGTTTTAGTTTTCAACATACACTTCTATAAGATTTTGAGTTCTAAATTTTCTCCCCCCTCTTCTCTCCTCCCCCCTTCCCAAGATAGCTTGCAATCTGATACAGGCTCTACATGTACGATCATATTAAACATATTTCCACATTAGTCATGTTGTGAAGAAGAATTAGAACTAAAGGGAAAAACCACAAGAAAGAAGAAACAAAAAAAAGAGAAAGAGAAAAAATAGTATGCTTTGATCTGCATGAAAACTCCATAGTTCTTTCTCTGGATGTGGATAGAATTTTCCATCATGAGTCTTTTGGAATTGTCTTAGATCCTTGCATTGCTGAGAAGAGCTAAGTCTATCAAAGTTCGTCGTTGCATAATGTGAATGTTTCTGTATACAGTGTTCTCCTGATTCTGCTCACTTCACTCAGCATCAGTCCATATAAGTCTTTCCAGGTTTTTCTTCTGAAGTCTGTCTGCTCATCATTTATTATAGCACAATAGTATTCCATTATATTCATATACCACAGATTGTTCAGCCATTCCCCAACTGATGAGCATCCCCTCAATTTCCAGTTCTTGGCCACCACAAAAAGAGCTGCTGTAAATATTTTTGTACACGTGGGTCCTTTTCCCATCTTTATGATCTCTTGGGAACACAGCCCTAGAAGTGTTATTGCTGGGTCAAAGAATATGCACAGTTTTATAGACCTTTGGGCATAGTTCCAAATTGCTCTCCAGAATGGTTGAATCAGTTCACAACTCCAACAATACATTAGTGTTCCAATTTTCCCACATCTTCTCCAACATTTGTCATTTTCCTGTTTTGTCATGTTAGCCAATCTGATAGGTGTGATATGGTACCTCAGAGTTGTTTTGTATTTCTCTAATCAACAGTGATTTAGAGCATTTTTTTCATATGACTATAGATTGCTTTAATTTCTTCATCTAAAAACTGCCTGTTCATATCATATATTCTTTACAGCCCACTAGAGATAGGAGTGGGATACAGGGCCCCTCCAAATCTGCCTTCGGTTTGAGATGGTGGGCAAGCAGCTCCCACAGGAGCTTCTGAAATTGCCCCCTTTGTCCAGGAACATTCTTGTCTGTGCTGCATCATAGAGATACTCTTTGCTCTTTTGATGATTAACGAGGAAGGTGTTACCTGTGATCTCCACTTCCAGTCATTGGGTGAGGGAGATAAGACTTCATCATCCAATAATGGAAGCTGTTCAGCAAGATCCCTGGACTCAGTGGCCTCTGAGATCCTTTCTAGCTTGAAATCCATCATGCCATGATCCAACAGAGAGGGGAAAGCCTAATTACAAATATATCTAGGTATCAATATGTGTGTGCACATGGATACATCCATGGGCATGTGCCCATATAGATCCTCTAGCCAGATGGATCAATTCATTGGCATCCCCCAGTGGAAGTGTGGCAGTTGAGGTTACCAGATGTGCAGGAGCAGGCATGCTGTATATACATGGTAGGCAAGGCCACAGAAACCACCAGCCAGACACTAGGAAATGAATCCCAGTAGTCAGAGTTTAAGAGGTCCTCTAACACCCCTTCTCCAAACTTCCTGTTTCTCTTACTTCTAGTCCCTCAGATTAGTATCTTTGGGACCATCTTGGATTATTTCCCCTCTTCATCTAGTAAACGGCTATGTCCTGTTGATTCTGCCTCCTGACTTCAAATCCAGCCTCAGACACTTGACACTAGCTGTGAGACCCTGGGCAAGTCACTTAACCCCATTGCCTCACCAGGAAAAAAAAATAAAGGAATAAAAAATAGGATTAAAAAATCAATTTTTAAAAAGGGGAGGGGGGCAGCTAGGTGGCGCAGTAGATAGAGCACCAGCCCTGGATTCAGAAGGACCTGAGGTCAAATCTGGCCTCAGACACATAACACTAGCTGTGTGACCCTGGGCAAGTCACTTAACCCCATTGCCTAAACCCCCCCCCAAAAAAAAAAGGAAATAAGGAAATCATCCCCTTCTGCCCTTGTCTCAGGCCCTACCACCCGACAATTGGGTTTGTTTTTTTGGGGACCAGCTAAGAACTCCTCTCCCCTCGAGGTGGGTAACAAAGGGCAGGGCAAAGCTTCTTGGATTCCACTCTGAACTCCTTGTACAACATGTTGCTGCCAGCATCAGATAACCCCCTCTCACTGGTCACTTGCAGGATCATTGACTTGGAGAAAGCCTACACTTCTGGTTTAGCTGATGGACTGCCAGGGATCTTAAGGCAACTTCTAGTCCTTGTCTTCAGAGGGCCTGACACAGCCTAGAGAGCGAACCATTCCAGAGTTCCTGAGGATCCAGACCTGATGGGGTCCTGCCCCCCCAACCCAGAGAAAAGGTGGCTCCAGAGTTCCTGTGGATCCAGAGCTGACAGGGTCTGGCCCCCCCAACCCAGAGAGCAGCAGCACCATGAGAAGACTCCCTACTATCCAATGTACTGAGACTAAACTTGGATGCCATATCCACTGAAGATCTGAACTGGCCTGATGAAAATAGGATTGGCTGGGGGGGGGGACTGGTGGGATAGCATAACATACAGGAAGTCGACTTGTCACACTAAACACTGTGAACATGTGTACGCTGACCAATAAATAGATGCTTGTCCTTTGGGGGTGGCATGGGCGTTTTTGGTGGTTGGTTTTTGAGCCCAGCCATTCACAGATCTAACCCCACCAACGATCAGCACTGGAGCTTTGACCTCCCCCTCTGACCCAAGTTGTTTCGCCCCTCCCTAGGCAGCCCTGGGAGCCTGCCACGTTGGTGTCCAACCTCAGGATTTCTGAGCTCACAACCCACCAGCGTCAGCCTCCTTGATTACAGTGATGCGACCATAAAATCTTATCAGACTCAGTTATTTGGCGACAGATGGTTTTGTTTGCTTCCCAGTGGGCCCAGTCTGTGGGGCCCATTGGCCGGACACACATGCCTATGGCATAGAGTCAAAAGCAGAGCAGTCAGTAAGCAGAGTAAAAGCCCAAAGGCAAGCCTAATCTGAGGAAGGGTTAGGATGTTGAAGTAGCATCCAGACAGCTGGGCTTTGCTCAGAGGTACAATGCAAGCCTTTTGACACATGTGGAAACTCATGTTTGCAATTTGACTCCTTAAATGTGCTAGGGGAGCTTGCCCTTTAGAGGAATCCAACAAGAAGTCCTCATCTGTGATTACTAAGTGCATTCACATTCTGGTTTATTCGGCTTGGGCCAAGAAGGAGCTGCCCATATCGAACTCTTCTGCCTAGGAGATCAGAGGGTGGCGAGGAGGCAGGAGAGGTCATTGCAAATGGTGCCCATTCTCGTGACCTCTGCCTTCATGATAAGATCTACTGATGTCACAAGTTACGTGTGGCATGGATTCTTGTTGAATGTCAGGGTGGAACTTTATTTTGCAGTAGCATAACTATGCTTACAGAATTGATTGCTTTTTTGAAAACTGAATTACCCCCTGAATTGTTATAATGAAGGAGCTGCATAACTGCCCCTCTCCTTGTGCTATTGCTGGATATCGTGGGGTTGAATGTGGCTATATTTGGAGCTGTGTCTTGGCTGAAGCTCAGTGGAAGTCTGACTCCCCAGGGGGTTTGTGATGAAAGCAGGGAGTTGTTTTCCAGGTGAATAATCACCTAATAAACTGGGAATCTTGGGTCCTGCCAGTGATTGAGGAGTTGTCCCAGTCCTGTAGGTCTATGGCTTACATCAGGAGGCCAGTGAAGTCAATACCATGGGAGAAAACATGACTTTGTGTAGGTCACTTTGCTGGTAAGGGGTAGGAGAGAAGTGCCTTACCAATAGGTTCTTGTCCTCTGGCTGTATTCAACTGAAACCAGGTCATGCTGGTTCTTTGCACAATCTAGGCCCAGAGTGATCCTGAGGAATCCAGTGACTCATTAAATGGCTATCTGAAGAGCCCGTGGCATTTAGGAACTGAGGGTGCAACATAGAAAGAGGGGACTTATTGTTGTTTACTGCTGTGGAAAGCATTCAATGCATTAGGGCCTTCCTTGAGAGGTGGTGGGGGTGGGGGGCAGCAAAGTGGATAGGATTGGCCTTCGAGTCAGGAAGACCTAGGTTCCAGGCCTACCTCTTGCACATATTGGCTGTAGGACCCTGGGCAAGTCATGTAACTTCTCTCAGTGCCCCAGACCACCCTTTAAGGGTCAAGTTGCAGACCAGTTTACCACTGCACTGCAGTGGTAAAGGGAATTCACTTGCTGCCAATGAAATCATATAGTCTAAGGATGAAGGGTATGCCCGGAATAAGTTGGCATTTTGTGTTTTTCAGTTTTACCAGGCTACCAATGATAACGACAGCCCTTGATGTCCCCATTACAAAGAATCCAAGGGATCTGAGCTCAAGCTGTCAAGATATAACATATTAAAAAACAAAGAAAAGGATGCTGGTAGAAGAACACTGTACAGGGTAACAGCGACATTGTGTGATTACCAACTTTGATAGGCTTGGCTCTTCTCAGCAATGCAATGATCTAAGACATTTCCAAAAGACTCATGATGCTATCCACGTACAGAGAAATAACTGTGGAGTCTGAATGCATACTATTTTCTCTCTTTTTTGTTTTTTTGTTTCTCATGGTTTTTCCCTTTTGTTCTTATTCTTTTTTCACAACATGACTAATATGGAAATATGTTTAATAGGATTGTACGTATTGAGCCTATATCAGATTGCTTGCCATCTTGAGGAGAGAGGAGGGAGGAAGGGAGAAAAAAAATTGGAACTCAAAATCTTATAAAAGTGAATGTTGAAAACTATTTTTACATGTAACTGAAAAAAAATCAAAATATAATTAAGTGGAAAACCCAAAGAAAAGGATGCTGGTGGCTTTTCAGAAAATGTGGGATCAGAGGAGAGTCATGCATACTAATAAAGGGCCAGCCCACCTGTTCCAGACACCCTGAAGGAAAGAGAATGCTGTTCATCTGGAACAGGTGCACGGTCAGGACCGCTGCTAATTTCAGCTCTGCGTGTGGGGATTTAATATGTTGGGGCCCCTTAGGGAGGTAAGCATCGGCAAATGACTGTGTATAAAAATGGAAATCACTTGGGAGTTTCACCACCAAGCCAGATATAGAACACAGTGGAGGGGCTAGCTGAGAGGAGGCGTAACCCACAGAGGGTCACAGGCTGAAACGGGTCTGCAGTATCAGCCATTCAGCTCCCCTTCACTCTGGGGGAGCCCTGGGAAACTAAATAGCCACCTTTCATGTTTTTGGTTGGGTGTTTGTTTTTTTTTTTTTTTGGCACTTGGGGTTAAGTGACTTGCCTGGGGTCACACAGCTAGTAAGTGTCAAGTGTTTGGTCTGAGGTCACATTTGAACTCAGGTCCTCCTGACTTCAGGGCTGGTGCTCTATCCACTGTGCCACCTAGCTGCCACCTAGCTGCCCCCTCACCTTTCATGTTTTGGGCCAAGAAAGCATGTCTAGCAGACAACACTATCTCAGGCATGGAAATTCTTGTGTGACAAGGCTATGATCCAAGTTACAGTTTAGACTTCCTTCACAATGGCATTTATCTCCTTTGGTTCCTTCAAGAAAGTTCCTAGCTCTATGCAATGCTGTGTCCTTTGCTGGAAGTCCATCCCAAGGCTGTTCATGAAAGCTGAGTCCTTCACACTTATAGGTAAGAAATGACCTTTTGGGCAGGAAGAGGGGGACTTCTAGGACAGAAACAAATATGCCATGTGAGGACATCAGTCTTAATAAGGATCCTTTTAATTAGGCATCTTAACCACACATTCATACATAGAGCAAGAATAGAACATCTGCTCCCCTTTCCTAATTGGTACAACATGCTAGGGATCACAGATGCATATTTGACATGTTTTTGTTCTGCTTACCTTTCCAAAACACACACACACACACACACACACACACACACACACACACACACACACACACACACCCCACAAAGAGCAATCTACTACCAAGTAAACATTTATTTGCCCATTTTACAGAAAGGAAAACTCAAGGCCCAGAAGATGTTAATGTTTTGCCCCAAGCCCCAATGGTTCAGTGGCAGAATCTCAGGGTTCTTGACTTCCTACTTTAACATGCTTAGCTCACACCTCCTTTCATGAGACACTCTTTAAAGAAAAGTCCTGTCTTTTCTGTCTAGCAGCTCCATGCTGGACCGGGATGGGGAGGGAGAGAAAGGAAGAGAAGGCCTTTGTGTGATATAAGCTTCATTGCCCTGGCGATACCATTTTAGCTTGATTTTTTCTTATGTAGTTAGGATCTCTTCTTTGCAATGGCTTGTGATGAAGCATCTTTCCTTATCTGGGTTTTTCAAGGTCCAGCAATAGCAGTACAACAGATACAAAAGGCATACATTTCTCTGAAGCTAAGTTCATTACCCAGAAATGCCCCACTGTCAGCTTGCTCCCTCAAGTAGAGAAGTGGCCCTGAGTTTCTGCTTTTCCCCAAAGGCAGACAGATGACCCAGTGTGATTCAACTGCTGTTTCCTTTGGAGAGGGCTGGAGCCTCCTCTGAGCCTGTCTACACGAGTGTTGCTTTAGTATTTAGATACAAAAAGCAAGTGCTTAAAACCCAAAGGGCCTTTTTCTTCCTTAGATAATCAACCATTTTGCAGGCAAGCTACCTTGTCTCATTCCCGGGCCTTTCAAGGATCCAGTGTCTCCCCCAACAATAGAATGTGGGTTTGGGTAGCCAGGGGTTTCTGCAGGGCTCGGGGGCTCTTGTGTCACTATGGAAACCTGGCCTCTCTACCAGCTGCCTCTTCCAGGCAACGAGAGACCTGTCCAGCGTCTCACAGTCAGGGTCAGGCCACGCGAATAAGAGCGAAACAGAACCATGAGAAGGTATGGGCAGTGTCCCTGCCTCTGGGAGCGCGGTGAGGAGCTCTCCCCCAGCTCACAGAGCCCCTGACCAGTGACACCTGCCCCAACTTTAAGGGGCGGGGATCCGGCTGTGCATCTCAACATCGGTGAACTGGGGGCTGCTGCCGGTATTCTCGGTGGTGATGGGAGAGATGACATGTTTAAGACGCAGGAGCATAGTAAAGAGCAGGATGAGCAGAATAGCCAGTAGACTCAGGAACAAGCCGACATACACGTAAAGGTTGGAGTACTTATTGGCTGTGGTGTCAACCTCTGTTGCCACTGTGGGAAAGTGGGCCCTGCCAGTGAGGTTTGCATGGTGACGAAAGTAGACCTCAGTCATCACTCAAGACTAGAGTTAATGCCTAATCCTCTTCTGCTAGATCCCTCTCTGAATTCTGCAGCTTCTTTGGCTAGTCTCCACATTCATAGGGCAGTTTAACGGATTCTGCACTGTGCTGGGGTCCCTTTAGAGCATAGTACTTCAGAGGGCCTTATGTGGCTAGGGCTGAGCTCGAACTAGGTGGCAGTCTCAAATGTAGCAGCCAGGGACTTTGGGCTGTTAGCCCTAAGACAAGAAGCTCTCATCTTCATTTTTTTCCACCAGCGAGAACGGGAGCCCTTTATAACACTGATGCCTGAGGCGGGTGGGAGGGAGAGAAGGGATAGGTCTAATACCTGACTTTAAGGCTAACCACTTTATTACAGGATAACAGACTTCTCCTCAGTCTGAGGGTGGGAGTGGGGAAGTGATTTGACCCACCCTCAGTCTAGATGATTCTGTCCCCACTTCAGATGTGAGTTGAAATATTGGACCTGGGGGTCCCTCCTGACTCTAAGCTTCAAGGATTCTCCAAGACTATGATCTGGATCACATGAAAATGAAAATCTCTGCAGGATTTTTTTTGGGGGGGGGTGTCTGGCTTATTGTATCTAGCCTCCAATTTGGCATTCTCTCTCAACCTTCCCCTAGAAAGGAAGTCATCAGACCCTTGCCACAGTGCCACAGTGGGGTATTTGGAAGTCTGTGGGACACACTCTTCATGCACACTCTCTTCTCCCCTCTGTCCTTAAGTTGAAGGGAAAATGTCAGACCTGAAGACTTTGCGGTGGGAGTGGTCGGGAAGAAGTTGGTTTCACCAGTTTGGTGCTCTGGAGACCTGGGTGTTGAAGTACATCTAAAGCTTTGCCTTCCTGCAAACAAACACATAATTGGAGAAGCAAGTGTTTAAACAAATACAGAGAGAGACATTTCCCTAGGAATAAAGAGCTCTCTGGGGAAGGTAGTTGGCTGTGGTCGAGACAATTTTAGAAATACTTGAAGGTTTTATGATTTGGAACCTTTGCTTTTCTTGGACATGTGCACTGAAGGTAGGGAGCAGCTCAAATCACCAAACTCAATTAGCCATCAGTCCTGCTCATTCAATCAGCCGTTTGTCATACTGTACAGAAGGCCCCGATAATAGGGTTGATAAGGGCAGTTGAAGATCAAGAAGGCAGCCGCTTCAGAGCCTGGGAAAGGGAGAGGAGATCATATCTGATATTCATGGCTGAGTGGCTCCTTGATCAAGACAGGTGGGACATAAGGAAGATGCATCTTGCTGTCATGTGAGGGATGATTTGGGGGCCTTAGGGGCTCTCAGATAGGCAGAGGGGAGCATGTATATAAGGGTCTGAAAGCCATACTTCTGCCAGGCCCAGAATACTAGACCACATTTTAACCAGGTCCCCAAACCCAGGAAGTATCTTTAATATTAGCTGATTACTGAGAAAGTCTCTAGGACTTTGATGACATTGAAAGTGGGCTCATTCCCAATGGAGTTCTAAATGCTATAGGTTGTTGATTCCTTCTAGGAGAAAAATGTCCAAAGCACACATCCCAATGCAGGTTTTTCCTAGAGCAGAGGGGGTGTGTCCTCAGCCTCCATGCAGCCTTGACTTCTCATGTACTCCATGTTTCCTGGGTTCCATAGAGCTGTCTGTTCACTGATGGGACAAGGGACTGTCTGAAGGCAGCAGCCATACCCAATCCTGTGCCTGGGTCTAAGGCAAAGAGAGGTGGTACATGTGTTCTACAAATTTCCCCAATAAAATGTAGCCTGCATCATTTGCTCCCTTTATTCCCATTATGACAAGGCATACTGCCTACACTATTCGTGTCCTCTTCCAATTCATGTGCTTAGGGAAGGATGAGTCAGGAGAGGGGTAGGAACTGGACCCCCAGATTCATGGATGTAGGGAACTTAGAATCTTAAAGAGCTTCCTAGAATGCCAAGAGCTTGAATGACTGTCTGCTATAGCAAGCTACACTCTTCAGATGGAAATCACTGATAAATAAATTAGGATCCGTCCCCATGCTGATGTCGCCAAGTGCAGAAGGAAAGTCAGGCCCTCATGCCTTTGCCCAGGCTATGCGCCCTGCCTGGAATGCTCTCCCTCTTGCAATCCCTCACTTCAAGGGCCAGCTTAGGCACCACCTCATCATGGCAGCCTTTCCACAGTTACATTCTTTATATCCTCCGATGGTCTTGTATTTGCTTCTCTGGATGCATATTGCTTTCCCCGGGAGAATATCAGCTTTTTGAAGGCAGGAATTGTTTTTCACTGTCTCTCTGTCCCCCCAGCACCTACAAATAACATAGTAGGGCCTTAACAAATGCCTGTTGAGTTGAATCGAATTGACCATGAAGCTCAGTCCTGGAGTTCGGCTGCACAGTGAAGCCAAAATGTTGGCCTTGACCCTTCCAACAAGCTCTAGGAGAAATCTGCATTGAGACGTGTGATTTGGACTTTCTGGAGACTGTGACCTGTCCCACCCTTGATGGTATTGGGCCTTCTACTGGCTCTCAATGCCCAGGGGCCAGCAGGAACAAGAGACTTGTTTATACCCAAGCAAATCAGTGGGCTCATTTTCTGTGGGCAAAGAGGGCAAAGCTAGCTACAGGGTCTCTTCATTAGCCAAGGCTTCCTGGCTTTGGTGTGCTCACACACACACACACACACACACACACACACACACACACACACACACACCCCTCTAATCCCCGTCGCAATAATCCCAGTAGGACCTTTACTATTAATTCCAGGAAGTGAAACTTGACCTTGGTATATCATCAATTGTCATCCCCCAAATGAGATGCTAATCACAATGACTCAGGAAGTCCATCTGTCAAGCAGAGAGCTGGGGAAGGAGATTGGGGGAGGGCGAAGGAGCTGACCCGAGCATCTCTGGATGAGACTGATGCAGGTTCCTGGCCTGCCCCTCCATTCCACGGAGACCTGCTGCTGAGCTGGGGGCTCAGGCTTCAAGTTCCCGTCCCCCCAGACCAGGTATCCTTCGGCCCAGCCTGGCCTCTTTCATCACATTCCAGAACTCACTCAGTATAACCTGACTCCAATGCACTGTTGGAAAAAAGGACGGGGTCTCTTTTCCCATCTAGCCCCTCAGATGGTCTTCGTTAGCTTCCACTTTCCAGGCCAATTCTGACTTCAGGTTAATTAACAAACCTACATGGCTTCAAATGGGCATTTTCTCACCTCAAATTCCCCCCCCCCACCATGGACACTTCCTGCTCCCAATGATTAGGGAAGATCCAACCACGTCCTTCCCCTACTCTATAAACTCCAGTGACTCTCTATTGCCTCTAGGATAAAATGTAAACTTCTCTTTTGGGCTTGGAAAGCACCACGCAGTTTGGCGCCAGCCTTATCTGCATGACTCTGCTTCTAGTCCGCTCCACGCTCATTCAACCAGGCAGGGTGTTCTGCCTGAATTCTCTGACTTGCTTCATTGGCCAGCTATTCTCCATTCCTAAAAAAATCTTCCCTCTTCAGCTTCATGTATAGAAGCCCTCACTTCGTCATTTGTCCTTGGTTCAGAAGAGGACCATGGCATCAGGAAGGTGATGCCATGACATACAAGTGAATTGGATTGAAGTGAGGGAGGGCTGTGCAGAGTCACCAGCCTCATTCTCTCCTCTGGAGCCAGCTGGGTCAGTGGCCAGACATAGATCAGACGACTGGAGGTGGCCCTGGATGCAGTAGGAGACCTTGGCCTTTTTAAGTTAAGGTCTTTAACAGGTAAGAAATGAGGCAAAAAATGGCCTCTTTTAAGATTTAGTCCAAATACCACCTTCCTTCCAGTCAGGGACTCTTCCCTTTTTTTACATCCTGAATCCCTTTGGCAGCTGAGTGAAAGAATCAGGCTTTCAAATGGATAAAATGAAATACACAATAGCAGAAAGGAAAGCAATCATTGAAATAAAAATGTAGGGGTTTCCCAGGTAAATTCACGGACTCCCTAAAGTTGATCCACAGAGCACCCCCAGGGTTTGTGTAGGAAGCCTTTCTTCCTTCCTCCACAACTGCTATGTATTTCTTCTGTATCTACACATGGATTATATGTGTTACATATGTTACATATATTTTATAATACATATGTATGTATTTACATACACATGTATCTACATGCTGTCCCCCCAATAGAACAAAAGCTTCTTAAGGGTAGAAACCTTTCTGTTTTTGTCTTTATATTTCCGGCCCTAGCACAATGCCTAGCACATAGTAGGTGCTTAAGAAATGCTTGGTGACTGATGAAGGAAACAAACCTTTATTAAGCGCCTCCTCTGTGCCAGGCACTGTGCTAATGTACAATGTGCTAATCACAAGTGTTTTCTCATTCAGTCCTCACAACAACCTTTGGAGATAAGTGCTATCATTATCCCCATTATACACTTGAGGAAACTGAGGCAGAGGGCAATTAAGTGACTTACCCAGGGTCACCCAGCTAGTAAATGTCTGAGACTGGATTTGAACTCATGTCTTCTTATCTCCAGACCCATCGCTCCATTCTTTGTGATGCCACCTAGCTGCCTCTGCTTGATTGACTAACTGGTGGTCCCACTGGGGCTCTGCCCTCTCTCCACTGCAGCGCCACCTAGCTGCCCTACCCCATAGGACAAGGGAGGAATGAAGTGAGCGGCAGTACCAAAGGCCTAGATTTCTAAGGACAGAGTTATCTTCAGTAGGGGCTCAGAGCCTAAATCCTCTCAATAAATCGACTGCCTCGACTTTCCCAGGGGTTCTGCTGCTCCCAAATAGGAACTATTGGCCACAAGGAGAAAGTGTAAACTCTTTGTTGTGGCATTCAAGGCTTTCTTTTTACATTTTTTTAATCAAAAATCTGCCTTTTCTCTTTCCTACCTCCCCTCCTCCCCCCATTGAGAAAGAAAAAAAAATGTTACAAATATGTATAGTCCAGAAAAACAAATTCACACATCTCTGTCTGTTATCTAAATTCAAAGCTTTCTGTGATCTAACTGTACCCTATGGCCCCAGCTTTACAGATTCTTCTGTTCTCCTTCACTTACCTTATATTGTAGTCAAATTTGCTATGTTTCCCACCCCTGTGCCTTTGCTTACATTGTGCCCTCTGCCTGAAGTGCCCTCCCCGTGTCCATCTCTGTTAAAATCCTACCCAATCTTTGTGTGCCAGTTCCCATGCCATCTCCTTCCTTCAATTTTTCCTGATCATGTGGTTTTCCCCTCCTTTTAACCTTCCGGTAACATTTTGTATCTCTCCTACGTCACCTCTCATATTTTGGGGAGTGTTGTAGCCATTGGGTGGGTATATGTCATATCCCAGTAGACTGTAATCTCCTTGAGGGTAAGGTTCATATCTTATACTTCTTTGTATTTCCCCTATCACTCAGCCCAAGGGTTTGTACATAGAAGATGTTTTGTGAATATTTGTTGAATGAAATCGCTTACTACAAACACAATGAAATCAGCTCCTAGCACACTCTTTCCTTAGCTCTGGGTCCCTATGACTTGGGAAAGCTCAACCGTGAGTCCCTCTTCCCCAACCCCTTTTCCTTCCCCTAGAATCAAATGCTTGAGATGGAAAGAATTGGGATGAGAGGTTCGAGGACAAACCCTTTTTGTCAGAGACATCACCCTTGAATTTGTGCTCAGGAAGGAATGTGTGGAGAGCCTGAAGCTCCATCAGAAAGGGGAGTCTCAGGTATTCAAAAATTTAATTCTATTTGGAGAGGCTTTTCAATCTGAATCCATGAAGCTTCCTTCCCCCATCTTCTGAGTGAGCCATCGCAGAGTCCTGGTTTCCATAACAGCTCAGCCACAACAATTATTCATTCTACTCCTCTATGCCAGGCCCCTGCAAGGCACTGGTCTCACTCAATTATAGAAGAGATTGGCCTTAATGACAGCTCTCTAGTTCAAAGTCAGCATCACCCCCCAAATGTGTTGTTTCAGGCATCAGACTCATTGTTCACGTTGTACACAAAAACAGCCATTTGATTGACTGCCTGCCTGCCTCACTTGTCAGCCAGGTACCGGGCTGGAAAAGAAGCAGTCTGGAATAAGAACTTCCCAAACAGGAAGGCGGCCAAGCTTCTCTTGGCTAACTAGGGAATGAAAGTACTGGCATTCTGCATTTGTATCCTCGGGAAAGAGGAAAGACTTTGTGGGCAGAAACAGTTCAATATAGGCCAACAGATCTACAAGAGAGCTCAGAGGCCATGTAGTCCAAACCCCTCATTTTATTGAAGAGGAAACTGAGGCTATGGGAAGTTAAGTGACCTCCCCAAGGTCACACAGGTACTATGAGAAGAGGTGGCATTTGAACCCACTCCTCTGACTCTAAAGCCAGTGCCCTCCTTCTTTATTTTAAAGGAGCTTTGTTCTGGGGAAAGATCCAGACATGCCACTTTTCATATCTTCCATCACTAAGGATTTATGAAGCACCTGCTATGTACCTGGCATTGTATCAAGCTTTGGGAAAGCTAGTGAATGAAATGAAATCAATCCCAACATTGGTTATCAGGATGAGAAATGGATAGAAGGCTCTCTAAAATGTGTGTGAATGGAAGAAGAAGAGGTATGAGGGGATAGGACATTCCAGCTAATTTTGAGTAATCGGTCAAAATATTAGAAGGATCAAGTAAATTCTAGCATCAGGTGACATGCTTGAGGCTTTCTGGTGTCTTAATGCCCAACATTATGGGGGGGAGCTTGTTAACAGAATATAGCATATTCTGCAAAATACCAGAAGCACATATGTGCACACATGCAATGTAGATACACCTCTGATTTCTAGATCTTTCCTAGCTGACATGGTAGATTTAGATTTAGAGCTTGGGAGAAAAGCAGGGGCAGTTTTTCCTGTATTCTAGCTTCGTGATTCACTAGCTTCTTGACTAACCTGGGGTGCTCACCTGTTGACTGGAACCTCGGGATCTGCTGCCCTCTCCTTCCAGCTTCTCTCCCCCACCTCCCCTGGCCCACTCTACGCTGGTCCGTGTTTGGGGGAATGGGACAGGAGCCTAGCACTTTTTCAAACTAGTGGTGGAATTTAGCAGGCTCATGGAATGAGCTTGGTGAGTGGCTGGCGGTAGGGGAAGGGGCAGCTTTTCCTTTCACCAACCTGCGCAAAGTTCTGCAAACAAGTAAAGGGGTGTGTGCGTGGGGGTGGGAGTGAATCTTTGCTGTTGGGCGCCTGCATGCACTGAAATCCCAAGTAGCTGCGGAATCGAATCCAGGAGAAATCGAAAGACAGCAGGTGCTTCGGGCTCCCTTTGCCTTTGGAAGCTGAGTGAGGAAGGGGCCGCTGTGGGATAGATTTCAGCGTCAGCCTGGGAAAAAACACCAACCTGCCTTGCTCCAGTTGTTCCTTAATTAACATGCTTGCTCAAATAGGGACTGTCTGCTCTCTCATCCTTCAGGGGCTCCTGGTGCCCCTTTGCTACACCTGCCAGGAGAAAGAACAGAGGCTCCTCCTCTGCGGCAGCCGCTGCCCGTGGGGGCAGGAGGGGGGGGGGGTCGCCAGAAGCTGATGGGATCACATTTCACTGTGTCTTACCTTGCCCGCCAGTGGGATGAATGGCACTCCCTTCTGGAGCTGGCACGGGCAGCCAGCCTGTCCAGGGACACCTCCTAGAACCTGGAGAAATGAGGATGACAGATTTGCTCCATTGGGAAAGTCTTTGCTAATGCTGGCTACTCTGTCTCTTTCCCCTTGCCCCTCAGCTTCTGTTACTACTGCCCCCTCCCAGGGGCATCTTCTACCAGCCTCCTCCTGTGACCCTTTGCCCTTGGGGGCTCTGGGTTGCCATGTCAAACACTGCTCTCTGGCCAGTCCAGAGCCCAGGAGTGGACTAGGATGACTGCTCGCTGCTGCCTAGAACATCGAATACGAGCGGGGAGCTGGAATGAGTGAAATCTGTGGGCTCTCGGGAGGCAGCTCTAAAGTACAGGAGAGGGAGCTCCGGGGCTCTGTTTTGCCTACTTAGCCTTAGCAGGGAGGAGGGAGGAGGAGAGAAGCAAAGTTTGTACGAGCCTCCTCTTTAACCCCTTAGAGACTCCCGGCAGCTTAGGAAGAGACGCGGGTATTTGTCTAACGCTGCCTCACAGGTGCTCCAGGATTGCTTGGCTCTCTTGCACAAGCAGGTATTTTGCTTGGTCTTGGAGCAAGAAGAAAATGGCCCGGAGGAGATGCCATGTCAGTGATTTCATCTTTACCACCAGACCCCGGGCAGGAGAGCTGGGGAGAGCTAAGTTAAGAGCACTGATTTCTTCGAGGCCCAGCATAGACTTAATCAGTGCCTGCTGTGTGCCAGCTCTAGTAGATGCTGTGGAAAGATAGGTAACAACAAGGTAGGCCCTGCCACCAAGGAGCCAATATGCTGTGGAGGAGACAGCATGTAGCCATAGGGGATAAACCCCATGGAGCACGAGGGAATGGGTCTGCAGGGGTTCAGTTGCTTTTATGTAAGTATATATGCTGTCTAAATGTCTAGAACCAGCTGCTGGGGGCCTCCAATAGACAGGATGGGAGTGCCACTGCAGAGAGGGGAACCTAGGCCTATGAACTAGATGGGGGAGTGGTAGGCAGGTTCCAGGAGCCCGACTGAAGTAGCAGGCAGGAATTATATCTATTTGCCCCCTTCAAATATTGGTAGCTACTTCCGTGGTCATTCTTAAAGGAGAGAATAACCCTTAGGTTACTAATGCTTGCCACCTTGTTGCCTTCCCACCAAATGCTAGTTAGACACAATACCATCACAAATAGTGAATAGGAAACAAACCCATTATCCGAGCAAGACAGCAAACCAAAATTGGTGGAGTTATATAGATCAGAACATACCAAAGATACATGAGACTGAGCTTTTCAGCAGGCAGTGAGATAAGCTTGGAGTTCAAGTCAGGAGACAGAACTATCTCACATTCTCAACAGTCTCTAGAATTTCAACCAATGCAGGGCCTGGTGGGGCCAGCTTCCCGTGCTCCATCCAAAGTCTGAGAGGAAAGTCGGTAGTACAGTCCGGAGAGGAATGAAAGTATAAACTGTCCTCCTGGTTCGGTTCACTCTTCATCATGTCGTTGTTTAAAAATACATTTTTATTGAGCTCTTTTAGTTTTATATCACCTACATTTCTCTCAGTATCCCTCCCAAGTAAGCCATCCCAAATAAGAAAGTATATTTTTTAAAGAAAAAGAAGAAGGAAAAGATTTTTAAAATCAGCAAAATGAATCAATATATTGAAAAGGCTGAGATATCTGCACTGCTGCACAGCCCTGGACCTCCCACCTGTGCGGCTTCTCCCCTCTTTCCTTCTTTGCAACTGTACCACCTTCCTTGGGCATGGTTTGGCCATGACTCTTCTTTCTATTTACATTATTGTAGTCACGGTGAATCTTGTTTACTTCGTTCTGCACAAGATTGTGGGACTCTTTCCATGCTTTTCTGTAGTTATCATATTCATTGTTGCTTATAGCCCAGTGATAATCTACTGCATTCACATACCATGGTTTATTGAAACATTTCCCAATTGGTGAGCATCTACTCTATTTCTAGTTCTTTGCTACCACAAAAAGGGCTGCTACAAAGCTTTTGGTATGCATGGGGTCTTTCTTTTTATCAACAGCCTCCCTGGTGTATATGGCTAGCAGTAGAATCTTTGGGTCAAAGGAGATGGATTCTTAACCAAAGAAGGGATAGAGGCAATCATAAAAGATAAAATAGATCATTTTGATTGCATGAAATTGAAAAGTTTCTGCAGAAACCAAATTAATTGTTCTAAGATAAAACAGGAAATGGTCAAATGGGAAAAATCTTTCCATCAAATTTTTCAGATAAGAATTTGGTATCCAAGATATATAGACAACCCACCAACATCCATATATATGTATATGTATGCATGATGCATATGCACATATACATGCATGAATATCTAATGGGGGCTTTAGAGCATGGCCAGATCACCTAACTTTGGAGAGAAGACATACTTTTTTCTATCATATAGTTTCCACTATTGTAGCCAGAACAGACTGTGTCTTTCTAACTGCCACATTGGGATGGTTTCACTCTCTTTCCTGCTAGCTCTTTCTTGAGTTCAGAGAGAGTTGAAGGTGGGCTCCATGAACTGAAGCTGGGAGGGAAGAAGGGCCCCCCCCCTTTTTGGGCCCCAGAAGCAGGCATGGTGTTTGTTTCTGTTCTGTTCTGTTTGTCCGTCTCAGTTCTAGGTAACAGCAGTGATCCTCATGGGACTGGGAGGTTAAGCCATGGCAACCATGAAAGAAGGATTCCAGGAGGGATGCTGAAGCCAGCCAGAGTGCCTGGGACTCAAACCTAAAGGGGCCTTTGGACTTGGGATTTGGAATGCTGCTCTGTAAGAGCTGAACTAAGCTGGGAACCAGAGTAGGAGGGGGTGCACAGGGAGATTATGCCCCAGGTGGTAGAATATGTTTATACATTTGTTATTATAACTTTTGAAGTAAGTTGTCCTTTTTAAAAGCTAATCTGATTGTAAGTGGTTAAATGGAACAGGGCACAAGACAACACCTCCTAAAATTGCAAGTATGCCATCAGCGGGGGCTGGAAACAATGGCAAAGCCTAGACACCCCAAACCCCTACAAACTCCTTTCTGGGGGAAGGGTAAAAGTGTAACATACCTGGCAATGGGGGCCAAGGTAGTCAGTCTTACACATATCTGTTATCTGAGATATATAGACAGCTAATGCACACACACACGCACACACGCGCACACACACACACACACACACACACACACAATCAAAAGCCATTCCCCAATAGACAAATGCTCAAAGGATATGAACAAAACAGTTCTCAAAAGAATTCCAAACTGTTGTAAACCCTATAAGAGAATGCATTAATAAGAAAAAAGCAAATCAAAACAATCGCGTTTCACCTCTCATCCAGTGAATTGGCAGATGATAAAAAGTAGGAATGGTCTGTTTTGGAGGGATGTGCCTGTGGAATGACAGGCACACTAATGCATCATGGGTAGGGCTGTGAATCAGGACCACCATTGTGTAAGGTCATTTGAAATTATTAGAAAATAAAGTGGCTCAAATGTCCATTCCCTTTTACCCACAGATTCCACTACTAGGCATATACCTCAAGGAGGTCATTGACAAAAAGGAAGGCTCTGTATCCACCAAAATATTTATAGTAGCACTTTTTGTGGTAACGAAGAATTGGAAACAGAGTAGATGCCCGTTGATTGGGAAACTGCTAAACAAAGTGGTCTGTGAATGACATGAGATAATACTGTACTGTGAGAAATGGGGAATGTGATGAACACAGAGAAGCATGAATAGGTCTCCATGAACTTATGCAGAGCCAAGAAAATGATCTACACAACGATTTCAACAATGAAAGAACAATCTCAGAGCAACCGAACTTCAGCACTTAGCACAGTGGTACGAGGCAAACCGAGTACTACCAGGGTACATGGTAGGCACTTAATTAATGTTCATTGACTGACTGACAGAGTGAATGTTGCAAAACTACAAAGAACAAGCTTGAGTCAAAGAAAAGAAGACATCTCTCCACCTCATTGCTTTGCAGAGTTGGGAGGTCCGTGGGTATGGAACATTGCCTATATTTTCAGATTATTTTTATGTATTAATGGGTTTTCCCTGGGCAGGTGGTGCAGTAACACTGGGCTTGGAATCAGGAAGACCTGAGTTCAAATTCAGCCTCAGCCATTTCCTAGCTGGGTGACCCAGGGCAAGTCACTTTACCCTGTTTGCCTCAGTTTCGTCCTCTGTAAAATGGGCTGGAGAAGGAAATGGCAAACTAGTCCAGGATCTTTGCTAAGAAAACCCCAAATGGGGTCATGAAGAGTCGGACGTGACTGAAATGATTAAGCAACAAACAGGTGGCAGGTAGGTGGCATAGTGAACAGTGTGCTGGACTTTGCCTCAGTTTCCTCCACTGTAAAATGGGAATAATAATACCTCCCAGGGTTGTTGTGAGGATCAAATAAGATACTATTTGTAAAGCACAGTTCCTGACATATAGTAGGCACTTAATAAATATCGATCTCCTTCCTTACTGTTTTTTCTCTTTTTTTCTTTTAAAAATTATTCCTTGTTATTTGGGATAGTTGAGGAGCAGGAATATAGGAGAAATTCTGGTGATATAAAAACAAAAGCTATCAATACATTATTTTTAAATGACTTGCTCAGGGTCACACAATCAGTATGGTTCATAGGCAGAACTTGGATCCAGAGCTTCCTGACTCTAAAAGCCGGCTCCCTATCTGGCAGCTAAGTGGTGCAGTGGATAGAACACTCAGCCTGGAGTCAGAAAGAGCTGAAGTCAAATGTGGCTTCAGACACTAGCTGTGTGGCCCTGGGCATGTCACTTCACCTCTCTCTGACTCAGTTTCCTCAACTATAAAATGGGGATAGTAATAATAGCACCTGCTTCCTAGGATTGTTATGAGAATCAAATGAGATGATATTTGTAAAAAGCCCTTGGCACAATGCCTGGCACTTGCCAGGAGCAAGTAGTGGTAAAGTCATATGTATGTATGTCTAACTTAGTGGCTTTGGGGAGCCCAGTTCCAAGTTGCTTTCCAGAATGATTAGGCCAATTCACAGGTCCACAGAAAGTGCATTAATATGCCATTTTGCCAAATCCCCTTCAATATTTGTCATTTTCCTTCTTGGTCATCTTTGTCAATCCAATGGCTATGAGGTGGAACCGACTAGTTGCTTTAATCTGTGAATTTCTCTATTAGTGGTTTTGATCATTTTTTCATGTGACTGTTGATAGGTGGATTTCTTCTGAAAACTGCCTGATCACAGCTTTGAGCATTTACCAATTGGGAAATGGCTTTTTTCCTTATAAATTTAAATCAGCTCCTTTCATAGCTTGGAAGTGAGGCTTTCATCAGAGAAATTTGCTGTAAAGATTTTTTTTCCCCAAATATCTGTTTCTCTTATAAATTTTGTTACATTGATACTGGTTTGTACAACAATGTTTTCATTTTGAGTAATCAAAATCATTTATTTTATCTTCTGAATTCTGTCTATCCCTTGTTTGGTCATGAATTCTTCTTCTATGCAGAAAACTGAAAGGAAATGTCTTCCTTGTTGTTCTAATTTGTTTATTATATGATCTTTTATATCTATGTTATGCATCCATTTAGAAAATCTCTTACTATAAAGTGTGAGTTTTGTCTAAAGCTATGTATTCTGCCAGACTGATTTCCAGCTTTTCTAGCAAGTGTGAGAGAATTTTTTTTTGTTCCTCCAGATGAATTTCTTTATTACTGCTCTAGCTCTATAAAATAATCCTTTGGTAGTTTGAGTGCTTTAGTGAATAAGCAAATTAATCTCTATAGTGTTGTCATTTTTGCTCTATTGGCATGCCCTGCCTGTGAACAATTCATATTTTTCCAATTATATGTCTGTCTTTATTTCTGTAAAGAACATTTTGTAGTTGTATTCATATATTATTTCAGTTAATTTTTAGTTGACTCTTTAAGGTTTTCTAGATAGACCGTCACATCATCTGTAAAAAGCAATTGTTTCCTCTTTGCCTGTATTTGCTCCCTCAATTTCTTTTCTTCACCTTATTGCTCTAGGTAGTAGTTGTAGCACTACATTAAACGGTCGTGGTGATGATGGTAAGGCTTTGCGGTTGTTCACTTGTTTCGGTTGTGTCTGACTCTTCCTGGCCGCGTTTGGGGTTTTCTTGGCAAAGATACTGAAGTGGCTTGCCATTTCCTTCTCCAGCCCATTTTACAGATGAGGAAACTGAGGCAAACAAGGTAAAGTGACTTGTCCAGCTAGGAAGTGTCTGAAGCTGGATTTGAACTCAAGGTTTCCTGACTCCAGGCATGGTTCTATAGCCACTGCACCTAGCTGCTCTAAGGTAAGGTAAGGCTTTGGCTGGCCACAAAGTCCTTGAGAAATAATACAATTCCCAGGATCTTCATGGCCAGCCTAAATGCTATAAGTACTACCAGGGTTTAATTCTAATCTTGACTTTTGATGGATTTTTATTGCTATGTTTTAACTTTTTTACGTCTTGAGTTAGGAGCTGAATTAAGCCCAATAGTGGCTAATTTTGAGAAGAATTATTGTGTGTTGCTCGCCATGAATGCTATGCTGCTGTTGGGGTTTTTTTTTTCCTCTGAGGTAGGATGTTTTTTGGAGTTGGTTTTGGCATTGCTTGGTTTTTCGATATTACCTGAGATGACCCCTACGTACTACTCAAACACTTATGAGTGTTAATGCTTGTTACTCAGTACCACCAATGAGAATGAATCTGTTTTATGACCATTTTTATTATTGTAGCTGTTATTAGTATTTTACTCTCCCAAGACTGATGTTTGTTAATATCACTTCTGAGCTAACTGGTGTATTATTCCTTGGCAATGGGTTAAATATTGATTCGGTCTTGATCTCTCTTGTTGATGAAAGCATTTAGAGATACAGATTTTCCCCTAAGGACTCCGTAATCAATTTACCATCCCATTTGCCACAATGGCTTTTCAAAATCTTTCCATCCTCCTTCGCCCCTCCCATGGCCCACTTCCCCTCTTAGCTGAGGACTTTCTCTCACTTTCCACTGGAAAGACTGGGACCAGCCAACAAGAGCTCCCTCTTGTCCCTGCCCCCTCCTCACCTCACCTCACTCAGACATCTTCCCCAGCTCTTTTCTCCTTCATCCCTCTCTTAGATGAAAAGGTGACACTTCTCCTTGCCAAGGAGGTTCCCTCTACATACAGATTACCCTCTCTATAATCCCTATTTGTCCCACACGTTTTCTTTTTTTCCTTAATAGTATTTAATTTTTTCCAATTACATGTAAAGATATTTTTCAACGTTTTTGTAAAATTTTGAGTTCCAAATTTTTCTCCCTCCCTCACCTCCCCCCTCCCCAAGACAGCAAGCAATCTGATATATATGTACAATCATGTTAAACCTATTTCCACATTAGTCATGTTGTGAAAGAAAAATCAGAACAAAAGGGAAAAACCATGAGAAAGAAAAAACAAACAACAACAAAAAAAAAAACGAAGATAGTATGCTTCAATCTGCATTCAGACTCTATAGTTCTTTCTCTGGATATCTCATTCATTTTCAATCTCTACTTGTCTACTGGCTGATTTTCCCCACGACTACTCCAACAACAATGTGAGAATAATGCCAGACAGAGTAGTGACTGGGAAATTCAATGAGGAACCAAAGTAGGCCAGCTTTCCAGCCCAATATTGCAAATTCAACTTATAGACAAGTGACCAGGGCAGGAATTATGGAATGGGAGTGAAAGGGGATCATGGACTTAATGCTCAAATCTCTGAACTAGATTAGCTGATTACAGGCTTAGTGCCGGGCCCCTGCCAGTGGCTCTGGGTCTCCCAGAGGGGCCAGGAACCTGGAGTATGTGTCCAGAGCTGTGATCTTGGCCAGCAGCACAGGGATGCCCAGCAGTGCTAGTCAGCGACTCTGGGTCTCCTAGAAGGCCTGGGAAAGCATAGTCAGTGCCCACAGACCTCTCTGAACCTTTGGAACTCTTGATCACTCTTATTCTTCTTGGTCCTCTCTTCTCTCCTGGTTTTTCTCCCACTCGAGTTCTCACTTTATCTCCGTTTTCTTTGCTGGATTCTCCTCCAGTTCCTATCTGCTAACATGAGATGTTTGTTTCCTAAGGTTCTCTTCTTCTTCCTCATAGGTTCCCACAGTGGATGATACCAAACCTGGCGGGTGCTGAAACAATCCAGGGGGTCAGTAGTAGCCTCAGGTGCAATTGGGGGTATTGAATAAAAATAAGAAGGCAGGGGAAGCATAACGTAAGAAGAGAAGAAAATTTTGACAAATCATTCATACTTGTTTCATTTGTTGTATAACATAGTCAAAGTCTTAGTGATTACATTATTCTTCAAATAAACACACAAAATACAAGTTATAACCAATCAGTGGTCAAGTTCACTGACAGATCTTAACAAGCAAGTGTTGGAAGGAGAGCTTGTCACGCATTGTTAGGAAGTCCAGCATGCATCAGCAGGAGTATGTGTGTGTAATGACTTGTTTACAATACAATACTATGTTATGTAATGCAAGTTGCATCATCAAAATTTCAGTGTAGGAAAAAACACAAATTTACAACGAATTATTAAATTTACGATGCACCATTTTTTAAAAAATATTTTATATTTTTTAAAATGACACAAATTTCCCCCCCCAAAAAAAAAAAACATTAAAGGGTTAAAGAAAGTAGATTTCCAGAGGCACACTGAGTAATTTTTTTTTTTAAAGAGGGAAGTAGGCCAAATAAGTTTGGGAACCTCTGCTATATAGTATCCTACTTGGTGATCTCATTAGCTCCCATGTATTCAGTGATTACTTCCATGCAGGTGATTCTCAGATCTCTTTATCAAATTCTAACATCTTGAGGCAGCTAGGTGGCACAGTGGATAGAGCACCAGCCCTGAAGTCAGGAGGACCTGAGTTCAAATCTGGCCTCAGACCAAACAGTTGACACTTACTAGCTGTGTGACCCTGGGCAAGTCACTTAACCCAATTGCCTTAAAAATAAAATTTTAACATCTCTCCTGACCTCCTGTCTCACATCTCCAGCTATGAGAGATTTTAAAATGGATTTCCCTTAGTCATCTTAAACTCATATGTCTAAAACTGAGCTCATTCTCTCTCTCCCCAAATCCCCCACTTATTACTCTTGAGAAGACCAGTATTTTCATGGTCACTCATGCTGATAATCTTTATATCATCTTCAACTCCTCACTCTCTTGCACTCCCCGCCCCCCATGTTCAATTCATTACCAAATCCTGTCATTTTCAATTCAATTTTACTTTCAGTTTCAAAGTCTCTCCCTCTCACTTATTCCTCCTCCCCCATTGAGAAAGCAAGGAAAAATAAAGCCTGTTAAAAATACGTATAGTTGGGGCAGCTCGGTGACGCAGTGGATAGAGCACCAGCCCTGAAGTCAGAAGAATCTGAGTTCAAATCTGGCCTCAGACCAAACCCTTGACACTTACTAGCTGTGTGACCCTGGGCAAGTCCCTTAACCCCAATTGCCTAAAAAGGAAAAAAAAAATGTATAGTCAAGCAAAACAAATTCCCACATTAGGCACAGATGGATAGATAGACAGACAGATAGTTTCATACTGAGTTTTCTGGAATTTCTCTCCTGGTTCTGCTCCCTCCACTCTGTGTCAGTTAACACAGGTCTTCCCAGATTTCTCTGACATCAGCATTTCCATCATCTCTTACAGCACAAGAGTATTCCATCATTTACATAGATCATAATTTGTTTCACCATTCCCCAATGGATGGACCACCTCCAACTTCCAGTTTTTTGCCAACATGAAAAAAGCTGCTAGAAATATTTTTGTACATGCTGGTCCTTTTCCTACTTTGTTGTCTCCTTCGGTTCCAGACATGGCAGTGGCATCACTGGATCAAGAGTATGCACAGCTTAGTAACTGTATCATAGGAACACAGTTCCAGTTGCTTTCCAGAATGACTGAACCAGTTTATACTTCCACTACACAGCATTAATGCACCTGTTCTTTCACAGCCTCTCCACAATGTGTTATTCTCCTTTATTCTGTTATCTCTGCCAATCTGATGGGGATGAGGTGGTAATGCCCACTGGAATGGAGCAGGCCAATCCTAGACTCAACTTCTCACTCTGGGCACACTCAGAACACACTCCAGAGGCAACAGAGTGGGAGAGGAGGTAAGGAGAAGCTACTTCCCCATCCTCCCAAAGCTAGGAATACTGAAGCTTGAGGAAAAGTCAGATGGGGGAAAGAGTGACCTCAGAACAGTGTGTCCCAGTCTGGTGCAAACACAGGTTAAATTTGCCCAAGGTCATACAGCTAGTGAGTATCTGAGGCTAGATTTGAACTCAGGTCTTCCTGACTCCAGACCCAGTGCTCTATCCACTGTCCCACCCAGATACATAGACATGGGAATGATCTGCATTGACGTAACTGAAGCCATGGGAGCCGATGACATTACCAAGCAAGAGAATGGAGAAAGAAGAGGAGAAGGCGCAGGACCGAGCCTTGGGGGCGATCCACAGTCAGTGGACATGAGCTAGATAAAGATTGAGCAAAGGAGACTGAGGAAGAGAAGTCAGACAGGTAGAAGGAGAACCAGGAGAGGGCAGTGTGCTGAAAACCTAGAGAGGAGAGAGGACCTAGGAGGAGATGGTGATCAATAGTGCCAAGGGCGAGGATGGAGAAACAGCCATGAGGTTTGGCTAGTAAGAGAAGGAGGGGATGAGAAGCTATAAGACAGTAGCTAGCGGAAAGGCAGGAAGAAGCGATGATCTTTTCAAGATGAAGAGACAGGGGCATATTGGTAGGGAGTGAGGGGCCGCCAGCCCAGAGGAAGGGACTGAAGATTAGGGAGAGATTGGGGCTGGCAGAGGAGGCCGTCTGCTGGGGAAGACACAGCCGCGCATGGATAAGAGCAAAGGAGGTGGACAGTGGGAGTGAGCCAAGGTTTGGGTTTGCCAAGGGGGGAGCATGAGAGGATGAAGGGATGAAGGAGCAAAGTATCCAAGTGCAGAGGCTGGTGTGGCATCAATCCGATTCCTCAAGGAGCCAGGAGAGGGAAGTGAGGGAAGTCTGGCCACCGCAGGAGGGAGAGAGCCTGGGAAAGAACTGGGGAGTGGAGGGATTGGGGGGATGGGGGATGGCAAACAGTGAGAGAAGGATGGAGTGACAAAGGATGATAATCAGGTAACTTTGGAATTCACGGACAAGGCGCACTGGTGGAGTTGGAGTGGATGAGAAGGCCACGAGAATTGAGCAGACAGGAACTGGGAGGTGAGGCTGTTGGAGGGAGTATCTGTGTGTATGCTGAAGTCCCTGGCTACAAGGGGGGGGGGGATGGAAAGAAAGACTGGGAACCAAGCTCTGAAGTCTCTGAGGAAGGAAGGAGGCTGTCCCGGGGAGGGGGGTGAGTGGTGGGGAACAGCCAACAGCATCTGGATGAGGTGATCGTCTGGAACAGCGTGAGGCTCAGAGGAGGAGAGGCTGCTGCACCATGGCGCTAGAGTCTGGACGTGGCAATGGGGGGCAAGGAGGATTCCACCGACCCACCGCAGGGAGGAGGAGGAGGGTATGGGAACGGGGAATCAGGCTGGCAAGGGTGGCCAGGGCTGCAGCATCACCAGGAGGGAGCCAGAGCTCAAGGGGGCCTAGGAAATGGGGATGAGAGGGACCCACCTGAGCAAGGGGCAGGACCCTGTTCCCTGGTGTAGGGGAGGCTGAAGAACAGAATTTGAGATTGGGAAGGGGCTTTAGCAGCCACCTAGTCGGCCCATCCTTAAAGAAACCCACTATAACCTGCCCAGGAAATGGTCACGTCGCCACAGCTTGCAGACTCAGGGAGGGGAGTCCCCCCTCCACCCCACCGTCTCTGCAGGCGGCCTGTTCCCTTTTGGACAGCTCTCAGCGTGAGGAAACTTTTCCTGACCTCCAGGCTATGCGTCTTCCACTCTCTGTTCCTGGTTCTGCTCCATGGGCCCAAAGGAGATAAGTCCCATCCTCTGCCACATGCCAGTTGCTCCCTGTTAGGGAGACTTTCATACAGACTAGAACTTTGCCTTGTTGGAGGCTCCGCCTTCTCAAGGAAGACATTCTCTCGAAGGCCATCAAGACGTTCAGGGCTTCTCTGCTTTTGGCCCAGAGAGAGCTCCCTCCAGATGCGTGGACAGCCGAGGTCCCCTCACCACTCAGCACATACCCTACGCCAGTGCCGGCTTGGTGATCCATTCCCAAAGCCCCCTCCATCTCCTCTTTGTATGCAGGAGGTGAGCAGTATACTCCAAAGGCAAAATGACTCTTTTTCTCCTCCTTCAATTTGCACTCAGTATACTCTGTCATGCTTCCCATCCCTTTGGCTCCTGGATTTTCTCCACGAATCTATTTTCTTGATACACGGCCTAGCCCTCTGACCACGCACCACCGTTTACCTGCTAGTCTGTTTCTTTTGAATAAGGTAAACCTATCCAGAGGCAGCTAGGTGGCACAGTGGACAGAGTGCCCGGCCTGGGGTCAGGAAGATGATCTTCTTGAGTTCAAATCTGGCTCAGACACTTCCTAGCTGTGTGACAAGGCAAGTCACTCACCCTGTTTGCCTCAGTTTCCTGCTCTGTAAAACGAGCTGGAGCAGGAAATGGCCAACCACTCCAGTATCTCTGCCAAGGAAACCCGGATGGGGTCAGGTCACAGAAAGTCAGTCACGAGTGAAAAAGGCTTTGACAACAGCAACAAAAAAGTGAACACCATGCAGAATCTTAGTCCAGTCGTGGGCTTCAGCCACCAAGTCTCAGGGATTGCTAAGAGGTCAGACTTGCCCCTTGCACGAGGACCTCAGCTCCTTCACATTCGGTACCTAGATTGTGGTGGCCTGTGCACAGACTCTTGGGCCGGTGGGTTTTTACCATGAGCTTCCTTCTTGGATTTTGTCTCTTGTGAATGTCTGGGTGCCTCAGTCGCTATTCTTCTTCCTTCTCTGGGGCTACTCTGGATAGCAGGGGTCCTTAACCTGCAGTCGATGAACTGGGCTTTTAGAAAACATTTGGATAACTGTATTTTGGTACAACTGCTTTCCTTCATAATCACATATACTGTATTTTATGCACTGAAAACATGATGCTGAGAAGATGGTCACAGGCCTCCCCAGACAGACTGCCAAAGGCGGCTTCCACAACACCAAAAAGGGAAAGCAGTATCTTCCTGTAGGGAAAAAGAGAGGCAGTCTTCTCCTTCCCCCTCCTTTTTGGGTTTCAAGCCCTTTTCATTAGATTTGCGGGATCCCTGGCAGACAGTCTTACCAGACGTTGGGAGGTGTACTCCGTGTCAGGCCAGGAATCGGTCAACCCTTTATTGTAAGGAATGAAGATCATGAGGCATGGGGATGGCAGAATGGAGGCATGCTGCAGGGAAGATGGCTACATGTTGGGATCCTGGGGAAAGACCTCATGGCCTTGTCCTAGCTGGAGTTCTACCCAGGAGGGCTTGGACAAGCTGGAATGGAGGGGGAACCCAGACATGTCAGCATGACCTCATCTCAAGGCTCCTCTTCTGGGAGGAGCAGCTGAGAAGAGGCCAGGGTTCAGGCCATCCCCCCACTGTACTGTCTGACCTGGGCCAAGACAGTGTCGGCTGGATAGAGACCCCCAGCTACCTGCCCGGTTTCATTCCCCATCCCCACCCTCTCCACCCAGGCGGCCCCTTTTACAAAAAGAACTGCAGCAGGACAACAGAACTTTATTGTTTTAGCCAAAAAGGTTTCTTAGTTAAATGAGGAAAATAGAGAGATCTTCATCGAACTCCTCTAAGAATTGTGGTTGGAAAGAGGCCTCTGCAGGCACAGGGGATTGAGGGAGAGGCTAAGGTTGAGGGCAACAGTGAGCACGTACCACGGGAGAGAACCTGGTGAGGCTGGCTCTAGGACGAGGGCCCTGGTGTTACAATGAGGCCAGGGGAGCCCTCGAAGGCCCATCACCCCCTGCCCAGGGTGCTGGAGAGCGCTGCTGCTGCTGCTAATCCTCCCCCAGTGTCCCTTAGCCACCCAGCTGGTCCTTGAGCCTTGACCTTCAGCCAGACCTTCAGCCAGGATGACCCTCCTCCAGGATGACCCGTCCTAGGCCCAGTGTCCGGGGCTGCCACTGCTGCTGCCATCCTCAGGCCCATCTTCACGTTAGTCAGGGGATCCTTGCAGCTGCTGCTGCTGCTGCTGCTTGAAACCCCTTGGGTGCCTCCTGCCTCTCTGGCTGTTGGGCCGGCTCTTTCTCCAGGCTGCTCAGAAGGGCATCCACTTTCTGATGAATCTTTGTAAACTCCTGCTTAATGGCCTGGGGGTCATCATCTTTTAATTCAATCGTTCTGAAGGAAGGGAACCGCTGCCCAGACTTGGAGCAGAAGCCACTTTTGCCCCAGTGGCAGCTATAGTCTGATAACAAAGAGAAGAAACAGTCAAAATGCTACCCAGTGGCATTTCCCTGGAGTGCTGAGGGTCACAAAGACCCTTGCCTGCAGCGTGGCACTCGGTCCTCCCCGACCCCCGGGAGGCTCTAGGTGTCCTGGGGTCACGATGCCCCCCTTCTAGACAGGGGCCTGCACTGACCTCTATAGAACTGTCAGGCCAGGCTTGGGAGAGGCCTTAGAGACCACTGGGCCCAATCCCTCCTTTGCTGCGCCAGGAACCTCAGGGCAGGGACCTGGCCGAGGTCACCGAGGCGACAAGGAAACCCAAGAATGGACCTAGTGGGGACAGGGACTCTCTTAGGCATCCCAAGGTTTTCCAGGAAAGAGTGTCCCTTCCCTGGTCTGCTCCCAGGCAAACGGGGAAGGCTCAGTCAGGGCTGAGCTGGCGCCCCTGTAAACCAATTGACAGGTGTCTGTGAGCCAGCAGGGAGCCAGGCTCCTGAGGAGGAAGGGACGGCAGTGGGGGCGGGGGCTGGGAGAGCTTCCTCGGCTCCTAGCTGCAGCAGAGAGACCTTAGACATCACCAAGGGAGACATGACGCTCCGGCCAATTTAGCATCACGGCAGGAAGTCTCACCAATGCTGGGCCCTGTGAGGTGGTTAGCTCGGTTCCAGTTTCCATGGCAATAGCCAGTAGGCATGCTTCTCTGGGCGCTGGTGACTAGCTGGCTGCTACCAAAGACTCTATTACAAAGAGCAAGGAAATTAATTTCTAGCGCCTGCGGAGGCTGGGGGAGGGGACCTCACAAGCAGGCAGGTGTCCAAAAAGCTGGTAGCAGAAGAACCGGATTGCAGCAGAGGCCTGGACGCCAGAGTTCATGGTGGCCACAAGCACAGAATGTCAACCTGCAAGGGACCTGGACGTCCTCTGGTCTAACTCGCCCATCGTACAGATGGAGAAACTGAGGCCCACAGAGTGGGAAAGCAACCTGCCCGAGGCGGCTCAGGCAGCGGACACCGGGGCTGTGCTGATGCCTCTCTCTTTCAAGACCAACACCTGGGCCCTTCCTGGAGGATGCTGAGGCTGGGGCCAGGGAGGCCTAGAGACACAGCACATTTGGGATGTGCTGGTTGAGGTCCAGGGCCGTGAGCAAGGCCTCTGTCAATAGCCAGGCTGCCTGGGCTGTGTTGTCTGTTGGTGGCCCCAGAGCTCGGCCTATGATTCAGCACCAGGAAGATTTGAGCCAAGGTCCCTGAAGGCCCAAGGCCCAGGCAGCTGATGTGCCCCTAAGCCAAGGCACCCCCAAAGGCAGGGAGGCAGGCGTCCCCTCGGTGCCCAGCTCCGCCTGGGTTGTGGAGGGATACTGTGACCCTCCTCCTTTTTAAAATGAAGAGTTGCCACTAGATGGCCAGTCACTTGATCGACCAGTATTTGTTAAGTAACATTTATGTGCCAGACACTGTTCCAGGCACCAGGGACACAGAGACTGAAACAAAGCAGTCCCTGACTTGTGTGAACCTACATTCTGCATGGGAAGACAACAGGGTAATGGGGGATGTTGGAGGGGTTATTAGCAGCTGAGGGGATGAGAAATGGCTTCGTGTGGAAGGTTGTGGTTAAAATGAGAAATCCCAAGTTGGAGGTGAGGAAAGAGTGCTTCCAGGGATGGAGGACAACCAGTGCAAAGGTGTGGGGATGAGAGATGGAAGCACCACGTATCAGAGCTGCAGGAAGGCTGAGGCTATGGCAATATTCCAGGTGAGAGATAATGAGTCCCTGCAGAATGGCAGCTGTGTGAGTGAAGAGGAGATGTGTGTGTGTGTGTGTGTGTGTGTGTGTGTGTGTGTGTGTGTGTGTGTGTGTGAGGGACTGTCCAGGAATGGTAAGAGCTGGCCACTGCCTGGATATGTGAGGCTAGTGAGGATAAAGAGTTGAGGATAAGGTTGCAGTTGCAGGCCTGTGTGCCTGAAAAGATGGCGGTGCCTTTGACAGAAGCAGGGCAGTTTGTGAGAGGGATACATTCTGTGGCAGACATGCTGAGTCTCAGATGCCTCCATCACGTCCGGTTGGAGGTGGCTGGTGGGCAGATGGTGATATGCAATCAGAACTCAGAGGAGAGATGAGGGCTGGGTAGATGGATCTGGGGGTCATCTGCCCGAAGATGATCATTTCACTCATGGCAGCTGATGAAGTGTCTAAGGGGGAGACTAGAGGGAGAGAAAAGGGCCTTAGAGCAGAGCCTCAGGGATCACCCCCAGTTAGAGGGGGTTCCATGATGTCGACCCTGCCAAGGACCCTGGGAAGGGTTGGCCAGACAGGTAGGAGGACCAGGAGAGAGTAGTGTCATAAACCCCTGAGATGTCCGATTTCCAGAAGGAGAGGGTGGTCCCAAAGTGCCAAATGTGGTCCAGGATGAGGACTGAGAAAAGGCCGTTCCATCAGGCAATTAGGAGGTGGCTGGAGACTTTGGAAAGAATAGTCTCAGCAGACTGATGAGGTCAGAAGACAGACTGTAGAAGGTGTGCAAGAGGCCGAGAGCTGTGGGTGGGGTGGTATACCTCGAATCCCTGGTCCTGGGGAAACTGAGGCCAGCGACTTCCTTGCTTTGGGGACTTTGGGGCTGATGGAGGGTTAAACCCTATCTGGTGTCCACACTAAAGTCTGGTGCCAATATGGCAATCCTCTGTGTAGGGGTGGGGAGGCAGAGAGAGAGAGACAGAGATAGAGGGTCAGAGACAGAGAGACACAGACGGAGAAGCAGAGACAAAGAGAGAGACAGAGACAGAGAGAGCAACAAAGAGAGATAGAGAGACAGAACGAGAGAGAAAGAGGTATAGAGAGACAAAGAGAGACAAATACAGAGAGAGCGACAGGGAGATATAGAGAGTGATAGAGAGAGAGGCAGAGACAGAGACAGAGGGACAGAGACAGAGAGACACAGAGAAACAGAGACAAAGACAGAGACAGAGAGTAACAAAGACAGATAGAGAGACAGAAAGACAGAGAGAAAGAGACAGTGATAGAAAGAGAGGCAGAGACAGAGACAGAGGGACAGAGACAGAGAGAGACAGACAGAGAAACAAAGACAGATAGAGAGACAGAAAGAGAGAGAAAGAGACAAACAGAGACAAATACAGAGAGAGAGGCAGGGAGACATAGAGAGTGATAGAGAGAGAGGCAGAGACAGAGACAGAGGGACAGAGGGACAGACAGAGAGACAGACAGAGAAACAGAGACAGAGAGAGACAGAGACAGAGTAACAAAGACAGAGACAGAAAGAGAGAGAAAGAGACAAATACAGAGAGAGAGAGACAAGGAGACCGAGAGAGTGATAGAAAGAGAGGCAGAGAGAGACAGAGAGACAGAGGCAGAGAGAGACAGAGAGAGAAACAGAGACAAAGAGAGAGACAGACAGAGAAACAGAGACAAAGAGAGAGACAGAGACAGAGTAACAAAGACAGAGAGACAGAAAGACAGAGAGAAAGAAACAGAGAGAGAGACAGGGATACAGAGACAGAGAAAGACAGAGAGACAGAGAGAAACAGAGAGAGAGAGAGAGAGAGAGAGAGAGAGAGAGAGAGAGAGAGAGAGAGAGAGAGAGAGAGAGAGAGGAGGAGAAGCAAGAGGAGGATAGTATAGGAGGAAGGTACGAGGGGGGATGAGGTCAAGGTGGCTTGAGATGTACAGAAGGAAAAAAGAGAGCTGGTGTGAAAGGCCTTGATTTTCTCTCTGAACAGGAAGTGATGAGGTTGTCTGTGGAGAGGATGGGGAGAAGGGATGCTGTGGGAGGCTGGAGGGGAGCAGAGAAGCTGTCCAGAAGTTTCTGTGTAAAGTGGGGTAGGAGAAGGGGAAAGGTTGCCGTGCTGGGGTGAGGGCCTGATGGAGATTGGACGAGGTGAGTAACCAGTGCTAAGAGTTTGAGAGAGCCAGGGCGTTGCCCAATGTCCCGTCCAGACCCATGCTTGTGTGCCATCTGGTATTTCACCTCCCAGCCCTCAGTGATCTCTTGGCAAGGGTTATGATGTATCTGTTCACCGTGTTCCTGCTAAGCTTGGTTGAATGACTTCCCCTAGCTCTACTCAGGTGAGTATCCAGGCCCTCATCTCCTCCCACCTGGACCATGGCAGTTCCCGCAGGGTGGGGGTGGGGGGTTCTGCTTGCCTCAGGCCTCTCCCCTCTCCAAGCCATCCTGCCCTCAGCTGTCAAAGTAATCTGCCTAAAACACGGGTCTGGCTGTGGCACCCCCTACTCGATAAATTCCAGTGCCTCCTAATTATGTCCCAGATGAAATGCCAACGTCCTGGTCTCTCAAGCCCTTCAGAACGTGTCCCCTTCCTCCCTTTCCAGGCTTTTTCCACCTTGGTCCCTTCAACATGTTTGAGTGCCAATGGGCTCCTTGCTGTTCCTCCCCCAGGACACTCCATGTCTTGCCTCCGGGCATTTTCCCTGGCTGCCCCTTGTGCCTGGAGTGCTCTCCTCTCCTCCCACGTCTCCCCCTCTTCCTCCTTCTCTCACTCCTCTTCCTCTCCACCTCCTGGCTTCCCTGGCTTTCTTCAGGTCTCTGCTAAGACTACATCTTCTGCAGGAAGCCTTTCTGGGTCCCCCATTCCCTTTGGGGTCTCAGTTTCCCACTCTGTCAAATGAGGGCAGTGCGGGTGGACTGGGTGGCTTGCTGTGAGCCCTAATTCCTACTCTGACAGCTTCAGTCACAATGCTTCCTCCCATCTGGGCCTGCTTCCTCCTCGTTAATGGGGGTCAGCTGTGTGGGTTCCGCCCGATCTGAGGGCCCTGTTTTCCGCTCTTCCCCTGGCTCTCCTTCTTCTGGACTCCAGGGAATTAGGGAGAAGGGTGGACTGGGAGGTGTCTAAGAGGTTGGGGGAGGGGGACCCAGTGATCTTGAAGGGCCCTGATCCCAGCTGGGATTCTTTTTGTAAAATGCTCTTTATTGCTCTCACTTGTTCTTCTTTTCTCTGGGTATGGTGGTACATCCCCCAGAAACCACTTCCCATTGGGGGCTCAGTGTGTCCTCCATCAAATGGGAAGATTGGAATGGGTGTTCTGTCATCCTCCATTGCCCTAAGTGCCTTCTTCTCTTGTATAGACTTCCATCAAAGGATGTCTCCCCCCCATTAAAGGATGCCTCTGTTAAAGGAAGTGACACCCGTTGTCCTAAGGACTTCCCCACATGTGGGCCTCCATTTTCCCTCCTGAAAATGATGCTGAGTCTGGATCTGGGGGTCTTCATGGTTCTTGATGCCTGGTCTTAGATCCTGCTGTTCTTAGGACCTCCCTAGGTGAGCCTCAGTTTCCCTTCTTTAAAATAATGAGGGAGATGGGCCTGATGCCTCCTAGATGGCATGGTTGCTTATCTCATGTTGTTACCCCAAACTGTCTTTGCCTGCCCCCTCACTCTCCCCCTCTTCTCTCAAGGTGGGAAGGAGAGAGAGAGTGGGACTGGATGGTGTCTAAGGGCCATCTCTGAGAGCCCTGCCTCTCTGTTTGGTTGAAGGCTGCCTCCACACACATACACACCCCCGTGGGCCTCAGTTTCCCCTCTGGGGACCCCAGGGTCCCTTCCTGGGCCTCCCCCCCGCCCCCATTTACCTTTGAAAGCCATTTTCTGATTTGAAAAAGGCCCAGGTTCAGGGACAGGTGCCTGACGTCCCAGCTCAGTTGCTGCTGATGCTGCTGCTGCCCCCTGGTGTGCATGCCCAGGAACTGCTTTGCCCCTCCACAGAAAGCCAGTTCTAGAGAGATTAGCACTATTATCATCTCTAATAAATCGTTCCCAGATCTCTCTCTCTCTCTCTCTTCAGCCCTAATCTCTCTTCTGACCTCCAGCCTTGCATCTCCCACTGCCTCTCAGACATATCAAACTGGATGTCCATCCAGTCAGCACCTTAAACTCATCATGTCCAAAAAAGAATGCTTCTTTCCACCCAAATGCCCCCCCTCTTTATCACTTCCCCCCATTTCTCCCAGTCCTTGAGGCTCCCAGCCTCAGGGTCACCTTCCCCTCCTCTCTATCTCTCACCCCCATACCATATGCAATCTCAATTTCACCTCTGCAGCTAGTATGGGAGGAGCTGCCTGCCTCCAGGCCATTCTTCATTCAATCACCAAATAATTTCCCCAAAATCCAGCTCCAAGCACATCACTCCCCTACTCAAAAATCTTCAGTGGCTCCCAAACACCTCCAAGAACAAATACAAAATTCTCCGTTTGGCACTCAAAGCCCCCTCTTACCTTTCCAGTCTCCTTCTGCTGTATTCCTCAACATATTCTCTCCCACCCAGTGATGCCGGCCTCCTGGCTGTTCCTTTTGGGAGCTCTTTCTTAACTTGGGGGTTGAGAGGCTATAGCAGCTGGGGAGCCACTTGATAGGTCCCATCTTCCCAAAGGCTGATTGGCTGCATGACAGATGTAGGGGCTGGGCCACAAGAGGGGTCAGTGATCTGAGGAAGAGGACTCCTATTCTTGGGGCTATGCACTCAGTGTCAGCCATGTTCTCCAGTAGTTTGAGGGAGGTGGTGGTCAAGGGAGGGGAGAAGACTTAGTGAGGTGGAAACAGGAATTCGATCTTCAAGTGCTTAAAAGGATTTCATGTGGAAAAGTGATCTGACCTCTCCTCAGCACTGGCATAAAGAACAACTTTCTAAAACTTAGGTTTTCCCCAAAGCATAGCTGGATGGCCTCTTACTCGTGTCTTGTTTTAGGGAACAAGGAGTTACCTTGTCCATTTTGAAATCCTGTAACACTCCAGGCCAGGGAAACACTCTAGAATACGGGTGGGAAACCTGCAGCCTGGAGGCCACACGTGGCCCTCTAGGGCCTCAAGTGCAGTCCTTTGACTGAATCCAAACTGCACAGAACAAATCCCCTTAATAAAAGGATTTGTTCTATAAAACTTGGACTCTGTGGAAGGGCCACACCTGAGAACCTAGAAGGTCATGTGTGGCCTCCAAAACTGCAGGTTTCCCACCCTTGCTCTAGGGCATTTGAACCTTAGTGTAAATTATTTTGCCATTTCCTTTCCTATTAAGAACTAAGTCAGCTTTGATGAGGGAGAGTTTGCAGTGTTTTGGCTTCTGAGAAATTATGGACTTAGAGTGCAAGGTTCTCTGAGAATGTGTAGATAGGGAGAAGGTGGGGCCCTGGCGCAGTATCGTGTGACAGAAATGAGCCCTTGGCACCACTCTGGGCCTCAGTGATTCTCTCTCCACTCTCCCCCCAACATGCCTGGTTACCATGACAATATCGGTTTTTGTCCCCGGTTACCATGACAATATCATTTGTCCTCCACACTTCACTCTCATCCCACTAATAGACCTCCTAAGAATCAGGCTTCAATATGACCAGCAGATCGCAACACTGCCGAAAGTGCTTTCATGCTCTCTCCCCCCACCACCTCCAAGCACACCTAGTGCTCCTTATGGGCTGATGGGGGAGTGAAGAGAAAGCTGGGGCACTGGGGGGCAACCTGGGAGGGCAAGGGGGACGGATTTGAAGATGATCTGTTGGAGGAACTAGAAATGGTGACTGGCGAAAAGAGAAGCACCTACTATGTTCCAGGCACTGCCGTTGTTGTTGGTTCAATTGTGTCTGACTCTTCATGATTCCATTTGGGGTTTTCTTGGCAGAGATCCTGGAATGATATGCCATTTTCTTCTCCAGCTCATTTTACAGATGAGAAACAGAGGCAAACAGGGTTAACTGATTTGTCCAGGGTCACACAGCTAGTAAGTTTTTACAAATATTATCTCATTTGATCCTTACAACAGCCCTGGGATGTAGGTGCTATTGTGATCCTCATTTTACACATGAGGAAACTGAGTCAAACAAGGTTAATGACCTGTCCAGGTTCTTATATCTAGAAAACATCTGAGGCCTAATCTGAACTCAATTCTTCCTGACTCCAAGCCTAACACTCGATCCACTGTGCCACTAAGCTATGGAGAAGACAAGACAGAGGCCATGTAATATGATGGCCAATTCAAGAACTTGTGGAGGAGAGGCCTAGAAGGTTCCAGAGCAGTCTAGTCAAGAAGAATTTTGGAGGCACCTAGTACATGCCAAACGCTGTGATACAAAAGAAGGCCCTGCCCTCAAGGAGCTCCCAGTCTAGTGGGGCACAGAGCACGGAGAGAGCCACCATGCACATCCGAGATAGTAGAGGGCCAGGGATCGATTTCTGATTACACCTTTTGAAGTCAATATTGATGTGTAAAAGCTCATCTGACTGTTTGTTAGCAGCTACATGGAACTGGGGTACAGAGGACCACCCCCCTCTGCCACATTTGCAGAGAGCCTGGGCACCCCTCAGCCCCTTAAGGGTACCAGAGAACCCCAAAGGGGAGAATTTAAACAGAACCTAATTGTCTGGCAGGGGGTGGAGTCCACGGCGGTCTGTGTTACAAGCCTTGACAGATGCTTGGCTGTTAGGGAAGGTGGGAGAGAGGAAGACATGGGGAACGGCCCCAGATTCAAGCCTGGGCCAATGGGAGGATGGTATAGGCCTCACAAGGAGAGGGTCCTTAGGAAGAGGGGAGGGCTTGTCAGGGAAGGACATTGAGTCCGTTTTGGACACGTCAAGCTTAGGATGCCTAAGAGACATCCTGTGTGAGATGTCCAAGAGCATGTGGAGATGCAAGACAGGCACGAGAGGTGAAAATAAAGATCTAACAAAACCAGCAGGGAGAAATAAGAAAAGCAGGCCCTGGTTAGAACCATGTGGAATCCTCCCGGTTAATGGGCACAGATGAAGATCCAGCAGACAGGAAGGAGAAGCAGGAGAGAAGCTAGAGACAAGAGAGCAGCAAGAAAAGGGCAAGGTCCAACATGAGAGGCAGCACAAAAGTCCAGGAGGATGAGAATGGAGCACAGACCATTGGCTTTGGCCGTGGACACATCCCCTGTGACTTTGGAGAGCAGGTTCACTTGAGTGATAAGGTAGGAAGCCAAACTGAGGCAACTTGACAACCAAGTGAGAGGAGTGAAAGTGGAGTGATCAGCTGTGGGCAGCCTTCTCAAGCAGGGAAACCATTCAGAAAACAGAAAGGCGGCCAATGCTAGAGAGGAGGGATGGACAGATGGACACAGGATTTTTGGAGGAAGGAGGAGATGTGGGCATATTTGCAGGCAAAAAGGAAATAGTCAGCACATAGGGACAGATTGGGGATTAGTGGATGAGAATGGGGAGAATCCCCACCTCCTTCCCTGCCCCAAATCTTCTCTTCCCAAATCCAAACATTCTCAGCCCCCTCAACAGCATTCTCACATGACGTGACTCTCCAGCCTGGTTATCCTCCACTGCACATACTCCAGTGTGTCAGAGTCCTTCCTAAATTTAGACCCCTGCAGGTGAGCCCAACATCCCGGAAGGGGCCTGAGTACAGCAGGGGAAGGGAAGGCTCACGCCCCTCGTCCTGGGCCCTCCGACTCACTTCATGGTGCCCAACATGGGATTCACTTGGTGACAGCCACATCACATAATGGGGACTCCTCTTGGGCTGGGAGCCGGGTCACCCTCCAGAACTGGGCACATGAACTGCTCGTGTTTCCCCCATCCCAGATGTCTGAAGGGATGGTTTTGAGCCTCCCCTGATCAGCCTCTGATTTCTCCTCAGTGGACTCCATCTTATTCAATTCAGCCTGTTGACATGTTTTCAGATCCTGACTCTGTCCCCCCAGCGTGTGAGTGACCTCTCCCTCCCGGCTCTGGGTCATCTGCTCATTGGACGAGCTGGGCCACCTCTGCTTCCCTATGATGGACGCTCCCACTAACTGACAAGTGTGTGGAAAAACAGCCCAGGGCCAAGCCCACATCCCTGGGGTATGCCACTGGGGACTGGCTTCACCCAAGTTGTCACTGAACTCGTCTGGCCTTTCAAAAAGCTCTGAACCCACATCAACGTACACTCCTCTTTGGGCCACCCGTTCCACTTTTGGAACAGCTCTCATTGTTAGAAATTGTTTCCTTACATCAAGCCCAAATCTGCTTCCCCCCTCCCCCCAGGTTCTCCCTGTCCCTCTTCCCATGTTCCCAACTCTGCCCTTGGGGCCAGCCAGAAGAAAACACCCCCCTCCTCCACAGGACAACCTTCCCCCTACCCGCAAGCATATCTCCCACAGACTGCTACCCTCCCTCAGCTGCCTCTCTCAGCCCTCCCTCATCAGCTCCCCATCCTTCTGCCTCCAACCTCCCCCTGTCCCTCCCCCCCCCAATGGCCCTCAGCTCCAGCCCCAGACAGATCACACACACTGCCAGAGCAACGAAACTTTGCCAGGACTGAAGCAGCCTGGATGCTCCCCACAAATGGCCCCAGTGACATTCATTTCATGGCACCGGGCTACTTGCTTGATTCAAGGTCGTTGGAACTGGGGCCTTTTCTCTGCCATGGAAAGAAAGTTTCCATCACACACACACACACACACACACACACACACTCATACACTCACACACTTAAGCACACATATACACACACATACACATACACACACGCAGTTACACTGGTCGGTAGGCCAGCCTGTCACACACAAGGATACACTACTCACGCAGCCCATCACACACACACACACATACACACTCACATACATCCTCACACACACATACACACCCTCACACACATACACTCCTCATTTGTGATTCCATTTTGCTTACCCAAGAACACACAGAGCTATTAACAGTAGAAAAAGGGTGGGCAGATGCACCCACGCCTGCTTTCAGGCAAAAGGGGCCTAGAGGCCCCCTTCTGACCTTGACTTGCCCCATGCCCCTAACCAAGGGTGCCCAGGGGCCCAAGGAGCTCCCCAGAGCTGGGGCTACTGCTCAGGTCCATTGGGCTAAGGGCTGCTCCTCCTCCCCCACTCCTCCTGCTGCACTCATGGTCCCAGGTCCTCCCTGCTATGCCCCCCAGAAGGCTGAATCAACAACCAGGTGCTTGGTGGGAAGAGCTCCCAGGGCTAAGGACCCAGACAAGACTTGGAGGTGGTGAGGCTGCAGTAGGCCTTGCAAAGGCTTCCATTACAGCACACAGCTGGCCTGAGGCCTCCAGGAAAGGCAGGAAAAGAGGCAGTGGGGGAAGAGGATGTGGGGCCAGATCCTTGAGACGAAAGGTGGGCCTGGGAAGAGGGGCAGGCTGCCTGATAGCACCCCCGGCTCGAGGGCACTGCTTCCACCAAGACATGGCCCCTGAGTGCTGGCTCCCTGAGGCAAAGACCCCATGTCCCTGGCCTGGTTAGGGCTTTACCCAAGAGGGCCTGGGCAGGGGGACTGGGTGGGAGGGAGCGTGAGCCTTTCCAAGCCACTGAGGCCAGTGTGCAGGCCATCCCCTACTACATACATCATCTCACCTGGCCCCGGGGGGACTTTGCTGCTTGGCCATACCAGGTCCTCAAAGATGGACACTCCCACTTACTCCAGGGTGTCCCTTCCCCTCCTCCCCAACAGCCCCCCTTTAAAAAACAAAACAAAACAAAACTGCAAAAGGAACAATTTACTTTTTAATTATCAAATGAATACAAGCGTCAAAGTTAAAAAAGCAAAACTACTGCGGTTTTACTCTGTCTCCTGGGAGACTTGCAAGAAGTGGGAAAGTGTGAAAGGCAGAGGAGGGGCAGCTGAGGGACCTGTTAGACATAGGACAGTGGGGAGCACATGCTGGCCTTGGTAGAGAAGGCCTGGCTGGTCTTGGCTGCCTGGATCTTCAGGGTCCTCTTCCTCCTCCAAGCTGGCTCCTCCTAAGCCTGGTTTCCCATGCCGTCGTCACCTTTGCCTTCAGCCTCTCTCTCCATGTTGGTCTTAGCTTGCTGCTGCTTGCCTAGCTCTTTTATCTCCTCGTCTCTCTGGCTGGCCGGCACAGTGCCTTCCTTCTCAATCCTCTCCAGATTCCTTCTACTAGCCCAGTTGCCATCACCTTTTCCTTTTCCAATTCTGAATGTAGCAGCACTCTGTCTGGCCTTGTAAATGCTGCTGCTTTTGCCTCTGCGGGACACGATTCCTGAAAATAATAGCAATCGGCATGATTCTCCTAACTGCTGTTTCTCTAGTGTTCGAAGGCTCACAACAGGCCTAAGGGGCAGTGGCATTTCATTGGGCTCTTGCAACAAGGCTATGAAAAAGGAACTCCAAGTGTCATGATCACCCCTTGATAGACCAGGGTCTACACTGACTGGTATAGAATAACTGGACTTTATACACAGGACATGAATACAGTCACTGGAGCCAGGGCAGGGGTATGGGAGTGTGTGTGTGTGTGTGTGTGTGTGTGTGTGTGTGTATGGGGGTGATGGAGAGCCAAGTGTCCAAAAAGCCAGTGGCAGGAGAGTTTTAAGAATATCAATTTGGCATCTCTGTAGAAGATGGAATGGAGGGGAAAGACTGAAAGCCACAAGTCCATCTAAGGTCTATTACAATATGTTAATAAAAAAAAAAAGTAAGTGTTTTAGAAGAAGAAGAAAAAAAAGAAGTAATCCCTCCCAGCCTGAATCTCTCAGGTCCCTGGGAACAGGCCTCTGCATAGCCATGATTATTTGTGTTATTTCAAGTCTCAACTCACAAACCATGTTGTTGTACATCTTAGTATACTGACAATCCAGCACAATTCCTCATGCAGAGTTGCTGCTTCATAAGGATTTCTTTAAATGAAAATTAAATGAGATTAAATACATTTCTTAAAAAAATAAGGGGAAGGGGAACGGGCCCAGCTATCTCTAAAGAAGCCAATGCACTCCTTGGCATGCCACGGTGGGAAGAAAGGGAGCATTAAATTCTCTTTTTCAGGGCCCTTGATTCTTAGGCTCACCCCTTCTGATGCTAAATGCCTCCCTCTGTTTTTCCCCCTGTAAAATGGATGTTCTTCAAGGGCCCAGCTGCCTGCCCTGGCCCCCTTGCTTCTCACTGCCTAACTGCCCTCTCTGGGCATCACAACATTAGGTGGAGATTGGACTGGACTTGGTGCTCTCTGAGGTCCCTGATTTCTCACCTGCATGTGCTTCTTGATAAAATGGACCCATGAGATCCTCAGGGGCATGTCTGTTTTGTGAGTCTCACAAAATGAACTGAGGGCTAGGCTGCATTATTGTTAGGGGCCTAAATCCAGGTCTAGAGCCCTGATAGGGCTCCCCTATCCTGTGAGACAAAGTCCCACCCCCTTGTAGAAATAAGACCATAACCCTAATGCCAACTGTGCCCCTTGCCCCAAGCCCCATTTACCTTTGAAGTCCAAGTCTTCGGTTGGGGAAGGCTCCAGGGCGAGCTCACTTTGAGGAAGGTCATCATCCCAGGATCCCTCTCGGCAAGTCAGATCCAGTACATTGGGGTCCCAGGATTCCTGGCTACCTGCAGAGGCACTGCCAGAGCCACCACTGGCCTCTTTTTGCTCCTGGGTGATTCCACTCATGATCTCAAAGTTAAGATGCCCAAAAAGCAATAGCTTCTCACTGTCTAACTGTCAAGTGATCTAGGGCACAGAAACCAGCAGAATCTCCTGCTGAATTTATAGAAGGCCAGCTGTGATTGCAGCCCCTAGCCCCTCCCACTCTCCTTCCTCCCACCCACTCCCCTGCTCCCTAGGAACATTCCATGCCATCTTTCAACAAGTCAGCCCTTCCAGCGGTTCGAGGGGGCAATCTCACCACGGCCCCCCTAAATCTTCTCTGGCACCTGCTCGCCAGCCCTACCTCCTCCAACAGACCTTCTAGAACCCCTGCCCACCAAGCACCCTGCCTTCCCAGAGCCCCCCCCCACCCTAGTGCCCTTGCCCAGCCCTCTTCCCCTCCCCCATCAGCACCTGAGAAACACTGAGTCCAGTGGGGGTCAGGGAAGAGGGCTATGGTGGCAGAGAACATGAAAACACCTGATTCAATGTTAAAACCAGCAAAGAACACAGGGACCACACAGTTCCCTGGTAGCTGTGTGAGCAGGCTGCAGGGGAAGCAAAGAGGTCAGGAGCAACAGATGAACTGGGGGGGGGGGAGGGCAGGAAGCCCCCCAGCCCAGCTTGATGGAAAGGACCCCCCTCCAGCTCATGCCACGGCCGCCCCAAGGCCCAGCTGGAAAGCCCCTCCAATAGCCCACCTGAACAGGGGCTTTCAGAGCCATGGCAGCCTAAGTGCCAGACAGAATCTGCCTTGCCTCTCCCCAGAGGGTCTGGGCTGGGTATCAGCTAGAATGGGGCTGCTCCGGTAATTCCCACTAAGGTGTGAAAGACTCCCAAGGCCTCTCCTTCCTGGAGTAACCCACAGTCCCAGAATTCCAGCATCCAAAGGGGCTTCAGCAGACACCTGGTCCAAAGCGTACAAGCAAGGGTGCTTCCCCTCCCCCAATCCCAGTGCAAAGCCCTTGGCCAGGGGCCATCAGGTGTCTATGGGCAGACCTCCAAGCTGGGGGAGCCCTTTGCCTGCTGGGGGAGCCACTCCACTCTGGGGGCATCTGAGTCTCTGTAGGGAGGGCTTCCCTCCATCAAACCTACAATGGTGCTGGGCCCCTTCCACTCACTGCTCCAGCTTCAGTCCTCCAGCCAAGCACAAAATGGCTGAGCCCTCTTGCCCCTGACAGCCCTTCACATAAAGCAGTCAGGGCCATTTCCCAAGCCCCTCCTCCCCTCCCCAAGCCTTCTCTTCTCCTGAAGAAACAGGCCCAGAGCCTTCAAAGCTTACCCCAATGTCCCCGTCTTGAGACCCTTCCCCAGCCAGAGGGGATGCCCTCCTCTGGACACTCTCCAGCTCCTCTTTGTCCTGCCCAGACTGGGGCCCAAGAAGGGAATGCCCTGCTCCACACGTGTCCTGGCCTGGGCCCTTGAGGCCCATGTGGCTCTCTCACCTCCCTCCTTCTGGGCCCTATGGTTCCCCTGAGGCCCACTAACATGGCCACACTCTTGTGGCTCAGGGAACTTGCAGCCTACTCAGATCACTGACTCTTTTTCAGATGGACTGCTGTCTAACCAGGCTTCTCCCATCCTGCACTGCTGAGGCTGTTTTCTCAAACCTAAGTCTAAAAAGAGGAAGCACACTTTAGGCTTTGATCCACTCGATTTCATCAGTTTTGATTCAGCCCAGTACTCTAGCCTGTCGAGATCTTGGGGGATCTTGGCTCTGTCATGGCAGAGTGATGGCTACCTCTCCCTACTTTGTTTGGGTCATCTGCTAATTGGGGAAGCGCTGACATCCGGGCTTTTTTGGTCCAAGTCACTGCTGGACAAGCAAAGCACCTCAGAGCCAAGCATAGATGCTTGGGGCATCTCACTGGAGACCTTCAGCCAAGTTGTCCTCAGACCCTTAGAGACAACTCTCTGGGCCAGCCCTCTGACTGGTTCTGGGCCCTGTCACCCCTTCTGGACTCTTTCTCATCTGGGTTCAGAAGCCACCTCAGATACTTACTAGGGGCATGACTTTGGGCAAGGGGGCCTTCCTCTCTCTCTGGGCCTCAGTTTCCTCACCTACAAAGTGATAGGGCTGGGCCTGAGGACCTCTGATGTCCCTTCCAACTGGAAATCTAAGTAAGATCCTATGAGCTAGGCCACAGTTCCTCCCCCTTGCCACCTGAATGGTGGGAGAGACTTGATTCAGTTCTTTCCTAACAAATCTCAACTCTCTAGGCTGCCTGTCTCAGACCACCATGATCTAGGCCCACTGACCTCTTGCTCATTGAACTTCCCCCCCATCCCCCCATCCCCATTCTGGCCCCTTGGGTCTAGTCAGGCCATCTCCTCCTGCCTCCGTGAGAGGCCATGCTTAACCCTGATTTGGGGCTGGGGGCAGGCTGCCCCTGAGCCTTGGTTGTTCGTGTTTTTCTTCTTCCCTGAACTGCATTTCTTGGCGCTCCCCCCCCCCCCCCGGCCCTACCCTAGCCAGCCTTGAAGGTTGGGATACTTTGTATGGCAAACCCAAGAATGTAGAGCAGAGAGCCAGGAACAGCCTGGCCACTCTGGAGGGTTCCCAGGGTCAGTGGCCTTCCTCCTCCTCTACCCAGGGCTGGGCTCTGTGTTTCTTTCTGGGGCAAACAGCCCTGATAAGGTACAGTGACAAATCTCCAGCCCAGGGGCAGCTGAGGAGGCGCAGGGTGGCAACAATGTCCCATACCCTGTGTTCCCTGTGTACCCTGTGAAATCTGCAGGGAGTGAAGTCTCGTGGTTGGCAGGAGGCATGGGGCTCGGCAGCCCTGCTCTTTGTATCAAGAAGAAAGTAGGCCAAGGCTTCTGGGAGCCCCATGGGCCCTGACTCCCAGCCTGGAGGCCTGAGCATCTTCAGGCCTGGCCATCTCTGGCCATTGTTCTAGTGGGCCCATCTCCTCCCATGCAGCCAATCTCCTGGCCAGGACTCAGGGTTGGCCTTCCTTCCCTCCTCGAGAGCTTTCTGTTCTGCCTGCTATCACCTCTCTGCTCACTCCCCACTGACCAGGCCCACCCCAGCAAAAACCAGGCCACCCAGAGGAGCTGCCCCTGGGCAGTATACAAGTCCTTTGTTCTCCAGGGAGAAGAGTAACAGAACATGGAGGTCCAGGCCCCAGGGAGGCAGGCAGGGGCTCAGGGGAGGCAGACAATGGGCTTTCTTGCCCTTTCCCTCTGGCCTTGTGGTCCCCGGGAGCTCCAGCCCAGGCCCTTAGAGACCATCTCAAGAGGTGTCAAACTCAAGTAGAACTGGGGAGCCTCAGCCCTCTCAAAGGATTCCTGTGGGAGAATATTGCCTTAGAAAACCCCACGTCAACCTTCCCTGTGCTTTAGTGAATTGTCTTTGGTCCTGTTACCTGTTCCCCAAATACATTGTCACCTGGTTCTGAGCCCTCGGGGGAGTCTTGCAGGCCTGGGCCAGGTGGTTGACACCCCGGATCTAGACCAGTCTCTTTCCCTTCACAGAGGGGGAAACAGAGGCATGCAGAGGCAGGGAGGCTGGTCCCTAGCTCAGGGCGTCAGAGCGTGTTCAACCTGGAAGTGACCCGGGCCGACCTGGAGTGGCACGGCACCTGCTCGGCCCCACAGAGACAACGAGACATGCCAAAAGTCAATCCACACACAATTCGGCCACAGAACAGTAGTGATGGAAGGGACCCTGGGCGTCCTTGACTTCGGCCCTCTGATTTTCCAGAAGAAGAAAGGGAAGCCCAGAGAGGCCAGGTGGCTATGCCCCAAGTCCCCCAGCTCCTCAGGGTCAAGGCCAGGATCAGAGGCCTGGGCCCCTTCCCCCTGCTCCATGCCGCCTCACCCACCGGCCCCACAGACTGGGGCTTAGTCCATTTGGTGGGTCCTTTGGCCAGCATGGAGCTCATGTGGATGGAGCAATGGGCCACAGCCCAGTGAGGCTCCCGGGGGTCTGGAAGCAGACAGTGTGCTTGCAGTGCATCCTGTTACTCTGAGCTCTCCCCTCACCCCTTCCACTGGCCCCTAGACCTAAGCATTGGATGGAGTCCTCCAGGACTCCCTCCCTCCTCCTGCTCCCAATGCCCCCACGTGTCTGGACCTGAGGGCCTTGGGAGGCAGCTGCCTAGACTGAAGGAGGTCAGACCCAGAATGCTGGGCCAGGCTATTGTGGCTCCATGCTGGGCAGGACCCCGAGGCCCCAGGTGTGGCTGCCCGGGCCACTCCAGCCCTGTCGTCTGACTTGGCCAAGGCCTCAGGAGCCATCTCTCACCTGGCCACAGATCCTGGCCAATGCTGAGCTCGAAGCTTGGGCCTATGCCTAGGGAAGGTGTCTTGTTGGAGGACTCTCTCCCTGGCCATTCCCCCATCCCTCTCTCCCCTTGCTGTCTCCTGTCTGTCCAGTGCTTCCCGACCCTTGGGCAGGACCAACATGGCTACAGGGTGGTGCCTGGAATAATGTGCCCTGGGCAGAGCAGGTCTGTGCTGGCTTCCAACCCTCATTGTAGACACACTCAGCACTCACCTGAGCCAGCTGGTGGGAGAAGCCTCCTGGGCATGAGCTTTCTTGTGGGTGTTGCCCCAAGAGGCCCTGAGGATGGGCAGGGCTGAATATCTGGGGGTGAAGGGCAATATTTGGGAATCTTCAACTAGCCCTGAATGAGAGGCCTGACTAAGAAGGGCCAGTTTCTAGAACAGCTCCCTGCTGCCTTGACTTACCTGCATCTCAGGGCTCCTTGTTGCTTTCCTGTTCTGTGTCCTAATGGGCTATCTCCTGGACTTCATTCCCCTATCCATTCCTTCATTGCCCCATTATGAAAAACAAATTTCATAAGGAATGGCAGCTTTTTTAAAAACAAAACAGAACAAGTTGTCTAATTCAATGAGGAAAAACTTAGTTGTCTTAATCTCACTGTTTAAATCTAGCTTTTCTTTGGTAGGAAATGGCCACCTGCAGGATAGAGAGGCTCTAGAGAGCCTGAAGATCCCAAGGGAGAGGACCTGGTGAGGCTGGCTCTAGGACAAGGGCCAGGGGAGCCCTTGAAGGCCCCATCACACCCCCCCCCAGGGTGCTGGAGAATGCTGCTGTGGCTCATCCTCCCCCAATGTGCCTGAGTCACCGCAGCTGGTCCTCCCAGCCTTGACCTTCAAAGTCCTTCTCCTCCAGGATGAGTCCTCCTGGGCCCAGTTTCTGGGGCCGCATCTTCACATTAGTCAGGGGATCCTTGCAGTTGCTGCTGCTGCTGCCGCCCTGAGCCACCTCAGTCCTCTTCTGCACCTCTGCTGGTTCGTCTGGCTCTTCATCCAGGCTGCTCTGAAGGGTGACCACTTTCTGTTTCATGGCTGGGAGATCATGATCTATTCATTCAGTCAGTTTGAATCAAGGAAGCTGATGATGGGCAGACTTGAAGGAGGAGCCACTTTTGCCCCAGCGGGAGCCATGATCTGCTCATGATTTTGGGAAATCCTAACAATACCATGCAGTGGCATTTACACGGCATTTTAGGGTTTCCAACACACGTTAGCTATTGCTTTTTCTTTCAGCCCCCAGGCCCTATTTTATACATGAGGGTTCACCTGGAAGTGAGAGTCATGGGACTAGAAGTCCACCCACCTGTCTTCTCAACTCTTACTTGTGGCAAAGAACCAGAAACTGTGTGCAAGGTGGTTGCCCATCTGCTACAAAACAGCTGACTATGCTATATAAATGAAATGGAGCACAATGATGGGAAGCAATGGTAAACAGGACAGTGTCACAGAAACCTGTGAAGACGTGTATGAACTGACGCAGAATAAAATTAATAGAATTAAGAGCTAATTCATATAAAAAACATTGAAAAGACAAACAACCCTGGAAGACACTGGTTGATGCAGCGAGCCAGCATGTTTCCAGAGGCCTGATGATGCATACAACTCACTTCAGGAGAGGGAGAGGCTCAAGATGCGAAATGTGACAAGTATTTTTGGACACAGACCACGTGGGAATTTCTTCTGCTCGATTAATGTCTATTTGCTCCAAAAGTTCTCTTTTTTCCCCCCACCTTCATTAGGAATAGAATAGCAGGAGAAAGGCAAAATACATGCTTGTTAAATAAAAACAACAAATTAGAAGAAAAAAAGAAAAGAAACAAATATTCACAGAGAGTTAAATTGGTGGGCTAAAGCACAACGGATTGTGCTTCAGGGAAATTCATAAACGCAGAAGTGATCCCAGACAAGACAATGGTAAAACTAGACATGGAAAAAGCCATAAACAGGGAACCAAAGAAACTTGAAGGCACCAAAGAATCCCAGAATCCCACAATTTGAGAGGGATACCCCCAAATTCTCACTGTAACATGTCTGACAAGTGATCATCCATGGTAATGAAACAGTATCAGTACTTAATATAAATGCAACAGTTAATGTAACAACTTGAAGGAAAAGCTAATGAAATTATAAGGAGAAATAGACAACAATGATAAGAACTGGGGGCTTCAAGGAACCCTTTTCAGGCCTAAACAAAACAAATAAAAAGATAAGAAAGGAGTTTTAACTCTTTAGATTCAAATAGAATTTTAGAAAAGTTCTAAGCTACACATCTCAGATAATTGCTGAATGGGAAAATAAGGGAATATACATATGTATACAGGGTGTTTCAGACTGTACTAAGCCTTTTGGGATACCCCGCATTTCTATAGCTACAAACACACTCACACTCACACATCAGCTGTACTGATGTACTGGGAGTCTTAGTAGAAAATGACCAGAGGCTAGGGCAGTGGTTTTCAAAGAGCCCAGGAGTCCTTGAGTCCCTTTCAAGGGGTCCAGATTATTTTCATAATAATACTAAGGCATTATTTGTTCAGTAAAATCACCCTCCCTTTTCCAATTACATATCTTTGTGGGGCTGGATTTTCTTCATATATTTCAACCAGAACACCATAAGGTTAACAGATTGACTACAGAAGCCAAAAGCAGAATAGAATTGTTTTCTATTAAGCCAGATATGAAAAAGATTTGCAAACACATGTGAAACAATACTGCTCTTCTCACTAACTTATTTTTCAAGTGTTTAGGAACATAAGGCTATTTGGGGGTTTTTCTGTAAAAAGACAAAAAACAAAAAAGCAACCTCCTTATTTTAACATGTAATGGGGTTGACTATTGTTATTTTTTAATGAATTAATACTCATTTGATAAATTTTCCTGTTTTAATCTCTAACAGTAAATATTGATAGATAATCCACATAAATAAAAGTCCCTTTTGGCTTCTCAGTCATTTTTAAGAGTGTCCGGGGGCCCTGAGAGACAAAGTTTGGGAATCTCTGTGCTAGGGGGAGGGGGCAAGCACTTATTAAGCACCTGCTTTATAGGCTTTACAAATACTGTCTCATTAGATCTTCACAAATAATAAGAATAAGAATAACAGCAGCTAACATTTACAGAGTGTTTACTGTGTGCCAGGCACTGTGCTAAGCACTTTACAAATATTATTTCATTTGATCTTCACAACAACCCTGGGAGATGGGGTGGGGGTGCAATTATTATTCCTATTTTACAGATGAGGAAACTGAGGTAGACAGTGGTTAAGTGACTTGCCCAAAAGAAAGAAGTCAATCTTAAATGGAAACTATACATTTAGTCCTAAAAATCAGTAGGTCAAAGAACAAGCCGTAATAACTACAGATAATTTCATTAAAGAAAACACCAACAATGAGATCACTTACCAAAATGTTTGAGATGCAGGCAAAGCAGTCAAGAGGGGAAAATGCAGATCTTTCAACACTTTCATCAAGCCAGAGAAAGTATAGTTCAGTAAATTGGGCATGCGCATTTTTTAGAAAAGCTAGAAAAGCAACACAACTTAAAACCTCAAAAATAGGAAATCTGAAATTCAAAAAAGATATACAATTGAAAACAAACAAAAAATGACTTGGTAAACAGAACTATGAGGTGATTAAAAAAGCTAATAAAATTGAGGAAAAAAAAGGGGGAGAAGGAAAGCCTAATTGCCAATATAAAAAATGAAAAAAAATATAGAATTTACAACAAATGAAGAGGAAAGAAAGGAAATCATTAGAAACTGTGTTGCCCAGTTATATGTCAATGAAATCAATAACTTAAATGAAATGCATGGATATTTATAAAAATGTAAAATACTCAAATTAACAGAATAAGAAAAAGAATTTAAATAACAATATCAGAAAAAAAGAAATTAGATGAGCTATAAAGGCACTCCTCTCTCCCCCCCTCTCGGGACCCCCCCCCCAGGCCTGAGTGGATTTACAAGTGAATTCTATCAAACATTGAAAGAACAATTCATTCCCATGATACAGAAAGCGTTTGCAAAAACCCGGGAAGTTGGCATTTCTGGCTCCAGTGAGGTGAGTGAGGTCATATTTTTAAATCAGAGAGAGAGATAAAGCAGAGGGAGAAAAGCAAACTATTATCTTTAATGAATAAAGATGTAAAAATATTGAATAAAAATTGTTGTTGTAGCAAAGAGACTACAAGATTAGATTTATAGCAGGCAGCTGGTGGTACAGAGGATAGAGCGCTGGGCCTGGCATCAGGAAGAACTGAGTTCAGATTAGGCCTCAGGCACTTACTAGCTGTGTGGCCCAGGGGAAGTCACTTAACCTCTAATTCCTCATCTGTAAAATGAGGTTTAGTAATAGCACCTACTCCCCCCACCCCCCAGCTGTTGAGACAATCCCGTGAGAAGATAACTGTAAACAAAGCATTTACCACTGGGTGAATTTAGCACTGGGCCTGCAGGGCATAGTAAGTGCTTAATAAAAGCTCATTCTCTTTCCTTGTATGACCCCTAAAGGCTTTTTTTTCCAATAAGGTCAAGTCTAGAGCAAGGACATCCATTGTTACTGATGGCTCGTTTGATGTTATATTCAATATAATATTTGATTATTTGTTATTATTTGATAGAGTTCTAAAAATGCAGGGTATTACAATGAAAAAGAAAAAGAGGTAATGAGCATAGGCAAAGAGGAAGCAAAAGAAATGATCACTTTTTGCAAATAACAATGGTTTGCTTAGAGAGTCCACTTCAGATCCACTGAAACAATAACTTTAATAAGGTAGCAGGAGAGAAAATGGCATCTCCTGCCCCAAATGCTCAGCATTTCTGTATGATGCCAATCAAACCAAGGAAGAAGAACTAGAAATAGACATTCCATCAAAAATAACTACAGAACTTCCAGAATATCTGGGAGTCTACTGTCCACCAGACTGAACAGGCCTCTAACCTGGGGATTGTTGTTATGCCAAGCCCAGGGCACAGTCTGCTCGCTGGGCCTTAGCTCTGAAAAACAGGGGGTCTCCTAATATCCTGACACTACTTACCAAGACCCATACAGGAATTATATGAATATAACCACCCAACATCTTTTTTGGAAATAAAGGAAGACAAATAACTGAAGAGATACAGGTTGCAAACAAAAGGGTTTGGGGTTTGTTTTTTTCAAGTTATATTGGGAGAAAAAAGAAGATCAAAGAAAGGCTAGGACCCATGCTTGGCGTGAGGGGAGCCATGGTTCCCAACAGACAACAGGCAGAGATGGCTGCTCAGCTCTTACTTGATCTCTGCTTCCTCAGCCAAGGAGAATGGCCCCACACAGGGAATGACCAAAAGGGACTTGATTCCCAGGGTATGTGAGGAGACACAATGACCACGTGGCAGCCACTGATAAATTCAAGTCACCTGGCCTAGAAGAGTCACATCCTCAGGTCCGAAAAGAATTGGCAGATGTTACTGCTGGACCACTGCCTAGCTGTTTGAAAGCTCATGTGATGCAAGACCGGGTGAGGTGCCTCAAGGGTAGGTAAGGATAAATGTCCTGACTTTCAAAAAAGAGAAGAGGACCCTCTCCAAACAATAGGCTAGTGAGCCCGACTTCGATTCCTAGGAAAAGTCTAGTACAGAGTATTAAGGATGTGACTGGAGACACCTAGAAAGGGAAACTGGGATTGCTAAGAGCCAGCCGGACTTCATTAAGAACAGGTGATGCCTAACTCACCTAATTTTCTTTTGGGAAAGGATAATTAAATGATCAGATGGGAAGGCTATGGCTAGAGTTTACCTAGATTTTAGCAAAGGTCTTGATAAGTATTTCATACTGTTCTTAGAGAGAAATGAGGAGATATGGATTATATTGTAATACAGTCAGGTGGAATCAAAACTGGTAGGATGGCTACAGTCAAAAAGTAGTTACTACTGGCTCCATGTCAATATGGCAGGAGGTCTCTAGTAGAGTGCCCCAGGGATCTGTACCTAGTTAGCTCTGTATTCTGTACTCTTTCACATTTTTATCAAAGTCTCAGATAGTGGCATAGATGGCATGCTCATCTAATTTGCAAATGACCCAAAGTTAAAAGGTAGAATTAGCTTACAGGATGGCCAAGTCAAGATTCAAAAGTCAAGATTCTTGCCTAACATGCAAGAATTTGGGGCTGAATCTAAGAAGACAAAATTCAACTGGGATACACATAAATGCAATTGTAAAGTCTTGTACTTTCAAAAACAATTGGACTTCACAAGTATGACCTCATTATACAAGAGTAATTTGGAAAAGATTTAGGGGTTTCAGCAGACTGTAAGCTCAATGTGTGGCAAGTGGCATTGGGCTACACTTCTCTGGGTACGGAGGTGCCAGGCCCACTGGCCTCTGCCTTTGTCAGACCCCATCTGGCGCACTGTGTTCCATTCTGGCCGTCATGATTGAAGAACATCGATGATCTGGAGAGCGTCCAGAGAAGGGCAAGCAGCATGGGGCAGGGCCTTGAGTCCATGACATCTGGAGAACATTGGAAGGAATTGGATATGTTCACTCTGGCAAAGAAGAAGACTGTGGGGTGGGACAACATGGTCATTGTGGTCAAGTACCCAAAGGGCTCTTGTGGGGAGGAAGGACTGTGGGCAGCAATGGGGGAAAGGGGCAAATGTGTCAAATTAGGCAAGAACCTAGAGCTGGTCGCAAGTGGAACCGCTTCTTGGAGAAGAGGTCAGCTCCCTTGGGGAGCCCTTCACTGACTGGATTGGACTTGAGGGTCACCGAGGTCCTTTCCAATGCTCAGGCCCCATGAGCTCACTCATGGTTGGAACAGAAATTCTAAGACCACATGATTAACTTACGGATGTAGCACCATCTGAAACTCCCAAAGGTTTACTTTGTAAAACTAGATAAAGTAATAACAAAATATACTTGGAGGAACAAAATGTCAAGAATTTCAAGGGAAATAATGAAAAAAGTGGGCAGGAAGCGGGCCTAGCAGTACCAGATATCGGACAATAGCACAAAGCAGTAATCAGCACAAGTATTTTGTGCTGATTAAAACAGAGAAACATTGCTCAGGGGAACAGATTAGGGATGTGAGACCTAGATGGAATCGAAAATGTTAACTTAGAGTTTGATAAATGGCAAGGGCACCAACTATGAAGGCAGGGCCCAACCATTTGGTGGGGGGGACAAAAAAAAAAGTTGCTGAGAAAAGAGGACAGCAGTTTGGCTTAGGAATCTACTACCATCTCCCACCATAATAAGCTCCCCATGTTTCCATGACCTAGTTTTGAAATGTCATCTCATAAACTAATTAGAAGAGAAAGGAACCTGATACCTTTCACATTTATGGCTAGGGGAAGAGGTCTTAGAGGCTAGAGAACATCAGAGGAAGTAAAATTAATAATTTTAGGGCATCAACAGGCACTTCTCAAAAGAAGCATTGCAAGGAATACACAGCCATGTGTAACAAAATGAGAGAAAAGCTCTAAAGAATTAATCATAAGAGAAAAGCAAATTTGGAAAAGTGGAGTTTTCATTTCACATCCATCAGATGGGCAAAGATAAGCAGAGAAAGGAGAATGGCAATTTTTGGAGGAGATCTGGGAGGTCAGGTACATTAATGCATCGTGGGTGGTCCAGGCATTCTAGAAAGTTTAGAACTAGACCCAAAGAGTCAATAAACATGTTTACACGTTGACCCAGTAATGCCACTGCTGGGCCTATACCCTAAAAAGTCCAAAGAAAGAACAAAAGGGCTCCTAAGCACAAAGCAACCCTTTTTATCATAGCAAGTTGGGGAATGGATGAAGAAATGATCATGATTGATAGATAGATAGATATAGATTTGGATACACATATATTACATACATAGGTATATAGATTTAGATAGCTAGACACACACGCACGCGCACACACACACACACAACACAACACACACACACACATATATATATATCTCACCACTTCTTTAGCCATCCCCCAAGATACACACCCAAAATGCAACATTACCTAAGAAATGATGAAAGGGACGGATTCAGGGAAAATTAGGAAGCCTTGTGTGAACTGATTCAAAATGAGGAAGAACGAGCAGAATCATTTATTTTGACAATGATTCTATGTAATATGTGAACTATAATGTCAATTGTTCTATGTAATTACGCTGTAATTAATAATATATACAACAATCAAGGAAAACTTCTTGAAAGACTCCTGAATCAATGCAAATCACCAGCAATATCAGTGGGCCCTTGGAAAACCCAGCAGCGTGTCCCACCACCTCCTGGCAGAAAGCTGAGACGTGCCAACATGGCTGGAGTCCGGATGCTTGACTCTATTTGTTTGAGAAGAAGGCCTTTCCCTTTGGTGGGGGCAGCAGGGGCGGGGATGAGGGGGAGGGAGGTATGGAGTGGATGAGAATGATCAACTTCACAAGGAAGAAAAGGGAAAAAAAGAGCCTCAAGGAAGCAGTTTTTAAAAGTGGAGTTCTGAAAGAGCCTGAGTTAAACAAGATAGTCGGGTTAATTTCGTATCTACTTATAAAAGAATATCTGTAAGATTTGTATATAAGCCTCTCACTCTCATCTGTATGTGGAAATGTGCACGTTTGTCAAGGTCACAATAAAACAGAAAATTTTTAAAAAGGAGGGAGAGACACAGAGACAGAGACAGAGAGACAGAAACAGAGAGAGAGAGAGATGCTAGGTTCTGGATCAGGGAGGAGGGAAGGGAGGGAGAAGGGCAGGCTGGAAGGAGGGCAGGAGGGAGGGGTGGGGCAGCTGAGCCTTATAGAATCCAGTAGGAGGCAGTTGCTCTGCAGATCTCCAGCTAGACAGAACCCTTACCTGTTCTGAGAAGTCAGAAGCCTGCCTGATAACTCTCCTAGCCCCGACCTTCACCAGGCCAGAAAATGGATCAAGGTAAATGGATGTGGGTTGGGAAAAGGGGTACAGACAGGGCCCCACAGGTCAGTAGAGACCCTAAGGATCCCAGATCACCATTTTATAAAGGGAGACTGAGTCCCACGTAGTGGGACAGTGGTGGTGGGGGGGGGTCTTGAGGACTTTTGCAGAGGAGGAGATGGAATCCTACAGGGCAGGAGAGACCCTGAGCATCCTGGGGTGTAAATTCAGGAGTTGAGAGACTTCAGTCCAACACTCAGCTCATTTCGTGGAGGTAAGAAATTGAAGTTCATAGGTGGGCAACTCCCTTCTGGTCACTAACCTGCAGAGTTGGAATCAGGGCCTTTAGAGACCACCCAATTCAACCCTCTCACTTTTCAAGGCATGAAATTGAACCTTAGTGAGAAAAACATTCTTAGGAAAGCTCAACCTTAGGAAGCAGAGCTCCAATCAGACTTTATAGAAAGTCCCTCATTTTACAGAGGGAAACTGAGACCCAAAGAGGGAAAGGGACTTCTGATCACAGAAGGTCAGTGTTAGCAACAATTAGCCCTAAGAATCCATCAAATCCAGCCTCTTAATTTTACAAGAGGGAAAGTTGAAGCTCAGAAAGGAATCGGCCCTTGGTGAAACAGAGAGGGAGCACTCTTGGGGATCATTCACTTTAACCTTCCCACTTGATAGAATATGGAATAGGTGTGTGTGTGGGGGGGTTGATTAACAAAATATCACAGCAGGAATGGAGGCCCTTTTATTAGGGCCTATCTCTGTGCCAACTCCCCAAATCATTGTACTGGAGCAGGAAAGTGAGGCCCAGAGCATGGGCAGCACTTGGGATCATGAGGTGTTGAGTTCAAATCAAGACCTGTTAAAAACTTATCAAGTCCAATTCTCCTCCTCCTCCTCTAAAGAGGGGCAAACTGAGGTCCAGAGCAAAAGGAGACTTTGAGGCTCCCACCCAGAAATGCAGACCAGGAATCCCAGTACAATTGTCTCATTTTACAGATAAGGAGGAATCTGAGACCTAGAAAGGGGTGAAGGTGATTCAGTGTCACTGAATGTCACAGTTAGGAACTCAATCCATAGAGCCAAAGGGAAACTGAGGCCCAGAGAGAGGGAGTCATTTAGAAACTCAGAACATCTGAGCTAGAACCCTCCCTGAGACACCATCCAGTCCAACTCCCTTATATTACAGCCCAGTAAACTGAGGCCCAGAGAATATCATTTGCATCACCAAAAGTCAGAGGAGTCAGTTTCACAGGACATCAGGTTCAATGCCCTTCATTTCATGGGATGAAAATGATGGACAGATGTCAGAAGACACTTGGGATCAGAGAATTTCAGAGCTGCAATTCTGGCCTTCCACCACTCCCCACACACCTTTTGAATGTAATCTCTTCACTTTCTCTCCATTCTCTTTAACCACTGTCCTCTATTCCATAATAATAGCTAAAATTTACATAGTGCTTACTATGTGCCAGGTTCTTTACAATTATTATCTCATTTGGTAGGTGCTGTTATCATCCCCATTTTACAGATGAGGAAGCTGAGGCAGACAGAGGCTATGTGACTTGTCCAGGGTCACACAGCTAGGACGAGTCTGAGGACAGATTTGAACTCAAGTCCTCCTGACTCCAGGCCCAGCACTCTATCCAGCTGCCACAGACCCTGAACAGCAGTTCTAACCCTCTTCCAGTACAGACTTGACCACCCCACCCCACTCCACCCCCTCCCACACCCATTCCTTTTCTGTAATTTCCCCCCACTAGCTTGACTTAGGAGAGCAGCTCTTTCCCTCCCTTGGCTCCCTAACCTCTTCGAAAAGGAAATGAAAAGGGCAGGTCCTTCGTCTACCTCCAGACTTGGGGCTCTCTCAGAGTCCTCAGATTGCTGCCAGCTTTAGGAGAGCCTTGATAGACAGCCAAAGGAACAGAGACCATTGTCAGGGTGGGCAATGGGGAAGCACTGCTGGTCCCTGGTGGGGAAGGATTGGCTTGGGCCCAGAGCCAGGTTTTAGGCAGGTGACTCAGGAGGCCTGTGCAGGGAGGTCTGAGGGAGCAAGACTCAGGGTGGATCCAGCAGCTGAGAGGCCTGGAGAGGAGCTCAAAGGGTGGGAAGGAGGGCTGCCCCAGAATGGGACTATGGGTACCGAAAGAGGGAAGAGAACTCAGCCCACCTTGTCTGCTCCACAGGTTTGAGTGAATCTAGGGAAATGGAAAAAGCAGCAATGAGCAAGGAGAGAGAGAGAGAGGGAGACAGGGAGAGAGAGAGAGAGAGAGAGAGAGAGAGAGAGAGAGACAGAGAGAGAGACAGAGACAGAGACAGAGGACAGAGAGACAGTGAGAGGAGACAGAGAGAGAGAGAGAGAGAGGAGGGAGAGAGGGAGAGAGGGAAGGAGAGAGAGAGAGACAGAGACAGAGACAGAGACAGAGAGACAGAAGAGACAGAGAGACAGAGAGAGAGAGAGAGAGAGAGAGAGAGAGAGAGAGAGAGAGAGAGAGAGAGAGAGAGAGAGAGAGAGGGAGAGAGAGAGAGAGAGGAGAGAGAGAGAGAGAGAGAGAGAGAGGGAGGAGAGAGAGAGAGAGAGAGAGAGAGAGAGAGAGAGAGAGAGAGAGAGAGAGAGGCAGACAGACAGAGACAGAGACAGTGGACCTTAGGCACTAGCTGTAAGTTCAATGGTCTGTGATGTCTTTTGTAGGTATACAAAAGGACTGTCATTTTTGTCATTGGACAAAGTACTAGGATACAAGCTCTGTTCCTTTGCTCATCCTCTGCTTCCTGAAAGCCCCCTGGTCCTTATGCCAGGAGCAAACAGAACAGGGATACCACACATGCACCTTGTCCAGGCCCTACATGGTTTTAATTTTAATTTCTTCTCTGACGTCTCTGTAGTTTGCAAGCATTTCATTCCATGTAGTTTAGAAATGCTGAGTACGGTATTCAGCATGGTGATAGATTACAAAAGACCTTAAATATGTACCGATCCATGCTGTAGCTATATCATTGTGGGTAATAGCTTGGGCCTTGGGCCATGGTGATGGACCAGGTCTATTACCATCTGTTGCTTGAGTATTGTTACTTGGGGGTTATGTTTGTAATAATGACACTTGTGGTTATTATCTATTCTCAGGCAACATGTCTGAAAGAGACAGAAGTGACTTCAATTTCAAGAGTGGGCAGCCAAGTCAATTGCCCAAGTCGTCCCAGAGCAAAAGTGATGATCCCCAGGCTGTGAAGCAGGAGTTTGTACACATTAAGCAGAAAGTCGATGCCCTGCTGGATCACCTAGAAAACATCATGAAAGAACCTGCAAAGTTGCGTGAGATGATGAGGGCAAAGGAGATGGAACAGGAGCTGGGCAGCAGGATCCCGAAGAAACCCAAGACAAATGAGGAGACACACGCTGAAAATAACGGGGCAGTCGGTGGAAACCAGGTTTAGTTGGCGCCAGCCTGGAGGAGGAAGAGGACCCTGAAGATCCAGGCAGCCAAGACCAACCAGGGCTGTTCTGCCAGGGCCAGCCCCACTCCCTGTGACCCCTGGGCCTTCTCTACCAAGGCCAGCATGTGCTCCCCACTGTCCTATGTCTAACAGGTCCCTCAGCTGCCCCTCCTCTGCCTTTCACACTTTCCCACTTCTTGCAAGTCTCCCAGGAGATAGAGTAAAACCGCAGTAGTTTTGCTTTTTTAACTTTGACGCTTGTATTCATTTGATAATTAAAAAGTAAATTGTTCCTTTTGCAGTTTTGTTTTGTTTTGTTTTTTAAAGGGGGGCTGTTGGGGAGGAGGGGAAGGGACACCCTGGAGTAAGTGGGAGTGTCCATCTTTGAGGACCTGGTATGGCCAAGCAGCAAAGTCCCCCCGGGGCCAGGTGAGATGATGTATGTAGTAGGGGATGGCTGCACACTGGCCTCAGTGGCTTGGAAAGGCTCACGCTCCTCCCACCCAGTCCCCTGCCCAGGCCCTCTTGGGTAAAGCCCTAACCAGGCCAGGGACATGGGGTCTTTGCCTCAGGGAGCCAGCACTCAGGGGCCATGTCTTGGTGGAAGCAGTGCCCTCGAGCCGGGGGTGCTATCAGGCAGCCTGCCCCTCTTCCCAGGCCCACCTTTCATCTCAAGGATCTGGCCCCACATCCTCTTCCCCCACTGCCTCTTTTCCTGCCTTTCCTGGAGGCCTCAGGCCAGCTGTGTGCTGTAATGGAAGCCTTTGCAAGGCCTACTGCAGCCTCACCACCTCCAAGTCTTGTCTGGGTCCTTAGCCCTGGGAGCTCTTCCCACCAAGCACCTGGTTGTTGATTCAGCCTTCTGGGGGGGCATAGCAGGGAGGACCTGGGACCATGAGTGCAGCAAGAGGAGTGGGGGAGGAGGAGCAGCCCTTAGCCCAATGGACCTGAGCAGTAGCCCCAGCTCTGGGGAGCTCCTTGGGCCCCTGGGCACCCTTGGTTAGGGACATGGGGCAAGTCAAGGTCAGAAGGGGGCCTCTAGGCCCCTTTTGCCTGAAAGCAGGCGTGGGTGCATCTGCCCACCCTTTTTCTACTGTTAATAGCTCTGTGTGTTCTTGGGCAAGCAAAATGGAAACACAAATGAGGAGTGTATGTGTGTGAGGGTGTGTATGTGTGTGTGAGGATGTATGTGAGTGTGTATGTGTGTGTGTGTGTGATGGGCTGCGTGAGTAGTGTATCCTTGTGTGTGACAGGCTGGCCTACCGACCAGTGTAACTGCGTGTGTGTATGTGTATGTGTGTGTATATGTGTGCTTAAGTGTGTGAGTGTATGAGTGTGTGTGTGTGTGTGTGTGTGTGTGTGTGTGTGATGGAAACTTTCTTTCCATGGCAGAGAAAAGGCCCCAGTTCCAACGACCTTGAATCAAGCAAGTAGCCCGGTGCCATGAAATGAATGTCACTGGGGCCATTTGTGGGGAGCATCCAGGCTGCTTCAGTCCTGGCAAAGTTTCGTTGCTCTGGCAGTGTGTGTGATCTGTCTGGGGCTGGAGCTGAGGGCCATTGGGGGAGGGGGGAGGGACAGGGGGAGGTTGGAGGCAGAAGGATGGGGAGCTGATGAGGGAGGGCTGAGAGAGGCAGCTGAGGGAGGGTAGCAGTCTGTGGGAGATATGCTTGCGGGTAGGGGGAAGGTTGTCCTGTGGAGGAGGGGGGTGTTTTCTTCTGGCTGGCCCCAAGGGCAGAGTTGGGAACATGGGAAGAGGGACAGGGAGAACCTGGGGGAGGGGGAAGCAGATTTGGGCTTGATGTAAGGAAACAATTTCTAACAATGAGAGCTGTTCCAAAAGTGGAACGGGTGGCCCAAAGAGGAGTGTACGTTGATGTGGGTTCAGAGCTTTTTGAAAGGCCAGACGAGTTCAGTGACAACTTGGGTGAAGCCAGTCCCCAGTGGCATACCCCAGGGATGTGGGCTTGGCCCTGGGCTGTTTTTCCACACACTTGTCAGTTAGTGGGAGCGTCCATCATAGGGAAGCAGAGGTGGCCCAGCTCGTCCAATGAGCAGATGACCCAGAGCCGGGAGGGAGAGGTCACTCACACGCTGGGGGGACAGAGTCAGGATCTGAAAACATGTCAACAGGCTGAATTGAATAAGATGGAGTCCACTGAGGAGAAATCAGAGGCTGATCAGGGGAGGCTCAAAACCATCCCTTCAGACATCTGGGATGGGGGAAACACGAGCAGTTCATGTGCCCAGTTCTGGAGGGTGACCCGGCTCCCAGCCCAAGAGGAGTCCCCATTATGTGATGTGGCTGTCACCAAGTGAATCCCATGTTGGGCAACCATGAAGTGAGTCGGAGGGCCCAGGACGAGGGGCGTGAGCCTTCCCTTCCCCTGCTGTACTCAGGCCCCTTCTGGGATGTTGGGCTCACCTGCAGGGGTCTAAATTTAGGAAGGACTCTGACACACTGGAGTATGTGCAGTGGAGGGTAACCAGGCTGGAGAGTCACGTCATGTGAGAATGCTGTTGAGGGGGCTGAGAATGTTTGGATTTGGGAAGAAAAGATTTGGGGCAGGGAAGGAGGTAGGGGACATGTTACCTCTGTGTTCAAATCGTAGAAGGGCTGTCATAGAGAAGAAGGGTCAGCCTTTTAGTGCTTGACCTCCAGAGAGAGGGGCTGGCATTGGCAGTGAAGAAGAGGCTGATTTAGGCTGAATGTAGGAGAAAGTTTTCAATAATGAATATTGTTCTCAAGTGGCCTGGGTTGTTTGGGGAGGTTGGAAAGGGGACCCCTTTTAATGGAGGCCTTCAAGCAAGGGCTGGGAGAGATGTTGTCAACAATTTACGTTTTGGTGACGTAACTATGACACCTACCTCCCCATCCCCCATGCTGCTCCCTTATTGGTAGAAAGGCATGTAAAGTTCTAGAAGGAAGAAGTAGGAAAGGGTGGGGTTAGGCTACACTTGGGAAGATCCAGTAGGAGGCGAGTGCTTTTCTTGTTAGATGGTCTTGTTGAGGCTAACACAGGTCTAGTGCAGGCTCTTCAGGGGGCTCGTGGAGGTGACCCAATGGGTGAGTTGCTCCATGTTACAAGTGTGGGGAGCTGTGAAGAGGATGGCTGGGGTTGGCCCTGCGTCTATAGTTCAAGTCCACCACCTCCTAGTGTTAGTGATACAAGTGTAGAGGCCTCTGCCAGTGCTTCCATCCCAGTGGGGCCCGTTGCTTCTGAGTCTGAACTGCCAGCTGAGGATCCAGAAATTCAAGGTGAACAAGGTGACACTTGAGGGAAAAGCTGAAGGTGGGGTGGGGCAGGGGGTGTCAGTGAGAGAGATCATGTTATTTCACCTCATTCTATATATTTAACAAAACCTCCTTAATTCCTTCTAGCATTATTTGTTTAAAACCATGTAAATGACTAGATCTACCTTTGGAGCTGATTTTTCTAAAAATTTTCTTTCCTATAAAGTGTTCTGGAAGCTTCTTTCACAGCCCATGTGACTCTATGGGTAACCTCCATGCTAATGAGAAACAACCCATACAGGATCATGGCTGAGAAACTCTGTTCCTTCCAAATGCCCATTTTTATGACTAAAATGCACAAAAAAACATGCATGGAATTGCAATTTGGGTATTGGGATGAAACTCAGGAAAGCATGAAACACAAAAGCCTTTGTGTTAGACATAAGGAAACCAAGGCCCAGCCTGATGAAGCAACTTCCCTAAGGTTGAACCTCAGACATACAATAGCTGCCACTTCACCTAAACGACTGTCAGTCAACATAAAAGGGAAACAGCATGGGAGTTGAGGGACAGCTAAAGGGAGGGAAGGGGGAAAACCAGTTAAGGTGGGAGGACAGGGAGGAAATAAGATAATCAGACACCCCTATTATGGAAACCATGAGCCTTTCAAAAGTGCTTTGCAGTTAATCTGTATTTCAGCATAATTAGTTTCCTTTGTAAGCATTTCTATTTTAGTTTATACTTTTAAAATTATAATTCTGAGGAGTCTCTGGGCTCCCCTACACTGCCCAAGCAATCCACAATCCACACACACACACAGACACACACACACACACACACACACACTAAAAAAAAGGAAAGAATTCCTCTTCTGAGGGTTTTGCAAACTTTCAAATACAGCAGAACACCATTTTTAAAAATTTCCTCTCCATGGTTTTTTTTTAAATTTTTAAACATTTTAATTTAAAGTTTTGAATTCCACATTGTATCCTTCCCTCCCCCTCTCCCTCCCTAAGACAGCAAGCTATCAGATATAGATTATATGTGTGCAATTATGTCAAACACTTCCACATTACTCATTTTGTGCAAGAAGACTCAAAACAAAAAAACTGAAAGAAAAAAAGTGAAAAATGGCCTGTTTCAGTGTGGATTCAATCAATGCTAGGTGTTTCTCTGGAGGCGGACACCATACTTCATCACTTCTCCTTTGGCATTGTCTATAGACATCACTGTAGTTTGTTCAGTTTTGTCCCAGCCCGTGATGTCATGACAATAGGTAGTCCCAGGAGAAAACCCCATCAACTTCCCAGTCTCCTACATTAACAGAATAGCTAATAAATTTATACAGCACTTACAAGGCACACTGCTAAGCCTTAGAACAAGTATTATCTCATCCGATGCTCACAGCAGCCCCAGGATAGAAATATCATTATTATCTCCATTTTACAGATAACGAAACAGGCAGAAGTTAAGTGACTTCGCCAAGGTCACACAACCAGGAACTATCTATCTAAGGCAACTTGAATGCAGGCCTTCCACATTTCAGGTGCAGTATTCCATCCACTGCAGCACCACTTACCTGTCTTCCTCGTATCAGCCCCGTTCTCCCTTACCCCCCAAAATTGCAACATCATTTTGTTTCAAATTGAACACCTCTGAATACACCCCCTTCTCTCTGATGACCCTGCCTGGTGCAGACCCTTATCACCTCAACCCTCTATTACTGCAGTAGCTGCTTCAGGTTTCCCCCAATCAGTCCAATCAGTCACCAAAGAGATTTTCTTAAACCGCAGGTCCAACCAGATGGCACCTTTACTCAGTAATGCACTCCTAATGCCTGCCTCTTATCTCCAACAAACCCCCCAGACTCATCTCTGAGCTATTAGAGCCCTTTAGAAACCCATTCCTTCCCACCTCCCCATCCTCATTACTCACTCATCACTCTTCTCCACTCACTGCGTGATGAGCCACGCTAACCAAGGGGCTGTTGCTCACACACAACAACTTTTGAACCGAATGGCCCACTAGTTGAGATGCTTGGCCACGTCACCCGGGCCTCAATTTCCTTGGAATCCTTCAATCCTTGTGCATGGAAGCATCTCCCAAACCCCTTAGCTAGGCAGGCTACGGCCCACCTCTCTCACATTACAATCCATCTGCTCTGGGAAAATCGTACACAAACATTTCATCAAGTTGTCTCCTTCTTCAGAATACAAGCAGCTGGAGGACAGGGATTGTTTGGGCTTTCACTCCATATCCCCAGCACTTAGCCCAGGATGAAGCACGTAACAAATATAAATGCTCGCTCATTGACTGATTGCTCAATAAATTTACCAATGCATATCAACAAGGCTTCTGCAAAACACTCTTAGAAACTTGCCCAGAGGCACACAGCTAGTAAGTGTCAAGTATCTCAGGCCAGATTTGAACTCAGGTCCTCCTCACTCCAGGGCCAGTGCTCTATCCATTGTGCTACCTAGCTGCCCCCCAAAACTCATTTTTACCCCTAACTGAGCCTTCACTCATTGCTTTCAGAGGAGGCAGAGGTAGCAACACAGTTTACTGTAAAGCCTTTTGACACCTCCTAAAATCTCTACCTCAGGCAGGTTTGCTTTGGTATTTCAGTATTGTGAGACCTTGGGGTAAAAAAGTCTCTAGGCCTCAATTTACTCCTATGGAAAGATGAAAGAGGTTAGATTCAGTGCTTTCAAAAATCTCTTACAAGTTGCATCCTTTGGGTCAATGTAGCTAGGCCCTGCTCAGCAAAAAGGAGATCGGATGGCCTGCACACCTACTAGCCAGATCAAGGGAGGTGCCAGATGGAAGGGCCTTTGGGAACCTTAACAAACCCACAGCCAGCTTCCTATCAATTCCTAACACCTGGAATACCCCTATCATTATTTGCTGGACAGGCAAAAAGAGCACCACTTCCAAGAGTGTGCGTGGCAGCCCTGCAGCCAGATCCTCCAAAGGGAAAGGCCATCACCAGGCAAAGCAGAAGAAAAGAGTGAAGACTGAGGAGAAAGAAGACTGGAAGGAGAAGCCCAAGAAGCAGAAGAGCCACCAAACTGCCAAGAATGCCAAGGCCAACACGAAGGGGGCAGCAACAGCCACTGAGGGGGGCAGCACCTCCAAGGCTGCTTAGGAGGCACCCACCTGGAAGAGGAGGACACTGAAGACTGAGGCCTGGAGGACCTGCTGAGGTGGCTCCAGGATGCTGGAGGTGCAAGCAGCTATTGCTGAGGAGACACCATGAAGGCCAAAATGCTGTGCTGCCAGCTGGCCTCACATCCTAGAGCCACCCTCACCAGACTCACTATTGTCCTCAATCTTGTTCTCTCCAGGCTCTGGCAAGTGGTCTGTTTCTCATTAAAAAAGAATTACATTAAGACCACTGAATTTTTCCGCATTATCTTAGAAAGTTTGCTCTGGCTTTGAAAAAAAATTTTTTCATTGTTCCTTGTGCAGTTTATTTTTTTTTTAGAAGGGGCTGCCAAAGGGTGGGTAGATCGTGGGAGTCTCTGTCCTTCAGGACTCAGCATAAGAAAATGGTAAAGAGCCCCATGTTCCAGCTAAGACCATGCAGCTCAGGGCTGGCATGGAGGCTGGCCACCTCTTATATAGGGCTCCCATAAATCAATCAGTAAACATTTATTGAGCACCTACTATGTACCAGGCAGTGTTAAGTAAGGACTGAGGATACAAAAAGAGGCAAAAGACAGTTCCCGCCACCGAGGACATACAGGCCTAAGATAAACCAAGATATATGAGGCAGGCTCTACACATGCTAGATAGGAAATCTGGAACAGAGGGGGGGCCTTGGAAGGCAGAGGGGTTAGGGAAGGCTTCCTGAACAAGGAGGGATTGGAGCTGGGACTTAAAGAAAGCCCAGGAGGTGAGGAGTTGGAGCACAGGGGTGAGCACATTGCACACTTGCCTGGGAGAATGCTAGATCCCAGAAATGGAGGGTCTTGTTCATGGAACAGTGGGGAGACCAGAGTCACTGGATGGAAGAGAACATGCCAGGAAAGAAAGTTTAGGAAGACTGGGAAGATAGGCTGGGGCAGGCTGTGAAGGACTTTGAATGTACCAGAGAATTTCCTATTAGTTTCTGGAAGCCACAGACAGCCGTAGTCAGACTTGTGTTTTAGGAAAATCACTTTAGTGGGTAAATGGAGGCTGGATTGGAATAGGAAGAGACTAGAACAGACAGACCCAGCAGCAGGCTACTGTAATAAAGCAGGCACTACATGATGAGGCCAAACATTTGGTATTCCCAAATATTGCCCTTCACCCCCAGATATTCAGCCCTGCCCATCCTCAGGGCCTCTTGGGGCAACACCCACAAGAAAGCTCATGCCCAGGAGGCTTCTCCCACCAGCTGGCTCAGGTGAGTGCTGAGTGTGTCTACAATGAGGGTTGGAAGCCAGCACAGACCTGCTCTGCCCAGGGCACATTATTCCAGGCACCACCCTGTAGCCATGTTGGTCCTGCCCAAGGGTCGGGAAGCACTGGACAGACAGGAGACAGCAAGGGGAGAGAGGGATGGGGGAATGGCCAGGGAGAGAGTCCTCCAACAAGACACCTTCCCTAGGCATAGGCCCAAGCTTCGAGCTCAGCATTGGCCAGGATCTGTGGCCAGGTGAGAGATGGCTCCTGAGGCCTTGGCCAAGTCAGACGACAGGGCTGGAGTGGCCCGGGCAGCCACACCTGGGGCCTCGGGGTCCTGCCCAGCATGGAGCCACAATAGCCTGGCCCAGCATTCTGGGTCTGACCTCCTTCAGTCTAGGCAGCTGCCTCCCAAGGCCCTCAGGTCCAGACACGTGGGGGCATTGGGAGCAGGAGGAGGGAGGGAGTCCTGGAGGACTCCATCCAATGCTTAGGTCTAGGGGCCAGTGGAAGGGGTGAGGGGAGAGCTCAGAGTAACAGGATGCACTGCAAGCACACTGTCTGCTTCCAGACCCCCGGGAGCCTCACTGGGCTGTGGCCCATTGCTCCATCCACATGAGCTCCATGCTGGCCAAAGGACCCACCAAATGGACTAAGCCCCAGTCTGTGGGGCCGGTGGGTGAGGCGGCATGGAGCAGGGGGAAGGGGCCCAGGCCTCTGATCCTGGCCTTGACCCTGAGGAGCTGGGGGACTTGGGGCATAGCCACCTGGCCTCTCTGGGCTTCCCTTTCTTCTTCTGGAAAATCAGAGGGCCGAAGTCAAGGACGCCCAGGGTCCCTTCCATCACTACTGTTCTGTGGCCGAATTGTGTGTGGATTGACTTTTGGCATGTCTCGTTGTCTCTGTGGGGCCGAGCAGGTGCCGTGCCACTCCAGGTCGGCCCGGGTCACTTCCAGGTTGAACACGCTCTGACGCCCTGAGCTAGGGACCAGCCTCCCTGCCTCTGCATGCCTCTGTTTCCCCCTCTGTGAAGGGAAAGAGACTGGTCTAGATCCGGGGTGTCAACCACCTGGCCCAGGCCTGCAAGACTCCCCCGAGGGCTCAGAACCAGGTGACAATGTATTTGGGGAACAGGTAACAGGACCAAAGACAATTCACTAAAGCACAGGGAAGGTTGACGTGGGGTTTTCTAAGGCAATATTCTCCCACAGGAATCCTTTGAGAGGGCTGAGGCTCCCCAGTTCTACTTGAGTTTGACACCTCTTGAGATGGTCTCTAAGGGCCTGGGCTGGAGCTCCCGGGGACCACAAGGCCAGAGGGAAAGGGCAAGAAAGCCCATTGTCTGCCTCCCCTGAGCCCCTGCCTGCCTCCCTGGGGCCTGGACCTCCATGTTCTGTTACTCTTCTCCCTGGAGAACAAAGGACTTGTATACTGCCCAGGGGCAGCTCCTCTGGGTGGCCTGGTTTTTGCTGGGGTGGGCCTGGTCAGTGGGGAGTGAGCAGAGAGGTGATAGCAGGCAGAACAGAAAGCTCTCGAGGAGGGAAGGAAGGCCAACCCTGAGTCCTGGCCAGGAGATTGGCTGCATGGGAGGAGATGGGCCCACTAGAACAATGGCCAGAGATGGCCAGGCCTGAAGATGCTCAGGCCTCCAGGCTGGGAGTCAGGGCCCATGGGGCTCCCAGAAGCCTTGGCCTACTTTCTTCTTGATACAAAGAGCAGGGCTGCCGAGCCCCATGCCTCCTGCCAACCACGAGACTTCACTCCCTGCAGATTTCACAGGGTACACAGGGAACACAGGGTATGGGACATTGTTGCCACCCTGCGCCTCCTCAGCTGCCCCTGGGCTGGAGATTTGTCACTGTACCTTATCAGGGCTGTTTGCCCCAGAAAGAAACACAGAGCCCAGCCCTGGGTAGAGGAGGAGGAAGGCCACTGACCCTGGGAACCCTCCAGAGTGGCCAGGCTGTTCCTGGCTCTCTGCTCTACATTCTTGGGTTTGCCATACAAAGTATCCCAACCTTCAAGGCTGGCTAGGGTAGGGCCGGGGGGGGGGGGGGAGCGCCAAGAAATGCAGTTCAGGGAAGAAGAAAAACACGAACAACCAAGGCTCAGGGGCAGCCTGCCCCCAGCCCCAAATCAGGGTTAAGCATGGCCTCTCACGGAGGCAGGAGGAGATGGCCTGACTAGACCCAAGGGGCCAGAATGGGGATGGGGGGGAAGTTCAATGAGCAAGAGGTCAGTGGGCCTAGATCATGGTGGTCTGAGACAGGCAGCCTAGAGAGTTGAGATTTGTTAGGAAAGAACTGAATCAAGTCTCTCCCACCATTCAGGTGGCAAGGGGGAGGAACTGTGGCCTAGCTCATAGGATCTTACTTAGATTTCCAGTTGGAAGGGACATCAGAGGTCCTCAGGCCCAGCCCTATCACTTTGTAGGTGAGGAAACTGAGGCCCAGAGAGAGAGGAAGGCCCCCTTGCCCAAAGTCATGCCCCTAGTAAGTATCTGAGGTGGCTTCTGAACCCAGATGAGAAAGAGTCCAGAAGGGGTGACAGGGCCCAGAACCAGTCAGAGGGCTGGCCCAGAGAGTTGTCTCTAAGGGTCTGAGGACACTTGGCTGAAGGTCTCCAGTGAGATGCCCCAAGCATCTATGCTTGGCCCTGAGGTGCTTTGCTTGTCCAGCAGTGACTTGGACCAAAAAAGCCCGGATGTCAGCGCTTCCCCAATTAGCAGATGACCCAAACAAAGTAGGGAGAGGTAGCCATCACTCTGCCATGACAGAGCCAAGATCCCCCAAGATCTCGACAGGCTAGAGTACTGGGCTGAATCAAAACTGATGAAATCGAGTGGATCAAAGCCTAAAGTGTGCTTCCTCTTTTTAGACTTAGGTTTGAGAAAACAGCCTCAGCAGTGCAGGATGGGAGAAGCCTGGTTAGACAGCAGTCCATCTGAAAAAGAGTCAGTGATCTGAGTAGGCTGCAAGTTCCCTGAGCCACAAGAGTGTGGCCATGTTAGTGGGCCTCAGGGGAACCATAGGGCCCAGAAGGAGGGAGGTGAGAGAGCCACATGGGCCTCAAGGGCCCAGGCCAGGACACGTGTGGAGCAGGGCATTCCCTTCTTGGGCCCCAGTCTGGGCAGGACAAAGGGGAGCTGGAGAGTGTCCAGAGGAGGGCATCCCCTCTGGCTGGGGAAGGGTCTCAAGACGGGGACATTGGGGTAAGCTTTGAAGGCTCTGGGCCTGTTTCTTCAGGAGAAGAGAAGGCTTGGGGAGGGGAGGAGGGGCTTGGGAAATGGCCCTGACTGCTTTATGTGAAGGGCTGTCAGGGGCAAGAGGGCTCAGCCATTTTGTGCTTGGCTGGAGGACTGAAGCTGGAGCAGTGAGTGGAAGGGGCCCAGCACCATTGTAGGTTTGATGGAGGGAAGCCCTCCCTACAGAGACTCAGATGCCCCCAGAGTGGAGTGGCTCCCCCAGCAGGCAAAGGGCTCCCCCAGCTTGGAGGTCTGCCCATAGACACCTGATGGCCCCTGGCCAAGGGCTTTGCACTGGGATTGGGGGAGGGGAAGCACCCTTGCTTGTACGCTTTGGACCAGGTGTCTGCTGAAGCCCCTTTGGATGCTGGAATTCTGGGACTGTGGGTTACTCCAGGAAGGAGAGGCCTTGGGAGTCTTTCACACCTTAGTGGGAATTACCGGAGCAGCCCCATTCTAGCTGATACCCAGCCCAGACCCTCTGGGGAGAGGCAAGGCAGATTCTGTCTGGCACTTAGGCTGCCATGGCTCTGAAAGCCCCTGTTCAGGTGGGCTATTGGAGGGGCTTTCCAGCTGGGCCTTGGGGCGGCCGTGGCATGAGCTGGAGGGGGGTCCTTTCCATCAAGCTGGGCTGGGGGGCTTCCTGCCCTCCCCCCCCCCAGTTCATCTGTTGCTCCTGACCTCTTTGCTTCCCCTGCAGCCTGCTCACACAGCTACCAGGGAACTGTGTGGTCCCTGTGTTCTTTGCTGGTTTTAACACTGAATCAGGTGTTTTCATGTTCTCTGCCACCATAGCCCTCTTCCCTGTCCCCCACTGGACTCAGTGTTTCTCAGGTGCTGATGGGGGAGGGGAAGAGGGCTGGGCAAGGGCACTGGGGGGGGGGGCTCTGGGAAGGCAGGGTGCTTGGTGGGCAGGGGTTCTAGAAGGTCTGTTGGAGGAGGTAGGGCTGGCGAGCAGGTGCCAGAGAAGATTTAGGGGGGCCGTGGTGAGATTGCCCCCTCGAACCGCTGGAAGGGCTGACTTGTTGAAAGATGGCACGGAATGTTCCTAGGGAGCAGGGGAGTGGGTGGGAGGCAGGAAGGAAGGGTAGGGTGGGAGGGAGGGAGGTTGGGAAGAGAGAGTGGGAGGTTTAGGGCAGGACCTGGGCTAGACTTATAAATATCCCTAAGTGTCGTTACTTCTACTTTCCTCTGCCTTACAAAGCCTGGCACATCGAGGCAGCTGGTCAGTCCACAGTAGCTGCCACTCCTTGCCAGCCTGGTCCTCCAGCTAATGGGCCATAGCCTTTGAAGGCATGAGTGGAGATCTCCCTGAGGCCAATGAGGAGTGGCGCTGGTCTTCCCAGCCACCCTTGTCTCTCCCCAAGGAGAGCTGTGAAGGCAAGATGCCAGAGACATCCTCGGAGGAGCTGTCTCCTAATCCTGACCGGAAAGCTGAGACTTCCCCACCTCCAGAAATGGATCCCAAAGGTAACGGGGCTCAAGTGGAGGCAGGCAGACAGCTGTGTGGCAAAGTGCGTGATCAGGAGCATGGGAAAGCAGCTTCTCCACCTCCTGCCTCACTTTGGGAGCCACAGAGTAGGATTGTGTCTCTGTCTCTAAACTTTCTCTATTTTTCACAGAAGGAAAATGTTTCTCAGAGAGGAGGCCCAAAGGTGGCTGGAGACCTGGGCTCCTAGCCCTAGGACTCCCTGGAGCCTTAGCTCTTCACTTTGCCTGAGTGCAAACCAGGGAACCCAGGAAAGGCTTCCTGAAGGAGATGGGCTGGGGGCAAAGCCCAGAGGGAGTGGAAGACAACCAGGGAAATATGGATGAGGGGTCATGGTGGGCAATGGGGAAGCACTGCTGGTCCCTGGTGGGAAGGATTGGCTTGGGCCCAGAGCCAGGTTTTAGGCAGGTGACTCAGGAGGCCTGTGCAGGGAGGTCTGAGGGAGCAAGACTCAGGGTGGATCCAGCAGCTGAGAGGCCTGGAGAGGAGCTCAAAGGGTGGGAAGGAGGGCTGCCCCAGAATGGGACTATGGGTACCGAAAGAGGGAAGAGAACTCAGCCCACCTTGTCTGCTCCACAGGTTTGAGTGAATCTAGGGAAATGGAAAAAGCAGCAATGAGCAAGGAGAGAGAGAGAGAGGGAGAGAGGGAGAGAGGGAGAGAGGGAGAGAGAGAGAGAGAGAGAGAGAGAGAGAGAGAGAGAGAGAGAGGAAGAGAGAGAGGAGAGAGAGAGACAGAGAGAGAGAGAGAGAGGGAGAGAGAGAGAGAGAGGGAGAGAGAGAGAGAAAGAGAGAGAGAGAGAGAGAGAGAGAGAGAGAGGAGAGAGACAGAGAAAGAGAGAGAGAGAGAGAGAGAGAGGAGAGAGAGAGAGGAAGAAGAAGAAGAAGAAGAAGAAGAAGAAGAAGAAGAAGAAGAAGAAGAAAAAGAGGAAGAGGAAGAACAAGAAGAACAAGAGAAGAAGAAGGAGAAGAAGAAAGAAATACAGAGAGACAGAGTGGGGAGTGAGGGAAAGAGAGAGAGAGAAAGACAGAGAGAAAGAGAGAGAGAGAGAGGCAGAGAGACAGAGACAGAAACAGAAACAGAAACAAAGATACAGAGACAAGGACAAGGCAGAGACAGACACAGAGATACAGAGAGAGAGAGAGAGAGAGAGAGAGAGAGAGAGAGAGATTGAAAGGGTGAGATAGGGGCCAGTGTGAAGACCTGGATTCCAGGCCAAAGCTCTGCTGCTTCCTTACCCTTAGCTATGTAGGGCAAGCCAGGGAGCCTGGGCCTCAGTTTCCCCATCTGGAAAAGTGAAAAGGTTTGACTTTCTGAGTGAGTGGTCTCTAGGGGATCCTTCAGGTGCCAATGGTGTGGTTCAGGAGAGGTGAATGTAGGTCCTGATCTGCCAAGGGTGGGGATCAGGAGGACCTGCCCATCTCTTGCAGTGTGTATGTGGGGAGGGGAGGGCCAGGTAAGCACTTGAATAGAAGGGAGGGGCACTGTGGCCCATAAAGGCCCTGGGGAAATGCCAGCTACTAACCAGAGGACTGTCCTTGTCACTCTTTGCTTATCAGACAACTCGAAGGGCAAGGGCAAAGGGGACTCTGGTGCCAAAGGTGGGCAGCAAGGCTCTGTTCCCAAGTGGTACAAGATGAAAGGTGAGGATCTCCAAGGCAACTGGAGTGATCTGGCGAAGATTGAACAGAAGGTGGATACTCTGCTAGAGAAGATGGATCTGTATAACAAGGAGGGTGGACCCCCGCCACAGGCTGCTGAGGAGGCGAAGAAGATCCCACAGCCGCCGCAGCCCCAGCCACCCCAGCCACAGCAGCCGCAGCAGCCCCCTCCAGTGCCGCCACTGCCAACCCGGCAGGAGCAGGCGCTGCCCCAGCAGCAGCACCACGGTGGCAAAGGCCAGAAGAAGTTCAAGGGGTATATTAAGGGGGCTCCCACTGAGGTTGGTGGAGGAGGCAGTGGTGGTGGTGTGTGGGAAAGTTTGCTTAGAGGGGTGGAGCCTGGACCAGAGGGATGCTGCAGATCAAGGCCTGGAGGACCTGCGGGGTGGTTCCAGGAAGAGGCAGTGGCAGCAGCAGCTGCAGGGGCCCCCTCCCCATGACATCTGGGCCCTTGTGCTAGAGCCAGCCTCACCTGGTCCCCTCCCCTGGTATCCTCCAGCACAGTTGTCCCCAATCTTAATCGCTCCAGGCTCCCTAATTCAGCTCTTTCTAGCAAGTGGCCGCCCCTGCCACTCCCCAAAGCATTCCTTGGAGGCCCCCCAGTAAAGCATCTGCTATTTTGCTCCTTAGCTCTCATAACTTTTCTCTGCAGATTTGACAATAAAAACATTCTCTTGCTTCTGTGGTGCTTTTTTTTTTTGAAGCATCCTCCAGTTGAGGGTGGGGCTGAGGGGGTGAGGAAGTGGCAGTCAGGAATCAGTGGGAGTCCCCATCCTTTGGGACCCAGCACAGCAAAGCAGCAAGTAGCCACTTGGTCCACCTAGGTGGGCCCGTGCAGTAGGGGGATGGCCCAAATGGTGGCTACTTCTTTGCTGGTGCCCCCAGAGGGAGGGTGTGCAGAGGGCTGCAAATGAGGCCATGCAGTGGGGGCTGCCAGGGGCTCCCATGCAGCGTGAACTTGTCCTGGCCCCCTTGGCGAGAGCCAGAAAGTGGGTGGACCCACAGGATCTTTGTCTCATTCAGCAGCAGTACTGTCTTCCACAATCCCCAGTCTCCGTGGTCCTCAGCCTGTCCCCATGCCACATGGTGTTAAGAGGCCCTGGACCTCTCCTGGGGTCCAACTTTCACCGCAGGGGACCCTCCCCCACAGCCCCACCCTCTCCACCTTGGCTCTAGGTGCTGTTAAGTCAACTGAAGTTCAGATCTATGCCAAGTGTGCCCAGAGGGAGCGCTTGAGCCCCGTGCAGGCCCACTCTATCCCACTCTATCCCAGTGGCCATCTGGAAAGATGTCTGTCCTGAGCTAGGGCAGAGGCCCTGGACAGAGAGGAGACAGTAGGAGCAGGGAGGTGCTAGGAATGCCCAGGGATAGTGGTCCCCACCTGGACCCCCTCACTAGGCACAGGCCAAGGGTAGAACTCAGCAAGGTTACCCCAAGCTCTTCATGAGGATGCTCCATCCAGGAAGACCCCCCCCCCCACCCACCCAGTAGGTTACAGCACAGGAATGAATAGGTTTGACCTGGAGCCCCTAAGGAACAGCCACTCCCTGAGGTCTCAGTGAGGACATGACCACAACCATGTGACCATAGGTTTGTCCCCATCTCCTTCCACCATCCAGCCCCTTAGCAAGATGGTCAGTTTCTGGTGTGTTGCCAATCTGCCTTGGTGGGGAGGGGTCTACACTGGGAGTTCCCCACACCTAGGAGATCACAGGTCCAGTTCAAAGAGGAACGTCACCTTGGGAGACTGGGCTCAGCACTGGCTCCTCTCCAGACATGATGAGCAGCCCTCTGGCCCAGGCTCCCTGACATCTCTCCCTGGCTCACCATGGGCAAGGCCCTCACCTCTCAAAGCCTCACTCTCCTCACGGCGGGCAGAGGGGAAGGGAAGGCAATGAGGGAACTGTCACTGGGGATCTCTGTCCCAGGCTTGTTGGGAGACTCAACACTCTAGGCCTGAACCCCAGTATTATTAGGGTCATTCTGTGCATGAAACTTTGGGCAATCCCTTTGCCTCCCTAGGCCTCACTTCAGCCTCTGCAAGATGAGGGCTTTGGACCAGATGGTCTTCACATCCTGGGCGCTCCCAACCGTTCTCCTTCCTCCAGCCTCTACCTCTTCCCTCACCCCTCCCCTTGCCTCTACCCTTGGCATAGGTTTGCCTTAGGGAGCTTACTGGGGTGGGGCCAGGCACTGAGGGGACACCCACACCCCTGCTTTTGGGGGTGCCTTGGCCTAGGGGTGCTCAGAAGTTTCTGTGTTGGCTACCTGGGCCTTGGGCCTTCAGGGACCTCTGCCAGCTGTCCTCCTGGTGCTGAATCATAGGCTGAGCTCTGGGGCCACCAATAGACAACACAGCCCAGGCAGCCTGGCTATTGACAGAGGCCTTGCCTTCTGCCCTAGCCTCAACCAGCACATCCCAAACCTGCCACGTCTCTAGGCCTCCCTGGTCTCAGCCCAAGTGTCAGTCTTGAAAGTGAGCAGCATCAGCAGGGACCTGGGGTGTGGTGCCAGCTTTGCTACTTCCTAGGTGAGTGACCTTAGGTAAGTCACTTTCCCATTCTCTGGGCCTCAGTTTCTCCATCTGTGCAGTGACAGGGTTAGACTAGGTGACTTTTCTGGTCTTCTCAGCACCATCATTCTCCTCTCAGAACCAGAATTTCAGTGTTCCATGGGGCCCCTCAGTGGGCATCTAGTGAAACCCATACTCAGAGAATCCCCTCCGCAACACAATCACCATTCAAGATTTGTTTGAAGACTTCCAGAGATGAGCAGCCCACTACCTTTTCAGTAGCCAGCCCGTTCCACTTTGAGTAGCTCTAACTTTTCCTCCTCTTCCATTGGAGTTTGTTTTCCTTAAGACAATTCTCTCACCTATCCTGTTCTCAGTCTTAAACCCCCTCTTTTCCCTGTTCACACAGATTTCTCTGTTGATTTCAATGTATTCCTACGAATGGGGTGTGTGTGTGCGTGTGTGTATGTTTGTAGAAGAATCTACTCATTTGGTGTCACACCAGATCCAGGTCCCTGGAGGAGGTGGGACCTCAGGCTCAGACCTCAGGGTAGAGATAAGGATGTCAGCAGGGTGACCCTGAGACTTAGCCCCTGGGATAGGAGCAGGGCCTCATGGAGGCTATGCTGCCTCCAATCCCAAGGGAAAAAATCTGGTGCTCAGACCCTTTGAGAATCTGGCCTTCAACATGGTTCTTCCTTTCCTGAAGAATGAATAAAGAAAAAAGATAAAAAGCTATTATGATGTTAGGGATGCCTAAGACACAAACTAAGAAATGAGAGTATAACTCTCAATCACCTTACAAGGAAAGGCTCAAAGAAAAACACAATTTGCCGGTAGGATCAATTACCATTTTGAGAACTATTTGGAGAGCAAATTTAAAATCCCTAATTAAATACCAAATTAGAAATCTGGAAAATCAAAGGAGAGATTAATAAAGTTGAAAGTAAGAAAACCATTGAACTAATAAATAAAACTAAGAGCCGGTTTTATGGAAAAAAAAACTCAACAAAATAGATAAACCACTGGTTAACTGGATTAAAAAAAAAAGAAAGAAAAAACCCAAATTACTAGTATCAACAATGAAAAGGGTGAATATACCACCAATGAAGACGAAATTAAATTATTAAGAGTTATTTTGCCCAATTATATTTTAGTAAAACTCACAATCTAAGCAAAATATATGAATATTTACAAAAATATAAATTGTCCAGGTTAGCAGAAGTGGAAATAGAATACTTAGATAACCTTATCTTAGAAAAAGAAATTGAATAAGCCATCAATAAGGTCCCTGAGAAAAAATCCCCAAGACCAGATGGGCTCACAAATGTATTCTACCAAACATTCAAAGAGCAATTACTTCAATATCATACAAACTCTTTGGAAAAATAGGTAAAAAAGGAATCCTACCAAATTCCTTTTATGACACAAATGTGGTAATGATAGCTAAACCAGAAGGAGCCAAAACAGAGAAAGAAAATTTATAGACCAATTTCCCTAACGAATATTGATGCAAAAATTTTAAATAAGATCCTAGTAAGGAGGGGCAGCTAGGTGGCAAAGTGGATAGAACTCTGACCTTGGAGTCAGGAGGACCTGAGTTCAAATCTAGCGTCAGACACTTGACACTTACTAGCTGGGTGACCCTGGGCAAGTCACTTAACCCCGACTGCCTCACCAAAAAGGAATAAAAAATCCTGGCAAGGAGATTACAGCAATATGTTACAAAAATCACACACTATGACCAGGTGGGATTAATACCAGGAATGCAGTCTGGTTCAATATTAGGAAAACTCTCAGCATCATTGACCATATCAATAACAACACAAGCCCAAATCATATGATTATCTCAATAGATGCAGAAAAATCTTTTGATAAAATGCAACACTCATTCCTGTTAAAAAGTCTAAGAAAGCATAGGAATAAATAGAGCTTTTCTTAAAATGATGAGTCGTATCTATCTAAAACCATCAGCCAGCATTATCTATAATGGGGATAAGCTAGAAGCCTTCCCAGTAAGGTTGGGGTGAATCAAAGGTGCCCATTATTACCACTAGTATTCAGTATTGTGCTAGAATTGTTAGCTGTAGCAACAGGACAAAAAAAGAAAGTGAAGGTATTAGAATAGGCAATGAGGAAACAAAGCTATTACTCTTTGCAGATGATATGACGGTATGCTTAGAGAATCAGCTAAAAACTAGTTAAAATAATTAACAACTCTAGCAAAGTCACAGAATAATAAATAAATAAACATTTATAATATATTATGTATAATAATATAATAAAAATAAATAAATAAACCCATATAAATCATTAACATTTCTATATATAGCTCTGACCATCCATTTCACTTAGATTTATTGGCACATAATTGGGTAAAATAGCTTTCAATATGCTTTAATTTTATATTCATTAGTGGTGAATTCCCCTTTTCATTTTTGATGCTGCTAATTTGGTTTTCTTTCTTTTTTAAAAATCAAATTAACCATTGGTTTATCTACTTCGCTATTGGTTTTTCTTCACATAAAACCAGTTTCTAGTTTTCTATATTAGTTCAATGGCTATGTATAGATCTGACCATGTCAACAAGGTCCAGTAAGAAGAGATAAAAAGAAAAACCCCATTTAAAATAACTTCAGATAATATAGAATACTTGGGAGTTTACCTGTCAAGACAAACCCAGGAAGTATATGAACACAACTACAAAACACTTTTTCACACAAATAAAGTCAGATCTAAAAAGTTGGAGATACATGTTTGCTCATGTTCAGGTTGAGCCAATATAATACAAACGACAATTCTACCTAAATTCATTTACTTATCAGTGTCACACCAATCAAACTACCAAAGTATTATTTTACAGAGCTAGGAAAAATAATAACAAATTTCATCTGGAAGAACAGAAGGTCAAGAATATCAAATGAATCTATGAAAAAAAAAATGAGAAGTGTAGTCTAGCAATACCAGATCTCAAACTGTATTACAAAGTGATAATCATCAGATCAATCTGCTACTGGCTAAGGAATGGAGTGGTTGATCAGTGGAATAGATTAGGTACATAATGCATAGTACTAAATGACCATAGTAATCTAATGTTTGATAAATGCAAAGTTCCAGGTTTTTGGGACAAGAATTCATTACTTAACAAGAATTGCTGGGAAAACTGAAAAGGAGTTTGGCAAAAACTAGGCATAGGCCAACAACTCATCCCATATACCGAAATAAGGTCAAAATGGGCACCTGACTTAGAAAGGAAGGGTGATATCATGAGCCAATTAGGGGCACATGGAATAGTTTGCCTGTCAGATCTACAGAGAAGGGCAGAATTGATGGCCCATTTGGTCAAGTAAATGCTCTGTAGTGGTGGTTTCCAGTGTGAGCCCATTCTCCCTAGGGCTGGTGGTGGGAGAGGGGAAGATGGGCTCCCTTCTCCACTCAGTGTTGTTGGTCCTCCCTTGCTTCGAAGAGCAGAAGTGGCGTCTCCTTGCCCGGGAATTGGGCTGAAGTGAAGCTTTCTTGTCGTTTGCTTGTTTTAGCCCTATCTGGCTCTCCAAGACCCCACGGAGGGTTTTCTTGGTTGAAGTTCTTGGCCATTTCCTTCTTCAGCTCGTTTTACACATGAGAAACAGAGGCAAGCAGAGTTGCACACAGTAGTCAGCCTCAGTCTTCCAGAGTCATTGAAGTCCAGGGATTATTTTTTTCCCTGAGTTTATTTATTTTTTTCCTCTATTTTTTAAATTAATTAATTAATTTTGATTTATCAACAATCACTTCCAGAAGCTTCTGAGTTTTGAATTTTTCTCTACCTCCCTCCCCACCTCCCTTCCCAAGACAGCCCGCAATCTGATGTAGGCTCTACATATACATTCCTATTAAAGATATTTGCACATTAGTGATGTTTTAAGGAAGAATTAGAATCAATAAGAAGAACCACCACAAAGAGGAAACAAAACACAACAGAAGAAAAAAAAATAGCAAATCGTCTACTTCAACCTGCATGCAAACTCCATCATTCTTGCTTTGGATGTGGACAGCATTTTCCATCATGAGGCCTTTGGAGATGTCTTAGATCGTTGCATTGCTGAGAAGGGTTAAGTGTCAATATTAGTCATCACACAACATGGCTGTTACTGTGTACAATGTTCTCTTGGTTCTGCTCACTTCCCTCAGCAGCAGACCACACAAGTCTTCCCAGGTTTTTCTGAAGCCAGCCTGTTCATTATTTCTTACAGCACAATAGTATTCCATGACATTCATATACCACAACTTGCTCACCCATTCCCCAATGGACGGGCATCCTCTCAATTTCCAATTCTTTGCCACCACAAAAAGAGCTGCTATGAATATTTTTGTACATGTGGGTCTGTTAGAGTTAGACGGGCTTACGTTTCCACAGGTAGAATAATGCAGAGATTTAAAGAAGAACAGCTCCAGGAAGTAGTACACTGCAGGTGGGCTTGGGCTGAGCCAATAAAAAGTAAGTTGATGGTGCCAAAAAGACCCCGAAATCAAGATAAGGGTTGAGTCAGCTCAGACCAGTTAGGGTCAACCTGCGGACACCTGAAAAATGTTAGTGTGCCTGCTTAACGAGCTTCGTTACTATTATCTGACACACCCTGCATAAAATTAGAGTGTCATTAATGAGTCATGGGACACATGACCAAGGGAGGGGGAACATACTTGAGCATATCAAGGGGAAACATGTAAGGAAAGGTGTAACCTGGGAAGGGATGGACCGATCCAGGCCTGGGAGGTTTTGCACGAATTCTCCTGAAGAGGGGTGGAGCCCGCTTCTGGCCAGAAATGTCTAAATCCTCTGGACTTTCTTTGTAACAAATTTTCTTGATACTAAATTTTTGGTGTCAAGCCTATTTCTAACAGGTCCTTTTCCCATTTGTATGATCTCTTTGGGATACAGACCTAGAAGTGCTATTGCTGGGTCAAAGGGAAGTCCAGTGGTTATTGACAAAAGTTAAGACAACCGGTGATGGTCCAGGATGCACTGAATGACCTTGGCTTCTTCAATGTCTGACCAAGCTCTAAATGCTCCACAGTGCCCACTTCAGTTACCTTCATGGCCTTTGGAACAAATTGTTCTCATCTGCCCACTGCACTGTGGAAAGTCTTCACATGCTTGTGGTAGACATCCACCTAACTCATCAAAGTGTTTGAGTCCTGTTGGCTATTCTCAATCTGGTTTAGCTCTTCTACCAAGACAGTTTACAGGGTGTGGCCTCTGCACATGCTACAGCTTCTTGGAGCCCCAGGTGAGAGCTGGGTGAAGGTGGACACCAAAGACGGATGAGCAGCCCTGAGAAGGGCTCGGCAAGCCCTTACCCCAGAGGTGCTAGTCCTCCTTGAACACCCCATACACCCTGTTCTCAGTATATCATCTTCTCAGTAAATATCTCTTGGTAAAACCTAATTGATACTAATTGTTTATCAATGACATCCACTTGTTAGATTAATAGTGGGGCATTAATCTTTGGGTCAGTGGGCAGGTAGGTGGTACAGTGGCTTGAAACAGGGCCTGGAGTCAGGAAGACCTGAGTTCAAATTTGATTTCAGATACTTTCTAGCTATGTGACCCTGGGCAAGTCACTTAATCTTGTTTGTCTCAGTTTCCTCATCTGTAAAATAAGCTAGAGAAGGAAATGGCAAACCACTCCAGTATCCTTTCCAAGAAAACCCCAAGTGGGGTTAGGAAGTGTTGACTCCTCCAAACAACAAAAACAAAATCTTTGGGTCAATGAACCCTATGGAGAGATATCACCTACTGAAAATACTAAAATTGACTACAGAGACATTCAAATAAATGTAAGAGTGAGGCTCTTTCAGGTGCAAATGAAGCAGTCTACACCAGCGAAGGAGATTGAGATTTTAAGTAGTTCAGCTGCATAAGAAAAGGCCAGCAGGGTTGAACTTGCCCCCAGGACAGAGACTGAATCCTCACCTTTGTCCCTAGTCATGCATTTGCCTTAAGACTAAACTCGAATCTGAGAAATATAAGCAGGTTAGTGTGGCTAACCAGAGTGGAGGTCTGCACTGAGGGAAGCCATCTGGAATGGGGGGAGAATTGTCCAATGGGGACAGGTAACACTTCTCTGACAAACTTCAGAGTTGCCCACAGAACCCAAGGTAGCGGTTGCCCCCTTTGGAGACCCAACCTTCCAACAGCAGAGCAGTTAGGTGAGGCTGGGTGAGGGGTGTGGGGGGGGGGTGTTACACACCTAAAGTGTTTTGCTATCCTAAAAGCTCTAAGGTCCATACAGAGAGTTAGTGATTACAGTATCTTTCTTTCTTTTCTTTTTTTTTTTTTTGGCTAGGCAATGGGGTTAAGTGACTTGCCCAGAGTCACACAGCTAGTAAGTATCAAGTGTCTGAGGCTGGATTTGAACTCAGGTCGTCCTGACTCCAGGGCTGGTGCTCTATCTACTGTGCCATCTAGCTGCTCCAAGAGTTAGTGGTTGAGCCAGTTCTCGAATCCAGGTCCTCTGACTTCCTGTGCTTACCACACCACTCACCTTCTGCCAGGTTTCATGAGCACAGCTCAAGGTCTCCTTTCCATGCTTCTGCTATGACTCCTAACAGCCCCATTCTATTTTTGGCATATCTATGGCCTAGTCTAGTCCTTGGTTCCTTCTCTGTTCTGTGGTCCTTGATCATCTCTGAACAAAGGAAAAACATCTAGATTGAGTGTCTTGCCACTGGTATGTACTTAATGCTTGTTGACTGACTTGACTGAAAATGGCCATTGTCTCCAAGGCATCACATCTATTATTACTGAATCAGAGCCCAGGAATACATGGGGAAGTGCCAAGGGCACTGAATTTAGAGACAAAGAACCTGGATTCCAATTGTGGCCATTCTCCTTATTAGCAGTCTGAGCATGGGATGTAGCTTACCTACTGTGGGCCTCAGTATCCTCTTTTGTGAACAGGGAGGATTGAACAGGCTGATCTCTAGGGACCCATAGAGCACTGTCTCCATGTGGGGCCTCAGACAAGGAAGTAAACCTGTCTTTGCCTTGAGAATCTTTTATTTTTGCATTGAACAGAAATACTTGGTAGAATGAGCTCAATGATTATATGTTTGGGTGTTAAGCTGATTTAAAAGAGTCTCAGGTCAGACGACAGACTTGGAAAACAAACACATGAAAATGAAGCAGGCAGGGGCTGTAGGTATGGCTGATCAGCAGCTGGTGTGATTTCCACAGAGCAGATGCTTGGTGCCCAGAAAATAATCAGAAGAAGTCAAGTTGAAAGCTGAAAGTGGGAGATGACCTAAATTGCAACCCCTAGTAATCTGGGCCCTCAAAGTTTATTTGGATAATTGGGAACTACACTGTGTGGGCCAGAGAATGTGCTGGTAACATAAGGGGCTTGGATGCCAGGATGCCCAAGGTGCCACCCAAGTGGAAAATCCTCTACTACTGTGACCTGGGGGAGCTGGCCCTTTGCCTCTCCAGGCCTCTGTTTCCTCCTGTGTAAAAGAAGAAGGATTGGAATAAATGGTCTCTAAGGGCCTGGGCTGGAGCTCCCGGGGACCACAAGGCCAGAGGGAAAGGGCAAGAAAGCCCATTGTCTGCCTCCCCTGAGCCCCTGCCTGCCTCCCTGGGGCCTGGACCTCCATGTTCTGTTACTCTTCTCCCTGGAGAACAAAGGACTTGTATACTGCCCAGGGGCAGCTCCTCTGGGTGGCCTGGTTTTTGCTGGGGTGGGCCTGGTCAGTGGGGAGTGAGCAGAGAGGTGATAGCAGGCAGAACAGAAAGCTCTCGAGGAGGGAAGGAAGGCCAACCCTGAGTCCTGGCCAGGAGATTGGCTGCATGGGAGGAGATGGGCCCACTAGAACAATGGCCAGAGATGGCCAGGCCTGAAGATGCTCAGGCCTCCAGGCTGGGAGTCAGGGCCCATGGGGCTCCCAGAAGCCTTGGCCTACTTTCTTCTTGATACAAAGAGCAGGGCTGCCGAGCCCCATGCCTCCTGCCAACCACGAGACTTCACTCCCTGCAGATTTCACAGGGTACACAGGGAACACAGGGTATGGGACATTGTTGCCACCCTGCGCCTCCTCAGCTGCCCCTGGGCTGGAGATTTGTCACTGTACCTTATCAGGGCTGTTTGCCCCAGAAAGAAACACAGAGCCCAGCCCTGGGTAGAGGAGGAGGAAGGCCACTGACCCTGGGAACCCTCCAGAGTGGCCAGGCTGTTCCTGGCTCTCTGCTCTACATTCTTGGGTTTGCCATACAAAGTATCCCAACCTTCAAGGCTGGCTAGGGTAGGGCCGGGGGGGGGGGAGCGCCAAGAAATGCAGTTCAGGGAAGAAGAAAAACACGAACAACCAAGGCTCAGGGGCAGCCTGCCCCCAGCCCCAAATCAGGGTTAAGCATGGCCTCTCACGGAGGCAGGAGGAGATGGCCTGACTAGACCCAAGGGGCCAGAATGGGGATGGGGGGGAAGTTCAATGAGCAAGAGGTCAGTGGGCCTAGATCATGGTGGTCTGAGACAGGCAGCCTAGAGAGTTGAGATTTGTTAGGAAAGAACTGAATCAAGTCTCTCCCACCATTCAGGTGGCAAGGGGGAGGAACTGTGGCCTAGCTCATAGGATCTTACTTAGATTTCCAGTTGGAAGGGACATCAGAGGTCCTCAGGCCCAGCCCTATCACTTTGTAGGTGAGGAAACTGAGGCCCAGAGAGAGAGGAAGGCCCCCTTGCCCAAAGTCATGCCCCTAGTAAGTATCTGAGGTGGCTTCTGAACCCAGATGAGAAAGAGTCCAGAAGGGGTGACAGGGCCCAGAACCAGTCAGAGGGCTGGCCCAGAGAGTTGTCTCTAAGGGTCTGAGGACAACTTGGCTGAAGGTCTCCAGTGAGATGCCCCAAGCATCTATGCTTGGCCCTGAGGTGCTTTGCTTGTCCAGCAGTGACTTGGACCAAAAAAGCCCGGATGTCAGCGCTTCCCCAATTAGCAGATGACCCAAACAAAGTAGGGAGAGGTAGCCATCACTCTGCCATGACAGAGCCAAGATCCCCCAAGATCTCGACAGGCTAGAGTACTGGGCTGAATCAAAACTGATGAAATCGAGTGGATCAAAGCCTAAAGTGTGCTTCCTCTTTTTAGACTTAGGTTTGAGAAAACAGCCTCAGCAGTGCAGGATGGGAGAAGCCTGGTTAGACAGCAGTCCATCTGAAAAAGAGTCAGTGATCTGAGTAGGCTGCAAGTTCCCTGAGCCACAAGAGTGTGGCCATGTTAGTGGGCCTCAGGGGAACCATAGGGCCCAGAAGGAGGGAGGTGAGAGAGCCACATGGGCCTCAAGGGCCCAGGCCAGGACACGTGTGGAGCAGGGCATTCCCTTCTTGGGCCCCAGTCTGGGCAGGACAAAGGAGCTGGAGAGTGTCCAGAGGAGGGCATCCCCTCTGGCTGGGGAAGGGTCTCAAGACGGGGACATTGGGGTAAGCTTTGAAGGCTCTGGGCCTGTTTCTTCAGGAGAAGAGAAGGCTTGGGGAGGGGAGGAGGGGCTTGGGAAATGGCCCGACTGCTTTATGTGAAGGGCTGTCAGGGGCAAGAGGGCTCAGCCATTTTGTGCTTGGCTGGAGGACTGAAGCTGGAGCAGTGAGTGGAAGGGGCCCAGCACCATTGTAGGTTTGATGGAGGGAAGCCCTCCCTACAGAGACTCAGATGCCCCCAGAGTGGAGTGGCTCCCCCAGCAGGCAAAGGGCTCCCCCAGCTTGGAGGTCTGCCCATAGACACCTGATGGCCCCTGGCCAAGGGCTTTGCACTGGGATTGGGGGAGGGGAAGCACCCTTGCTTGTACGCTTTGGACCAGGTGTCTGCTGAAGCCCCTTTGGATGCTGGAATTCTGGGACTGTGGGTTACTCCAGGAAGGAGAGGCCTTGGGAGTCTTTCACACCTTAGTGGGAATTACCGGAGCAGCCCCATTCTAGCTGATACCCAGCCCAGACCCTCTGGGGAGAGGCAAGGCAGATTCTGTCTGGCACTTAGGCTGCCATGGCTCTGAAAGCCCCTGTTCAGGTGGGCTATTGGAGGGGCTTTCCAGCTGGGCCTTGGGGCGGCCGTGGCATGAGCTGGAGGGGGGTCCTTTCCATCAAGCTGGGCTGGGGGGCTTCCTGCCCCCCCCCCCCCCCAGTTCATCTGTTGCTCCTGACCTCTTTGCTTCCCCTGCAGCCTGCTCACACAGCTACCAGGGAACTGTGTGGTCCCTGTGTTCTTTGCTGGTTTTAACATTGAATCAGGTGTTTTCATGTTCTCTGCCACCATAGCCCTCTTCCCTGACCCCCACTGGACTCAGTGTTTCTCAGGTGCTGATGGGGGAGGGGAAGAGGGCTGGGCAAGGGCACTAGGGTGGGGGGGGGCTCTGGGAAGGCAGGGTGCTTGGTGGGCAGGGGTTCTAGAAGGTCTGTTGGAGGAGGTAGGGCTGGCGAGCAGGTGCCAGAGAAGATTTAGGGGGGCCGTGGTGAGATTGCCCCCTCGAACCGCTGGAAGGGCTGACTTGTTGAAAGATGGCACGGAATGTTCCTAGGGAGCAGGGGAGTGGGTGGGGGGCAGGAAGGAAGGGTAGGGTGGGAGGGAGGGAGGTTGGGAAGAGAGAGTGGGAGGTTTAGGGCAGGACCTGGGCTAGACTTATAAATATCCCTAAGTGTCGTTACTTCTACTTTCCTCTGCCTTACAAAGCCTGGCACATCGAGGCAGCTGGTCAGTCCACAGTAGCTGCCACTCCTTGCCAGCCTGGTCCTCCAGCTAATGGGCCATAGCCTTTGAAGGCATGAGTGGAGATCTCCCTGAGGCCAATGAGGAGTGGCGCTGGTCTTCCCAGCCACCCTTGTCTCTCCCCAAGGAGAGCTGTGAAGGCAAGATGCCAGAGACATCCTCGGAGGAGCTGTCTCCTAATCCTGACCGGAAAGCTGAGACTTCCCCACCTCCAGAAATGGATCCCAAAGGTAACGGGGCTCAAGTGGAGGCAGGCAGACAGCTGTGTGGCAAAGTGCGTGATCAGGAGCATGGGAAAGCAGCTTCTCCACCTCCTGCCTCACTTTGGGAGCCACAGAGTAGGATTGTGTCTCTGTCTCTAAACTTTCTCTATTTTTCACAGAAGGAAAATGTTTCTCAGAGAGGAGGCCCAAAGGTGGCTGGAGACCTGGGCTCCTAGCCCTAGGACTCCCTGGAGCCTTAGCTCTTCACTTTGCCTGAGTGCAAACCAGGGAACCCAGGAAAGGCTTCCTGAAGGAGATGGGCTGGGGGCAAAGCCCAGAGGGAGTGGAAGACAACCAGGGAAATATGGATGAGGGGTCATGGTGGGCAATGGGGAAGCACTGCTGGTCCCTGGTGGGGGAAGGATTGGCTTGGGCCCAGAGCCAGGTTTTAGGCAGGTGACTCAGGAGGCCTGTGCAGGGAGGTCTGAGGGAGCAAGACTCAGGGTGGATCCAGCAGCTGAGAGGCCTGGAGAGGAGCTCAAAGGGTGGGAAGGAGGGCTGCCCCAGAATGGGACTATGGGTACCGAAAGAGGGAAGAGAACTCAGCCCACCTTGTCTGCTCCACAGGTTTGAGTGAATCTAGGGAAATGGAAAAAGCAGCAATGAGCAAGGAGAGAGAGAGAGAGGGAGAGAGGGAGACAGGGAGAGAGAGAGAGAGAGAGAGAGAGAGAGAGAGAGAGAGAGAGAGAGAGAGAGAGAGAGACAGAGAGAGAGAGAGAGAGAGAGAGAGAGAGAGAGAGAGAGAGAGAGAGAGAAGAGAGAGAGGAAGAAGAAGAAGAAGAAGAAGAAAAAGAGGAAGAGGAAGAACAAGAAGAACAAGAGAAGAAGAAGGAGAAGAAGAAAGAAATACAGAGAGACAGAGTGGGGAGAGAGGGAAAGAGAGAGAGAGAAAGACAGAGAGAAAGAGAGAAGAGAGAGAGAGCAGAGAGACAGAGACAGAACAGAAACAGAAACAAAGATACAGAGACAAGGACAAGGCAGAGACAGACACAGAGATACAGAGAGAGAGAGAGAGAGAGAGAGAGAGAGAGAGAGAGATTGAAAGGGTGAGATAGGGGCCAGTGTGAAGACCTGGATTCCAGGCCAAAGCTCTGCTGCTTCCTTACCCTTAGCTATGTAGGGCAAGCCAGGGAGCCTGGGCCTCAGTTTCCCCATCTGGAAAAGTGAAAAGGTTTGACTTTCTGAGTGAGTGGTCTCTAGGGGATCCTTCAGGTGCCAATGGTGTGGTTCAGGAGAGGTGAATGTAGGTCCTGATCTGCCAAGGGTGGGGATCAGGAGGACCTGCCCATCTCTTGCAGTGTGTATGTGGGGAGGGGAGGGCCAGGTAAGCACTTGAATAGAAGGGAGGGGCACTGTGGCCCATAAAGGCCCTGGGGAAATGCCAGCTACTAACCAGAGGACTGTCCTTGTCACTCTTTGCTTATCAGACAACTCGAAGGGCAAGGGCAAAGGGGACTCTGGTGCCAAAGGTGGGCAGCAAGGCTCTGTTCCCAAGTGGTACAAGATGAAAGGTGAGGATCTCCAAGGCAACTGGAGTGATCTGGCGAAGATTGAACAGAAGGTGGATACTCTGCTAGAGAAGATGGATCTGTATAACAAGGAGGGTGGACCCCCGCCACAGGCTGCTGAGGAGGCGAAGAAGATCCCACAGCCGCCGCAGCCCCAGCCACCCCAGCCACAGCAGCCGCAGCAGCCCCCTCCAGTGCCGCCACTGCCAACCCGGCAGGAGCAGGCGCTGCCCCAGCAGCAGCACCACGGTGGCAAAGGCCAGAAGAAGTTCAAGGGGTATATTAAGGGGGCTCCCACTGAGGTTGGTGGAGGAGGCAGTGGTGGTGGTGGTGCTGTGGGAAAGTTTGCTTAGAGGGGTGGAGCCTGGACCAGAGGGATGCTGCAGATCAAGGCCTGGAGGACCTGCGGGGGTGGTTCCAGGAAGAGGCAGTGGCAGCAGCAGCTGCAGGGGCCCCCTCCCCATGACATCTGGGCCCTTGTGCTAGAGCCAGCCTCACCTGGTCCCCTCCCCTGGTATCCTCCAGCACAGTTGTCCCCAATCTTAATCGCTCCAGGCTCCCTAATTCAGCTCTTTCTAGCAAGTGGCCGCCCCTGCCACTCCCCAAAGCATTCCTTGGAGGCCCCCCAGTAAAGCATCTGCTATTTTGCTCCTTAGCTCTCATAACTTTTCTCTGCAGATTTGACAATAAAAACATTCTCTTGCTTCTGTGGTGCTTTTTTTTTTTGAAGCATCCTCCAGTTGAGGGTGGGGCTGAGGGGGTGAGGAAGTGGCAGTCAGGAATCAGTGGGAGTCCCCATCCTTTGGGACCCAGCACAGCAAAGCAGCAAGTAGCCACTTGGTCCACCTAGGTGGGCCCGTGCAGTAGGGGGATGGTCCAAATGGTGGCTACTTCTTTGCTGGTGCCCCCAGAGGGAGGGTGTGCAGAGGGCTGCAAATGAGGCCATGCAGTGGGGGCTGCCAGGGGCTCCCATGCAGTGTGAACTTGTCCTGGCCCCCTTGGCGAGAGCCAGAAAGTGGGTGGACCCACAGGGATCTTTGTCTCATTCAGCAGCAGTACTGTCTTCCACAATCCCCAGTCTCCGTGGTCCTCAGCCTGTCCCCATGCCACATGGTGTTAAGAGGCCCTGGACCTCTCCTGGGGTCCAACTTTCACCGCAGGGGACCCTCCCCCACAGCCCCACCCTCTCCACCTTGGCTCTAGGTGCTGTTAAGTCAACTGAAGTTCAGATCTATGCCAAGTGTGCCCAGAGGGAGCGCTTGAGCCCCGTGCAGGCCCACTCTATCCCACTCTATCCCAGTGGCCATCTGGAAAGATGTCTGTCCTGAGCTAGGGCAGAGGCCCTGGACAGAGAGGAGACAGTAGGAGCAGGGAGGTGCTAGGGAATGCCCAGGGATAGTGGTCCCCACCTGGACCCCCTCACTAGGCACAGGCCAAGGGTAGAACTCAGCAAGGTTACCCCAAGCTCTTCATGAGGATGCTCCATCCAGGAAGACCCCCCCCCCACCCACCCAGTAGGTTACAGCACAGGAATGAATAGGTTTGACCTGGAGCCCCTAAGGAACAGCCACTCCCTGAGGTCTCAGTGAGGACATGACCACAACCATGTGACCATAGGTTTGTCCCCATCTCCTTCCACCATCCAGCCCCTTAGCAAGATGGTCAGTTTCTGGTGTGTTGCCAATCTGCCTTGGTGGGGAGGGGTCTACACTGGGAGTTCCCCACACCTAGGAGATCACAGGTCCAGTTCAAAGAGGAACGTCACCTTGGGAGACTGGGCTCAGCACTGGCTCCTCTCCAGACATGATGAGCAGCCCTCTGGCCCAGGCTCCCTGACATCTCTCCCTGGCTCACCATGGGCAAGGCCCTCACCTCTCAAAGCCTCACTCTCCTCACGGCGGGCAGAGGGGAAGGGAAGGCAATGAGGGAACTGTCACTGGGGATCTCTGTCCCAGGCTTGTTGGGAGACTCAACACTCTAGGCCTGAACCCCAGTATTATTAGGGTCATTCTGTGCATGAAACTTTGGGCAATCCCTTTGCCTCCCTAGGCCTCACTTCAGCCTCTGCAAGATGAGGGCTTTGGACCAGATGGTCTTCACATCCTGGGCGCTCCCAACCGTTCTCCTTCCTCCGGCCTCTACCTCTTCCCTCACCCCTCCCCTTGCCTCTACCCTTGGCATAGGTTTGCCTTAGGGAGCTTACTGGGGTGGGGCCAGGCACTGAGGGGACACCCACACCCCTGCTTTTGGGGTGCCTTGGCCTAGGGGTGCTCAGAAGTTTCTGTGTTGGCTACCTGGGCCTTGGGCCTTCAGGGACCTCTGCCAGCTGTCCTCCTGGTGCTGAATCATAGGCTGAGCTCTGGGGCCACCAATAGACAACACAGCCCAGGCAGCCTGGCTATTGACAGAGGCCTTGCCTTCTGCCCTAGCCTCAACCAGCACATCCCAAACCTGCCACGTCTCTAGGCCTCCCTGGTCTCAGCCCAAGTGTCAGTCTTGAAAGTGAACAGCATCAGCAGGGACCTGGGGTGTGGTGCCAGCTTTGCTACTTCCTAGGTGAGTGACCTTAGGTAAGTCACTTTCCCATTCTCTGGGCCTCAGTTTCTCCATCTGTGCAGTGACAGGGTTAGACTAGGTGACTTTTCTGGTCTTCTCAGCACCATCATTCTCCTCTCAGAACCAGAATTTCAGTGTTCCATGGGGCCCCTCAGTGGGCATCTAGTGAAACCCATACTCAGAGAATCCCCTCCGCAACACAATCACCATTCAAGATTTGTTTGAAGACTTCTAGAGAAGAGCAGCCCATCCCTCTTTGGGACATCAGGCCCAAATTCATCTTCATACTTGTACCCACTGTTCCTGGTTTTCTTCTTAGGGGGCAAGTAGATAAAGGCCATATCCATTTTACATGATAGCCATTCCAATGCCTGAAGTCAGCTGTCATATCCTGTCCCCACCACCTCCCTCTCAACCCGGGCTTTCTCTTTTCCATGCTAAACTTGTAAAGCTCATCTTCATGTGATCTCTGCAGTGTATGAAATTGTGGCTTTGTCCTTCCCAGGCAGCTCTGAAGCTTATCTATGTGCCTCCCAAGATGGGGTGCCCAGTAATGGACATGGAAACCTCCAGGCTATTTTCAAAGCTATATGTTCAGGAGTTTTGTTTCTTGTCTTTTGAAGTGTTTTTCTATTCCTTCAGCCATATCCTTTTAAAAAATGCTTTATAGCTCAGGGTCAATGAAGCATTGATCCCTATAGCCCTCCACTGGAGACTACTGCTCTTTGGTTCGGGCCATTCATTCAGTTTCCAGGTGATTGTCTTGTCATTGAATCTACATCTCTCCCATAAGAATATAATGAGAAACTTTATCAAGCACTGTACTAAAAATCTAGGTGATCTATTTCTACAGCATTCCCCAGATGTTCCAAGGTAAAAACTCTGTTCAAAAGGTAACAAGAATGGGTGTCAGCTGGCAGTGCTAGGTCACAGATCCAGTGCAGATTGAGGAGGAGACCTGTGCCTAGGAATGGAAGCCCACAGCAAGGCACAGTCACAGGCCCTAGACTGTGTGCTGAGTGAAGAACTATTACAGAAGCAAGCAACAACTACATGGCTCTGACCCCAACCCTGACCTCGGCCTTAACAAAAAGTCCAAAGTCAGAAAGTTGGCTGGAAGAATGAGCAAATGAAAAAAGAATCCCACTGTAAAGAGCCATGACGGTTACAGAGACACTCAAGACACAAACACACAGGAAGAAAATGACTCCAAAACATCTACAAGCAAAGCGTTAAAGAAAAATACAGCTTTGGCACAATTTCAACTAGAATTCTTAGGAGAGATGAAGCAGGAGTTTAGAAAAAAGAGCTAAAAATAATTTTTATGAATGAAATAAGAATACTAAAGGAAATTACTGGAAAATTGAAAAAGAAATGACAGCTATGAAGTAAAGAATTATAAAGAGAATTAACATCTTAGCACAAGAGATAGAAAACCTTGCCCAAACAACAAACTCCTAGAAAATTAGAATTGACCAAACAGAAGTTAGTGACTCCATGAGAAAAGAAATATTAGAACAAAGTCAAAAGACTGAAAGAATAGGAGTGTAAAATATCTCATATCAAAAACAAGTGACTTGGAAAGCAGATGAAGGAGAAATGATTTAAAAATCATTGGATTCCCTGAGAGCTGTGACCAAGAAAAACAAAAAAGAGCCTGGATATCTATCATATTTCAAAAAATGATCAAAGAAAACTTCCCAGAGCCATTAGAACAGAGAGCAAAAGGAAAATAGAGAGAATTTACTAGTTGCTTCTTGAAAGAAACCACAAAATAAAAATTCCCAGGAACATGATAGCCAAAAGCCAGGGTATCCAAGTCAAAGAAAAAATACCACAAGTTGCTTAGAAAAAGAAAAAAAGAATTCAAGCATCAAAGAGCCACAGTCAGAATCTCACAAGAATTTGCAACCACCACTGCAAAAGAGCAACGGGCTTGGAATACAATATTCCAGAAGCTAAAAGATATAGGCTTACAACCAAAATTAACTTATTCAGCAAAACAATATAATCCTACAGAATGGAAAGGATCTTTAATGAAAGAGAGGACTTCTAAGCATTCCTGATGAAAAGACTAAAAGATGTGTAGAAACTTTGAAGTACAAACACAGGAAGTATAAGAAACACACATACAAACAAAAAAAAAAAGAGAGAAATATGAATGGTATTTCCATGCAAGAATTTCTTCCCAGTACTTCTCAAGAAATTCATGTTTTTTCTGAATCCTGAATTCCAAGAAAAATCAGTCTGAAATTTTAAAAAAAGTATTAAAGGTTAATAATCAACATGGAGATGTTATTGATTTGAAGGAGTCCACTGACATCAAGTAGAAAGCAAAAGAAGGAAATGCTAACATGCAGAGTCAAAGGTTAATGTTGACATGTCCTGGAATCAGGACATAAGGAGAGAAGCAGTCATGATCTCATCAATATTCCTTTTAACTGTTTCCCTGTTGTAAGTGTGCACTGCTAATAGTGAGTCATTCTTGCAAAAAAAATTAATAGATTTATATGCACAGTATACATTATATAAATTCTATGGGTGATGTTCCAAGAAATAGCAAATTTTGGATGCAATGTAAGTCCTTAAATTGGTGATTTCAAAGTATGATTCTGTGTAGTGCTTTCACCTATGCTAGGAGATTTGAATGTTACATTATCTGAATACAACTCAATAATGTTCACTGGAGTTTTCCAGTGTTTGAATACTTGCTGTAGATGACAGTTCTTTGTAAATGCTACTAAATTTTATATTTTTTATTTATTAAACAATTTTTAGCCATCCATAATGATGAGTAAAGCATATGAAGACTATTGGAAATATTTTAAGATAAAGGAAATCAGTCAGCTTATCGCTAGATATATTTTAAATCATTGTCAAAATACATTGGTTCATAATAATAATTAGCCATGTATTTATTATTATATTTTTTTACAAAAAACCTGTGAAACCTTGAGTTATAACCCCTTTACAGAAAAAAATTACTATTTGTTATTGTGGTCACTTAATACTATTTTAAAACACCTAAATAAAATATTATGAAAAATACAGAATAACATTATTTAACAAATTTCCAGGAAATCTGATTTCTCATTCTGAAATACTAAAGATTAATAGCTGTCAGGAATTTGGAAATATGAAATATGAGTGAGCAATCATAAGGGACTGAATAAGGACAAACTACATCCCAACATGGAAAGATGCTACACATGTCCCCTCAGAATCTTATGATCAACAGAGGAAGGCCTGAGAATGTGTGTGTGTGTGTGTGTGTGTGTGTGTGTGTGTGTGTGTACTCTTAAAAGAAGAAAGGGAAGGAAGGGAAAAGGAATACACTGGAAGGAAAGGAAGAGGATGGAGGACAATTATTTCACATCATTTGGATGAATACAGACAACGAGCAGGGGTGGGGAGAGTGCAGGACACTTGAACATCAAAGGCAGAAAGAAGACATGCACACACACGTGCACACGCGCACACACACATGCACACGCACACCACACGCACATGCATGCACACACATACACACACATGTACACGCACACACACAGGATGGAAAAGGTAGCAGAGACAGGGGGAAATAAGAGGGAAGCTAGATTAAGGAGGAGATTTGTCATAAGCCACAAACTCTAACCACAGAGGGCAGATCTTGCAAAGAAAGGAAGGATAAGAATCTGTGATTGGGCACTGGGTGAGGAGGGAAAGAGAAGAGAGGCAGGAGAACAGTCACAGATTGCATCAGAAGTAAAAAGCACACTCCTTTCTCACCATCCTCTTCTTTATAAAAAGGGGAGAGGAAACTGATCAACACAATGATCAACCGTGATTCCAGGGGACTCATGACTGAATGTGCTGTTGTTGTATGTCCTTCATACTTTTTTTTTTTATTTTTAAGCAATTGAGGTTAAGTGACTTGCCCAGGGTCACACAGCTAGTAAGTGTCAAGTGTTTGGTCTGAGGCCAGATTTGAACTCAGGTCCTCCTGACTTCAGGGCCGGCGCTCTATCCACTGCACCACCTAGCTGCCCCTATGTCCTCCACACTTGAAGAGGACCAATCACACCTCAATGTTGGGGTCAATGTCCAGTGTGTCCGCCTGTGACTGATCAGACCAAGATGAGCTCAGAAGGCTCTACCACAAGTTGTGCACAAATCGTCCACATGAACTTTTGGGCTGGAGCTGTCTCTAGATTTGCTCATCTCATGTTTCCTTTGTGCTACTCTGCTTTGCTCATAGAGTACACCACCGTCTTTGATCCCAGCACACCGGGCTGGGCAGGCCAGTGCCAGCATCTCCCATGTCTCACAATCGACACTAAAGTTCCTCAGAGAGACCTCAAGAATGTCCTTGTATCACTTCTTTTGATCTCCATGTGAGCACTTGCCTTGTGGGAATTCTCTGTAAAATTATCTTTTAGGTAAATGTATGTTTGGCATTTGAACAACGTGGCCAGCCTATCAGAGTTGCACTCTCTGCTGCAGAGTCTGAATGTTTAGCAGTTCAGCTATAGGACCTGGTACCTTCTCCTGCCAGGTGATCTTCAGAATCTTCCTAAGACAATTCAAACGGAAGTAATTCCGTTTCCTGGCTTGGTGCTGGTAGACTGTCTAGGTTTCACAGGCACGCAACAATGAGTTCAGCCCAATGGCTCTGTAGACCTGATTTTAAAACCTATGCCAGCTTCACGGCGTTCTCCATCACAGCCACCATTCCAGAAAAACATATATCCAGATCCAACTTCAGTAAGCTGGTCTTCGTTTGCCAGCCTGGTTTCACTCTGGGCTGCTATGTGGATGTGCTGCCTGCCAAGTTATCTTGCAACGAGAGCTGTTCGTCTTTCAGGTCTACTGGATTTCATGTTGTCTGTGAGCATATACATATTCCATGTACCGATGGTGAGTGGAATCATCGTTGCAAAACTTTTTGTCCATTTTTTTGGTGTGTTTTGACCACAGGGTAGGATCCCTACCTGCTCTGGTAAGTAGGCCAGGGTTGAGTGAAGCAGACAATTTTTAGGGCACCTTTCCTAGCTCCTTCCTCATGCCAGGAGGCTCATGAGCAGTGCAGTACTTTAAAAAAAAAGCTGCTCAGATCCCCAGGGGGCTTCTGAATCCTACTGCTGCTTCAGTCCAGTGAGAAGAGGACCCTATGTTCTGGACCACCTGAGGGCAGGGTTGTGACTACAGCTCCCAGTGTATCCACACCTGCTGCTTCATCACTCACCTGTCACCACAGGACTTCAAGGTAGGAAGAACACTAAGACAGTAAAATAATAAAATATCAAAATAGTGGCTGACGAGGGATATCTTGATTTGTACATGATTGGATTTAAGTGAGATAGAGTTGTGCAAAATCATCAGCCTCACTCTCTCTTCCAGTGTCGTGGAAGTCCTATGGCAGGACAAAATCAAGATGAGTGGCGATGGCCCAGGATGCAGTGGTCGGCCTTGGCATCTTCGATGTCTGAGCAAGCTCTAAGCGCTCCACAGCACCTGCTTCCCCTGCCTTCACAACCTGTTGGAATGAGGCACTCTCGCCCACCCATTCTGCTGGGGGAAGTCTTCACTTGCTTGAGGTACATATTCTTCTCCACCTGGTTTGGCTCATCCAAGCTAAGCCGGTTTGATGGGGGTGTGGCTGCTGCCCTTGCTCTAGCATCTTGGAGTCACAGGTGAGAGTTGGGTGACAGGTAGATGAGCAGCCCTCCCCCAAGAGGGGCGAGTCCTCCATGAACACCCCATACACCCCCTACTTCCTGATAGAGTGGATGGGTTTAAGGTGAGGACTGAGGCAGTTGGTGGATAACCATTTACTAAGCACCTGCACTACGTGCCAGTCACTGTGCTAAGTGCTGGGGATAAAAAAAAACCCACTGACCTTCTAAATTGCCTTTGGCATTCATGGGTTGAGAAGTCTAGAAACTGCCACAGCTGCCTGCGATTCAGTCCTCTTAGGCCCGCTCCAGTTCACTGCGAGCCCACGGCCACACTGTGCTCTTCTTCCAGACTGTCACGATATACCTTTCTGATCAATCATCCAGCTTGTCTTGGGCTGGAAATTTGCTTCACTCTGTCTTTTTGTGGGTTCTGCTGCTTCAGAATTTGTTTAGAGCCATTTTTTATGAGTATTTGGAAGGGTTTGGGGGAGAGCTCAAGCAAGTCACTGCTTTCACTCCGCCATCTTGGCTACGCCCCCCTAAAAAAAAAAACAAAGACAGTCCTTGCCCTGTTTGTTAATTGAAAAAATAAATTAACTAATTAAAAATAATATAAAAATAAAGAAGCTAAAGATATGAATCAAATCTCAGAAAAGTTAGATAGAATACACCTCTGATGATTATTAAGTAGAAGCAGTTCACATGTTTTTGGGGCACAAAAAATCACACAAAGCAGAAATAGCAAACACATTCTTTACTGACCACAGTGTAATAAAGCTCACATTCAGTGTTGGGCCTTTGAAGAAAGGATTAAAAGTTAATTGGACACTAAATAACTTCTCATAAAAAACTGGTAAGGGCAGCTAGATGGTACCATAGTGGATTGAGCACCAGGCCTGGAGTCAGGAAGCTTCATCTTCCTGAGTTCAAATGCAGCCTGAGGTACTTCCTAGCTGTGTGACCCTGGGCAATTCCTTCACTCTGTTGGCCTCAGTTTCCTCATTTGTAAAAGCAGCTGGAGAGGACATGGCAAACTGCTCCGGTATCTGTGCCAAGAAAACCCCAAATGGGGCCATGAAGAGTCTGAAACAACTGAACAATAATAACAACAACAAAGAGCTGAAGAGACAGAGAATAAATCATAGCAGCAATAGATTACATACAAAAGAAAATGAGAGCAACATATCAAAAGTGTAAAGGGAAAATACATACACACATATTCATACACACACATACACAGCTAGATATAGATGCATTTATCAATAAGAAAGGAAAGAACACATCAATTAATAGGCCATGGGACTAAAAAATTTGAAAAGCAACACATCTTAAAAAATAAATTACAAGACACAAATCCTGAAAATCAACGAAGATCTTAACAAAACTGAAAGCAAAAAAAAGACACTGGGTTGGTAAATAAAAGTAGGAGCTGTTTTAACTACTAAAATAGATCACATGCTAGTGTGCTATGCTAAGAAAGAGGAAAGACCAAATCAAATGAATTCACAACAATTAAAAAGAAAACAAAGGTCACTATTTTACCCAATTATATGCCAAGAAAACAGGTAACTTAGAGGAAATGTATGGATATTGACAAAAATCCCAAACACCCAGAGTAATAGAATAAAAATTAAATGATTTCAATAACCCAACATCAGAAAATGGACTTGAACAATCCCTAAGTAAACTCCCAAAGAAAACTCTCTGACTGCGTGGATTTCAAACCAATTCTATCTACCACTCCAAGAATAATTAACTACAATATCACACAAACTATTTGCGAAAGGAAGAAATAAAGGCATTCTTTCCAACTCTTCCTATGATATAAATGTGGTCTTGAAACCCAAACCAGAGAGAGAAAGCAGAGAAAGCAAACTATAGCCCAGGGCTTCTTAACCTGGTATCTACCAGGTTCTTCTTGTTACTGATGTTTTGACAGCTTGACAACTGTATTTCAACATAATTGGTTTCCTTTGTAATTCGATTACTTTATTTTATACATTTTATTTACTTATTTTGGCGAGGCAATCGGGGTTAAGTGACTTGCCCAAGGTCACACAGCTAGTAAGTGTCAAGTATCTGAGGCCGGATTGGAATACAGGTCCTCCTGACTCAAAGGCCGGAATTTTATCCACTGTGCCACCTAGCTGCCCCTATTTTATACATTATAAAGCATTATTCTAAAAAAGGATTCCTAGTTTTCACCAGACTGTCAAAGGGGTCCATGGCTCAAAAAGTTAAGAACCTCTCCTATAGACCAATATCTTTAATGAATAGTAACACAAAATATTAAATAAAATATTAGCAAATAGGCTGCAACAACATATTAAAAAGATGATGCACTAAAACCAGGTTGGATTTATACCAAGAATATAAGGATGTTTTAATGTAAGGAAAACTAAAAACATAATAGACCAAACTAATAACAAAAATGATGAGAACCACATAACTACATCAGTGGACGATGAAAATGCTTTCCACAAAATCCAGAATCCTACTCTGTTAAAGGAAGAAATGGACAATTCCTTATTATGGAAGTATCTGTCTAAAGTAAGGAGTATCTATCTAAAACTCAGAACTACTATTATACATAATGCTAAAAGGTCAGAGGCCATTTCAATAAGATCAAGGCAAAGCAAGGATGTCCATGATCACAACTATTATTTGATAGAGTCCTAGCAATGGTATAGTAATACAGCAAGAAAAAGAAATAGAGAGAATAGGTATGGGCAAAGAGGAAGCAATATCACTTTTTTTTTTCAGAGGCTATGATGGTCTATCCAAAGAACCCTAAAGAGTCAAATAAAAATTGAAATAACCTATAATTCAGCAATGTTTTTAGATGTAAAATAGATCCACATAAATCATCGGCATTTCCACAAAAGTCCTTAGGACTAGATAGAAATAAAAATTCCATTCAAAATAACTACAGAATATATACAATGTTTCGGAGTCTTTTTATTAAGACACACTGGCACCTGAAAATGAATACAACCACAAGAACTCTTTACATAAATACAGACTAAAATGACTGGGAAAATATTGCTCATGGGTAGACCAAGATAATGTAATAAAAATGGCAATACTACATAAATTAATTTGCTTATTCAATGTCATTCTAAAGATTGCTTTATAGAACTGAAAAAAATAATAAGGAAATTCATGAACAAAAAGTCAAGCATCTCAAGGGAAATAAAAAATAAAAGGGAAGGAGGAAGGTCTACCAGTACCAGACTTCAAGCTATATTACAAAGCAAGAATGAGCTAGCTGATTTGGTTAAAAAATAGAGAACTTGACATTAGAACAGATTCCGTATACAGTATACAGACATAAATGAACCCAGTACCATAATATTCAACAAGCCTAAAGACCCCAACTTCTTGGGTAAAGATTCACTGTTAAAAAAAATTGCTGAGAAAACCAGAAAGCAAAATATCGGAAATTAAGTATGGAGCAACATCTCATGCCATATTCCAGGATAAGTTCCAAATGGATACATACATACATATATACATACATACATACATACATACATACATACATACATACATACAGTCAAAGTTTAAATCCTTTGGCCATATAATGAGAAGACAGGACTCATTGGAAAGATCCTGATGTTGGTAAAGACTGAAGGCAAATGGAGAAGGGGATGGCAGAGGGGTGAGGTGGATAGATAAAGTCATGGAAACAGTGAACATGAGCTTGAACAGACTTCAGGAGAGAGCGGAGTAAGAAAGAACCTGGCATGCTATGGTCCATGGGGTCAGGAAGAGTTGGACATGATTAAATGACTGAACAACATACATACATACATACATACATACACACATGCATACATACATATATATATATATATATATATATATATACACACACACATAGATAGATAGATAGATAGAAAATTCACAGCATTAAAAAATTAGAGTGAGGAAGAAAATATCTTTGACAACTATGGATAGAGGGAGAGTTCATGACCAAAGAATAGAGAGCATCACAAAAGATAAAATGGACATTTTTGATTACATAAATGTAAAAGTTTTACACAAACAAAAGCAATGCAGCTAAAATTAGAAGAGAAATGGGTAACTGGGGAAAAAAATCTTTGTCATGTTTCTCTGACAAAGGTCTGATATCTAAAACACATAAGGAATGGATTCATATTTATAATAACAACAGCCATTCCCCAAGAACTAAATGCAAAGGATATAAACCATATCCTTCTCAAAGGATAAAAATCCAAGCTATCAATGGCCATATGAAAAAAAAATGTTGCAAATCTCTAATAATCAGAGAAATTCAACTTAAAGCAGTTCTGAGGTTTCACCTCATACCTATCAGTTTGGTAAATATGAAAAAAAGGAAAATTACCATTTTTGAAGCACTACCAGATTAATATGCTCTTGGTGGAACTGTGAATTGGACCAACCATTTGGGAAAGAAATTTGGAACCCTATTCAAAATGGCACTAAATTGGGCATACTCCTTAACTCCATAATACTGCTATCTGCCCTATACCCCAAACAAATCAAAGAAAGAAGAAACAGGTAGATATATAGATAGATGACAAGTAGGTTGAGGGAGCTTACTAAGTGCCAGCCACTATGCTAAAAGATGGGGATACAAATACAAGCAAACAACTCAGTCCTACCCTAGAGGAGCTTACATTCTCATGGGAGAAGACAGCACAGAGGAGTTAAAAGCAGAATGGGGCTTAGGCATAGGAGGAGAAGAACATCCAGAGATCGAGTCCTGACAAGTAGCACTTTGTAAATGCTTTAAAAAAAGCAGTCCCTGCTTACAAGGAGCTCACAGGCTAAGGGAGAAATAACACATAAACAACAAGGTACAAATGAGATGTCTACAGAATAAATTGGAAGTAGTCTCAGGGGGAGGCATAAGACTAAGGAAGACAGAGAAAGTTTTCTCAACGAAGATGAGACTTGAAGGAAGCCAAGAGGCAAAGATGAGGAAGGAGTGAATTCCAGGCAGAGTGGACAAGCAATGAAAACACTGGAAGCCAGAAAATGCAATGTTGTTCTTGAGGAACAGCAATGAGGCCAGCGTCACTGGAAGCAAGTAAGGTGTAGGAAGATTAGATAGGTAGGAAAGGGCCAAGTTATGAGGCAAGGTATGCCTGGAGTCCTTCTCCATTCAGGAGAGCAGGGACTCTGGGTGGAGATTTTTCTATGGTAGCTAGGTAACAGGTGAGGACAATGAATGCAGAGAGTAAGATCAGATATGAGTGAAGTGAAAAATGGCTACATCTTTCCTAAAATGGTGGTCCCAGGGAGGGAATCATCAGTCAGGAGAGTAGGCCTCAGGCCCATATGTGCAATAATATTGATAGTAGCTCTTTACCTAAATACAGACCAAAATGATTGGCGAAATATTGCTTATGGGTAGGCTGAGCCAACACAATAAAAATGACAATACTACTTAAATCAATGTTTTAAAAATTCAGTACCATGCCAATCAAACCACCAAAGGACCGCTTTACAGAACTGGGAAAAAGAATTGTGTATAGAACAGTAATATGGCCTTTGTACAAATATGCTGAATAATAATGTAGAAACAATGATTTACAAAGACAATTTCAGAAAGACCTGGAAAGTCTTTATGAAATAATGCAGAGTGAGGCGAGCAGTATAATTTTTACCACAATTTAAAGAAAAACAATTTTGAAAGACTTAAGAACTCTAAGCAAGGCAAGGGCCAATCATAATTCCAAAGGACCAATGATGAGGCGTGCTACCCACCTCCTGATAGTGAAGAAGGGACTCAGTGCAGAATGAGACAGACATTTTCAGATACCTCCAGTGTGAAGCTTTGTTTTCTGTGACTATGCTTACTTGTTACAAAGGTTTTCTATTCCTTTTCTTGGGAGGAATTGGGAAAAAAGGGGAATTAGAGATAGATTTACCCAAAAAAAGAAAGAAAGAAGAGTCATTGAAATATGTTTATTTGGCTTTTTAAATCCACTGAAGAGAACAGAATGAAGACCAGAAGAAATCACAGACAAACAAGGACAGTTCTGAAAGTAACAGGTGAATTTACTATATAATTGAAAAAGTAAAGCAAGCTGGGCATAACTGAGCCTCACAGTTTCATGCACAGCCTTCTCTTTCTGTTGTACACTGTATATGGTTGATGTTTGTTAAATTCAGAATTTCAAAATTGAGCTTAATGGGGGAAAAAGAACATGGGTACAGAGCTGACTGTGAAGATTAATATAGAATGAACTACTGTCATGGACAGTAGAGCACAAGTGGCCATCATGTTCCTATTATTCTATGAAAGACACCTGAAGAAAATACCTATACAGCCTCTTGTAGGTTTTGACCTTGAGGGCTCAGTGACAAAAACTACCCATAGTCAGGATGCATTGAGGTGACCTTAGAAATTGCATGAAGATATTGTTGGTAGCAACAAAGTGATTCTGGGCTCAGCATGTCTGGATCCTTTATGGGTCAATGGGGCATCAGCTCTAATTGGGACCAATTCTAGTCTTTTCAGAATACTAGCAGAATACTGCAAACAACAGTCTGAGACTTCCTACCTGAAAGCTTTGACCATCTGTGCAGGAGGATAGAGTCAAGTGGTGACAGTGAACCTTACATGGACAATTCCAGCTCTTCAACCACTGAAGTGGATCCTGAGATATTGCACTTTGGGGATTCCTCAGGACCACAGGAATGGAAGGAGAGGCTGAGGAGGAAGAGGACAAAATATCACTCACCATTCACTTTCTGAAAATGAAAGCTTTACCTGAGGCTTGGGGACATATGGGCCAAAAAAGGACCCTGAAGGTGGGGAGAAATAGACTCTACCGGACCAAGAGAGTTTTAGATGTCAGCAAGAAGTGTGAGACTTGTGGCCAGCGTGGATAAAGAGAAGTGCCACCAATTTGTGCTACAGAACTACCAGGAAGCCTATCACACTTGTCTTCACTGCCTTCCTCTCTCTGGAAGAAAAGAACAAGCACCCAAGTCATCTATTGGTGGTAATGGACCACTTCACTAGGCATACACAAGGACTGTATACACCCAGCCAGGAGCCAGAAAACCTCCACAATCGCCAAGGTATTGCAGAAGTATTTCTCTCCATAAATATTCACAGCAGCTCTTTTTGTAGTGGCAAAACCCTGGAAATGAAAGCCATGCCCGTTAACTGGGGAATGAATGGCTGAACAAATTGTGGGTATATAAATATAATGGGATACTATTGTGCTCTAAGAAATGATGAAGGGGATGAGTTTAGAGAAACCTGGGAAGGCTTGTACAAACTGATGCAGAGTGAAGTAAGCAGAATCAGGAGAACAATTTATACAGTAGCCACGACAACTTTGAAAGACTTAAGAATCATGATCACTCCGATGACTGTCGTGGGCCAGGATACTGGTGATTTGGGACTGTTCTGAGCAAGAAAGCTGTGGAACAGACCTGGGGTAGTTGGGTTAAAATGTTTGCCAGTTGGACTAATCTAGGACCCACCTGTGGACCCTTTGGACAAAGAGAGTACAAGAGATGCCAAGGACCCTCCTTCTCAAAACGCTTTTAATCTTCTGGACAAGAGGTATTCATCTGCTTTCACCCTGGGCCATTGGAATATATTGTTAGGAAATGGATTATTGGTTTGAACCTTCAGGCTCTGAGTGATTGGTAGCCTAGCATGTGGAATAGCAACCAAATGACGGCCATGGCATCAATGATGAAATACACTATCTACTCTTGGCCAAAGAGGGAATAGACCCAAGACCAAGAATGAGACACATTTTTTGCTTTTTCTAAATTAAAAAAAAATTTTTTTGAGACATGTTTTTGGACACGAGAATTTGTTTTGTTGCGAGGGTTTTGTTCCCCTTCTGCACACTTTTTTGGGTCAGCCAACAAGCATTTATTAAGTGTTTCCTATGTGCCTGGCACTGTGCTAAGTGATGGGGATACAAAGAAAGGCCAAAGACAGTCCCTACCCTCAAGGAACTCACACTCCAACGAAAACAACTATATAGAAACAAAACATATATGAAGTGAATTGGATGGAATCTCAGAGGAAACTAGTGTTTAGGGGGCCTGGGGAAGGCTTCTTGCAGAAGATTAGGTTTTAGCTGAGATTTTAAGGAAGTCAGGAGACAGAGATGAGGAGGGAGATGATTCCAAGCAAGGCGGATAGCCAGTGAAAATGCTCAAAATTGGGAGATGAAGTATCATGTGGGAGATGGTACAGAGGGAGAAGTCAAGAGGGCCCAGGACAGAGTCTTTTTATTTATTTTTTTATTTTTATTAATTTATTTTTAGTTTTCAACATTCACTTCTATAAGCTTTTGAGTTTTAAATTTTCTCCCCCTCCCTCCCCTCTCCCCTCCCCAGGATGGTATGCAGTCTGATATAGGCTCTACATATACATTCCTATTAAACATCTTTTCACAATTACGATGTCCTAAAGAAGAATTAGGATCAACAGGAGGAACCACGAAAAAGGAGAAACAAAAGAAAACAGAAGAAAAAGAGAGCAAAGAGTCTGCTTCGATCTGCATTCAGACTCCACAGTTCTTTCTCTGGATGGGGAGAGCATTTGCCATCACGAGGCCTTTGGAGATGTCTTAGATCCTTGCATTGCTGAGAAGGGCTAAGTCTATCCAAGTTAGTCATCGCACAACGTGGCTGCTCCTGTGTACAACATTCTCCTGGTTCTGCTCACTTCCCTCAGCATCACACCATACAAGCCAGGACAGAGTCTTGACGGACACCTAGGGTGAGTGGGCATCAGCTAGATGAAGAGCCAGCAAAGAAGCCTCAGGAGAGGTCAGACAGGTGGGAGGAGAACCCAAAGAATTTCCTGAAAACCTGAAAAGGACAGTATCCAGGAGAACGCTGTCAACAACATTGAATGCAGCGTAAAGGTCAAGAAGGATGAGGACTGAGAAAAGACGAGATTTGGCAATGAAGAGAGGTTATTGGTAACTGGAAAGAATCATTTCAATTGAATGATGAGGTCAGGAACCAGATGTCAGAAAGCTTAGAAGAGAGGGAGAGAAGTAGAGGCACAGATTGCAAATGACTTTTTTAAGGAGTTTAGCCGCCATGGAAGGGAGGAGAGATCTAGGATGATAGCTGGTGTTAACAGATAGATCATGGAAGGTTTTTTTTAAGGATTGGGGAGTCACGGAAGCAGCCAGCAGAGAGGGAGAGCTTGAAGATTAGTGAGTGAGGATGATAGAGGGAGTGATCTACTGAAAAAGATAAGATGGAATGGAATGAAGGATGCAGGTAGAAGAGTTTGCCTTGGCAAGAAGGGCTACATCTTTCATCTGAGATGGGGGTGAAGGACAGGACAGTGGCAGAAGGCAGCTTGGTGATGTGACAGGAGGAGAGGAGAAGAGGGAGCTGAAAAGTTAATGGACTTAATTTTTTTTTCTGTGAAATGTGAAACAAGGTTTTTAGCTGCAAGGATGCCATAGGAGGTTTGAGGAGAAATGAAAAGGGCTGGAAAAGTTGCTACACTGAGTGGAATGAGGCATTGATTAGGGTGGCATTGCCTTGCCACAGTGAGGCCCCAGTCTGAGATCACACACTATAAATTCGGAGAGGACCCAGTCAGCAAGGTTTCCTGATTCTTCTCCAATTTCATTCAGCAGTATGAGAGTAAGAGTGAAGGCAGTGAATGGGGGGGGGGAGTGATCAAAAGCTGAGTCTCAGCAGGGCAAGATTGGGGATAGTTAACGTGCTTGAGGGATTCAAGGTTGAGCTGGTTCACCAATGAAGAAAGGTAAACAGTGTAGCCAGTACGGGGTGATGGCTTGGGAAAGAATTGAAGGGCAGGAGGATTGTTGGTCATGGTGAGGATGAAGAACAGGGTTGGGGTGTTTGGCAGGTAAAGGGAAAAGATATACATACAGAAGATTAGGGATCTCACAATTGATGACCCTGGAAATAGAAACATTTGTGGGTGATAGCAAGGTCCATATTACCATCTCCACGGGTAACCTATGTGGATTGTAGGAGGAAGTCATGGGAAACGATCAGACTGAAGAAGGAACGGAATTAGGGTTAGAATTCAGTGTTTGATGGCGTACCTGTCTGTCTCTCATCTATCTATCTATGTTGAAGTACACCCCACACCTCCCGTAGGAGAGCAGGAGTTGGGGAGGAAAGCTAGGAGTCAGGCGCCGAATCTTTAGGACGGAGAGAGTTCTGCAGGTCAGTAAACAACAGCCACCAGAATCTTTTTGAGGGGAGGGGGGAGAAGGGCTGTATACGTGGATTAAGAGAAGTTCGAGGATGAGGAGCGGTTACTAACTGATTGTGGTAAGCTGGACAGGGGCAGGGAGGCTCCTGGAGCATCCCAGCTCCCTGGACCACTCACTCCTGGTGAGCTGGCGAATGAGCGAAAGCGCAACCAGTGTTGGAGGGGATGGCATCAGGAAGGAGCCAGAAGGTGGAAGGAGTGGGAAAGGGGAGAGGTCTCGGGGAAGGCAGACATTGCGGAGAGCACAGTGGAAGGGGTGCGCTGCTCTGGCGTGCGATGTTGGGGGGCTGCAGGGCCCCCAAGGGGTTGACAGGTTGACAGGAAGGGAGGGGGACGTGGGGGAGGGGAATGAGGTTCGTACACTGACAGCTGGGCTCCCGAATCCCTGCGCTGGGGAGGGCAGGAGGGGGTGGGAGTATGCTAACCATTGCGGAGGGAGTCCAGGCAGATTCTCCGTGACTGGCGAAGAGTCCACGGAGGGAGGGAGAAGGAGGGAGGGAGGGGAGGTGATTAGCCTGTTGTGGGCCCTCCCTCAATGTCCAACCTTGTGGCAGGTGGTGATATCGAGTCCTGTGAGGCCCAGGAGGCCAGACTCCCAGCAGGCAGCTGGAACAGTCGGCGATAGAGCCCGAGGGAGCAAGGAGCCACTGCTGCTGCTGCTGCCGCCGCTGCCGCTGCCGCCGCCGCCGCCGCCGCCGCCGCCGCGCCGCTGCCCCCGCTGCCGCCTCTGCCGCCGCCGCCGCCGCCGCCGCCAGTCGGAGGTGGGTCTGGGCAGGGACGGACCGTCTGCCTGTATTGCCGCCTCCGCGCCCGCCCGTGCGCCCGCAGCTCCCCTGCGCACCAGAGACACCCCAGGCGCCCCAGACAGAGGCCCAGGCCTGCAGCCCGGCTGACGCAGGGTACCCTGGGAAGAGGCAAGAGCCCCGAGTAGCCCCGGGCAGGTGGGCTGCCGCAGCGGTCCCCCCACCCCACCCCTTCCCGGCCGTGGGACACAGGGGACTAGCCCTATTGGGGCCATGCTGCGCGCCCTGGCGGCTGCCCCGCCTCTCCAGGGCGTCCGCCGGGAGGGGGTCGCTCACTGGAGGGGGGCCCTGGGGGTCGGGGCGAGGTTGGGGGGGCGGTGGTCCTGGGTGCGGGAGAGGGAGGGCAGCAGGGAAAGGGGGGGACGGGGTCCTGGGCACCGTTCCTGTGCTTGGATGAGGAGGCAGTGGAGAGGGGGGTGTGGTCCTGGGCACCCCTCTCCTGTGAGGGGGGTGGGGTGGATGGGGATGATCTTGTTCGCCCCTCTCTAGTACCAAGGGGGTGGCCTTAGGGGCCCCTCTCCCGTGCCAAGAGGGCGGGGGCTAGAGGGGATGGTTTTATGTGCCCCTTTCCCGCTCCAAGAGGAGGGCGGTGGCGAGAGAGGAGATGGTTTTTTGCGCCCCTCTCCCGTGCAAGAAAGGAGGGAGTAGTCTGTGGCGAGAGGATAGCCTTGTGCACCCATTTTCCTGTGCCAAGAGGGCACAAAAGGGGGATGGTCTTGTGCGCCCCCTTTCCATGGCAGAGGGAGGCGGTAATGAGGGGGAAATGGTCTGGTACACCCCCTCCCCCAGACATGTGTCTCTGCAGAGCTGGCTCCTAAGGGCCCCTTGCGCCCTATCAGTCTGTGGTGGCCTGAGGTTTGGGGGAGGAAGCACAGAGCTGGGCCTGGACTAGGGGGAGGGGCACGGGGCAGAGGGCTGGGCCCATACTCCCCCCACCCAAAAAAAATATGTTTTGCACAAACAAAACCAATGCAGTTAAAATTAGAAGGGAAACAGGTAACTGAGAGGAAAATTGCAGCCCATTTCTCTGATAAGGATCTGATCCAAGGTATAAGAGGGAACTGATTTCAAATTTATAAGATCAAGAACCATTCTTCCCACAGAGAAATGGTCAGAGGCTATGAACCAGTCAAGGGAAGAAATCCAAGCCATCCACAGCCATTGGAAACGATTCTAATGTTATTCTTTTTTTGGGGGGGGGAGGGGTAGGAAAGGTAAGGGGGCCGGGGGATTGCAATAGGGTGGCCAGAAAAAAGGGAGGTGAGGGGTCAGGGGGATAGCAAGAGAGTGGCCAGAAAAAGGGAGGTGAGGGGCCAGGGGATAGCAAGAGGGTGGCCAGAAAAAGGGAGGTGAGGGGCCAGGGGGATAGCAAGAGGGTGGCCAGAAAAAGGGAGGTGAGGGGCCAGGGGGATAGCAAGAGGGTGGCCAGAAAAAGGGAGGTGAGGGGCCAGGGGAATAATAATAGGGTGACCAAAATAAAGAGAGGTGAGGGGACCAGGGGGATAGCAAGAGGGTAACTAGAAAAGGGAAAAAACAAACAAAATCAGGAAAAAGAAGTGAGCCAGGATGGCAGAAGCATGTTTCTCCTCTGGACGAGAGGCGATGGGTTCAGGGCACTGAATGACACCTCCATTTTCAGCCATGCTTCAATTTATTCAGTCCATCTATACATGTTTGTTCAGAGAGTTTTGTTTTTCTATTTTTTTCCCAATGGGGGTGGGAGGAGGGAGGAAGAAAAAGTTTGTTAATTGAACAAAATTAATTTTTTTGAAACATGTTTTTTGAAATGCACAGCAGAGAATGGAAGGTGAACCAGAAGGCCTCCCAGCCAAGCAGCACAGAAGCATTTTAAGTGCCTACCATGTGCCATGGACTGTGCTGAGGAAACACACACACACACACACACACACACACACTAAAACAATCCTGACTCTCAGGAAGCTTGGGGGGTAGGGGACATCCATAAGAGAATAAATACCAAACCAAGGCCAGGTTGGTGGATCAGGGGGGCATTAGTTCTTGGGTTGGGGCAGGGAGGAGGGGCAGTTCCAGGTGCAGGACAAAGATGGTCCCTTAGCTGCTAAGAGCTCAATGAAGTGGAGGTAGGAAGGGTGGGCATTCAAGAACCCTTCTTTGTTCTACTTTACATAAAGCAATGGTAATTTTCTTTGGTACTTAGGTTCAGAATTTTTTAAAAATTACATTTAAAAAGTTGTGGGCCAAAGCTGACTCTGACTCATCTGTGGGTTCAAGTTTGGGATTAGAACAAAAAAGGGAGGCTCTTGGAACCCCTGGAGTGTTAGCAAAAGGAGGTTTTGTGGACCAACTGTCTGGAGGATGGTTTCAATGCCTTTGAAGGCAAAACCAGCTTGGCACGTGGAAATGAGGATGCTCCTCCCAATGCAGGTGGGCAACTTCTCTGCCATTTAAAGTCTTAGAGTATTAACTGGGGCCCTGAAAGGCCAGGGCCCCAGGGCAAGTCAGTGTCTGAGGTAGGCCTTGAACCCAGCCTGCCTGACTCCAAGGCCACACAGCCTCAGACAGCTGCACTGGCATTGTCCCTCTGGGTCTTCAGAATTTCCTTCTTGACAGTTTCCCGTCCCCCTGGGCTGACTTTTCCTTCAGAATTTAGGTCTGCTCTAATGTTCCTTGGAAACCTTACACATCTGCTCTCTTTGAGAGTAGGGTGCATACCTCCCATGTGCTCCTTCCCTATCACAGACTCTAGGGGTGAGGGAGTGGTCATGTCCACCCTCCCCATAAAAGCCCCAGCAACCCAGTCCTCCCTGGTTCCTGGATGGCCTCACATGACTATACTTTTTCATATGCAGTGTTAAATCCACCACCACTATCCCTTTTCCTTTGGGCTCCTTTAGCTCTCCTGCCACTGGCTTTTTGGACTCTTGGCTCTCCATCACCCCCATACACACACACACACACACACACACACACACACACACACACACACATACACACACACACACTCCCATACCCCTGCCCCTGGCTCCAGTGACTGTATTCATGTCCTGTGTATAAAGTCCAGTTATTCTATACCAGTCAGTGTAGACCCTGGTCTATCAAGGGGTGATCATGACACTTGGAGTTCCTTTTTCATAGCCTTGTTGCAAGAGCCCAATGAAATGCCACTCCCCCTTAGGCCTGTTGTGAGCCTTCGAACACTAGAGAAACGGCAGTTAGGAGAATCATGCCGATTGCTATTATTTTCAGGAATCATGTCTCGCAAAGGCAAAAGTGGTGTTTCTTCCATGAATGACGAGGAGGCCCTTAATTTCTCTTCTGAGGAAGCAAAGGGTGATGATCTCCAGGAAATTAAGAAGGAGTTGGTGAAGATTGAAGAGAAGGTGGATGCTCTGCTGGCCAGCCTGGAGCAGATGGAAAGTGATCCGAGTGAGCAGTGTGAACCATACGTGAGGAACAGACCTGAGGAGGAGATGGAGAGTAACAGTGCCGTGCAGGAAGCTGATGCCAACATGGAGATGGAGGAGAGTGGAGGCACTGACGATGACGCCGGCAACCATGCTTAGGAGGGGCCCGCCTGGAGGAGGAGGACACGAAGATCGAGGCAGGGAGGACCAGCTGGGGTGGCTCTAGAATGATGGCGGTGGCAGCCCTAGAGGAGTCAGAGGGCAACAGAAACACCATTGGGGTGAGCAGCGTTCTTTAGTGCCTATAGGGCCCAGATGGAAGGCTTGCCCCTTCTTGTCACAGCCAGGCCCTTGTCCTAGAGCCAGCCTCCCGGGTCCTCTCCAATTGTATCTTTCAGCATATGCTCCCTGTTGTCCTCAACCTTACTCTCCCCAGGCTCATTAGCTCCCCTCCCTGCTACAGGTGGCCCCTTTCCTGTTTGCTGTGGCTCCCCCTAAGAGTTTACAGTAAGGCCCCTGTGATTTTCTTCACTTAACTCTTGTAACTTTTTTCGGGTTCCACAATAAAAAGTTCTATTGCTCTGTTTGTAGTTTGCTTTTTAAAAGGGGTCCTTGGTGGTGGGGGTGGGGGTGATGGATCCTGGAGCTAGTGGGAGTCCCTGGTCTTCAGGAACTAATGTGGCCAAGAAGCAAAGACCCCATTGTTCTCAGTAAGACACTGCAGCTATCCAGCTGGTCCTTGTATGTGGGAGTCTGGAAACAAAGGCCTGTGGTCAGGGGCTCCACAGTGTCACTGCTCCCTCATCTCTATCTCATGGGTAAGGCTGTACCCAGGCCAGGGCCACGAGGTTTTAATCTGGAATACCAAAAATCAGGGGGCATACTTCTCTGTGGTCTTCCACTATTCTGCTATCCCTGTGCCTTCTGGTCTTCAGCCTGCCCCTATGCCATTGGATTCCATGAGAATTTCTGTTTTCCTTGTGTTATGGCAAGTTCTTGCACCACTACTTGGAGATTTTGCACACCTGTCCTCCTTCGGCCCATGCTCTTTAAGAGCTTAGGGCCTTGTTACAAGGTCTTCAGTCCGAAGACTAGGGAGTGGTCAGGACAGGGGAGAGGGAGGGAATATCTCTGGGTGAAGAACAACAGCGCCTTTGTCTCTGAGCCAATGGAAAGGTAGAGTGAAGAGCTTGGAATAACTAGATGAGTCGTCTCCGGGCTGGCTGTATCCAGACCACCTGGTGCCTCAACTGGGTCTTTGCTAATCATATTAGCCAGATCACTGATGAACTGTCCTCTTCCAATGGTACAGCTATCCAGTAAGGGAGTGTTATGTGGTGGCAAGGTGAGGTCATTCATGCTGAATATAGATCCCTAAACTGCTTGGCATTGCTGAGAGAGGCTAGGGGAGCCAAGAGAAACACTCCCCTGTGCTCAGCACTCTTCCAAGGTCCTGGGGGCTTCTTCAAATGGGGGGGGCAACAAGAAACAGGGGGGTAGGGGAATAGCCTAGTGAGTCATTTCAGAAATGCCAATGAGCACAGTTGGAGGGGTCCTCAGAGGTAGACAGTCCAAGCTGGACCCAACCAGGAATTCCTGGCCCTCTCTAAGACTTCCAGTGAGGGAAAGTACATTGGGAGCATCACGTCCCAGACTGACCCTGGCCTGTGAACAAGGGGCCTCATCTGTGTCCCAGATGAGGACCACAAAAAGAAAGGAATGGAAGATAATGTACTGCTCAGGTCTGGAGCAAGGCTCTGGGCAGGCAGAGAACAGTGCACAAGGGCACTATGACGTTAGCAGTATTCAAACTGTAGGGGGCAGTGGTGCCTGAGGCTGGTTCTGCTGGTGAAGCCTGCCTCTCCTGCCCAGAGCATTCTGGGAAGTCAGTCCCTCAAAGAGTTGTCAGTCAGCTTCTTTCCTCCATTGAAGCTGTACTGCCTGACCCTAAGGACCACGTCTTTTCTTTCATCTTGACTGGTACTGATTCACCAGACCAGGAAATGGAAACCAATGGTAAACAGCTCAGGGCAGAGGTCAGACATGGAGGTACCTAAGGGATTTGGAGCACCATTTTACTGAGAGAAACGAAGTCTCAGGGGGCAGGGGTGACCCTGAGGGTTTTCACAGAGATGGAGATTAAGGCCTACAAGGTGTCCAGGGCTGTCTCAGTATTAAAGGCCTACCTTACAGAGACAGACTGAGCGATACAGGGGAGAAAATCAGGAACTAGGGCTCTTAGGAACCATGCAGGCCACCCATGTTTTACAGGGCCCTTAGAGCCTATCAGGTCCAACCCCTTTATTTTACAAAGGGGAAACCTGAAGATCCAGAAGAAATTGGACTTCCTCCTCCCCACCCATATCTTCTCTCTCTCTTCTCCCCCTCAGAGATGGCCTTTAGAGACCACCCAATCTAACCTTTCCTCTCCCCCTGCCCCTCCCCCCTTTGATAGAGGGTAAAACAGAGTCGGGGGCAAGGGGATTTGGGGGCAAACACACCATGGTGGCAGCACCCACTCCCTGCATGAGGCATGAGTAGACTTGCCTCTCTTGTTACTGCTAAGGGGAAGTGGGAAACTGAGGTGGACCCCATGAGGAAGGCCTTTAGAATAGGAGGGTATCAGAGCTGGAGGCAGAGCCCTCCAGGGGCAGTCCTTTGGTGGCTTTCTTTATGGAACAGTGCCAGTCCAAAGGAACCCCTGAGTCAATCTGGCTACCAGAGCAGGGATTAGGGATCTCAGGGACATTCCCTTCCAGTCTTCACCCCTTCCCCTCCTGCCCTCCCTGCTACCTACCCTCACACACTCCCCCCCCATTCTACCAAGTGGAAAATAGAGGCCTCACAGGGAGGAGGAGGAGGAGCCTTCTTTTCATAAACCACACCTCCCATCCCCCTCACCATTATCACCATCAGAAGAGAACTCAGAGTTACAGTAAGGCCTCCTAAATCCCATTGCTAAGCCCAAACCCAGCTTTTGAGAAAAAAAATTGAGGCTCAGGGCCAGTCAGTCAGGATCACAGAATGTCAGAGCTAGAATCAATGTTCAAGGCACAGCTATTATGATCCCCATCTTATAGAATGCATGAAAGAGAACAATGGGAAATAAGGCAGGAAAGGTAGTTCCTAGGTGGTAACAGGGGACTTTAAATGTCAGGTGAGTTTCCATTTAATCCTGTGGGTAGCAAGGGACCCCTGGAATTTATTGAGTGGAGGGATTCATGGGCCAAACTGCTTTATGAAAAGCACCTTTAGCAGCTGTGGGGACATCAGATTGGTGAAGGGAGAGACAGGTGAGCCATGATGAGGTTGTGAACGAAGCAGTGCTCATGAGGGTGCAGGAAATGAGGGTGGATCTGAGGGATGGTGTAGAGGCCAAAGCAGTGGGCTTTACGACCATCTGTCAACCAATATGCATTCATCAGGCATCGACTTCAATTTATGCCAAGTGCTGTGCAAAGCCCTGGGGATGCAAAGAAAGGCAAAAACATGGCTCCTGGCCTCAAGTAGCTCACATTCTAATGGTGGAGACAACTTGTAAACAACCATGTATAGCCAAGATCTACATGGTGCACGTGGAAGGTTTTTTTCAGTAAGAAGGCACTGAGCAGGTGGCTGCGGGATGCCCGGGAAAGGCCTCCAGCACAATGTGGGGTCTGAGCTGAGTTTTGAAGGGGGCCAGGGAACCCAGGAAGTGAAGGTGAAGAGAAAGCATTCCTAATATTGAGGACTTTCAGTCCAAAGGCATGACCAGTTTGCCTGGGTAGTAGGGTTAGGGTTAGGGTGAGTGGAGAGGTCACATGGTCAAAACTGAACTTTCAGAAGATCACTTTGGCAGCTGAGTGAAGGATAGATTCTAGTGGGGGGGAACTATGGCCTAGAGACAAACCAGGACACTGTCGCAATAGTCCACCCATGGGTGATAAGGCCTTCATCTGGTGGGGGGGGTGTGGCTATATGACTGGGGAGAACAGGACACATGTGAGAGATATTGTGAAGGGAGAAACAAGATTTGACAACACATTGGATGTGTGGGCCCAGTTCAAGTGAAGAGCTCAGGATGACACAGAGTATGAGCCTGGGTGACTGGGAGGGTGATGCACTCCATTAAAATAATAGGAAAGTTGGGAAGAAGCAAAAATTTGGGGGTAAAGATGAGGAGTTCTGGGGGCATCTAGCACCAGCTCTGGAATCAGGAGGACCTGAGTTCAAATCCAGCCTCAGACACTTGACATTTCCCAGCTGTGTGACCCTGCACAAGTCACTTAACCCCAATTACCTCACCAAAAAAAAAGCAAAAAAAAAAAAAAAGATGAGGAGTTCTGTTTGTATCATGTTGGATTTAAGATTTCTATAAGGCATCCAGTCTGAATTGTACAAAAGGCAGTTGGCATTGTGGGGTCTAGAGGTCAGGAGAACATCAGGGAGTGGAAAGAGTCAAAAACAAAGCCTTGGGGGACACTCACTACATGTTGTGTGAGTTGGGTGGAAATCCAGAAAAAAACACTGAGGAGTGACCATACAGGTAGGAGGAGAACAGAGGCATGAAAACCTAGAAAGGAGAGAGTATTCCAGAGGACAGGGTGAGTGACAGTGTCCAAAGCTGAAGAGAGCTCAAGAAGGATGAGGATTGAGAGAAGGCCACTGGATCTGGCCATTAGGAGATCAGTGGTCACTTGGGAGAGAAGAGTTTTAATTGAATGAGGTCAAAAGCTATCGTGTGAAGGGTGTAGAAGACAGTGAGAGGCTAAGAAGTGGAGGCACCTGGTGTGTATGGCTTTCTTAAAAAAGAGAAGAGAGAGGATGTGAGCTAACAGGGAGACTTGGAAATGCTGGTAAACACAGGGAAGGAACTGGTACCTAGAGAGAAACTGAAGATGAGAAAGAGAGCATAGGGAAGATCATGGAGACAACCAGCTGGATTAGACAGGAGGGGGCAGGATCAAGGGTGAATGGCAAGGAGAAGGGCAAAACTAGTGAGAGATGACGTCTGAGTGAGGTGAGAGGAGGAGGAGGGGAGAAGAGGGAGCACTTGGCAATGTCCTCTGCCGAGAGGCTGGGGAAAGGCTGTGGCATAGGAGGCTTGAGGACGGATGAAAAAGTTTAGAACTCATTATGTATAGGGGGTGAGAGTAAGGGATTGAGAATGACTCCAAGGTTATAAACCTGTGTGAAGGGGAGAATGGTGGTGCCCCCAGCAATAACAGGGAAGTTGGGAAGAGGGGTGGCAGAAGTAGGGGGCAGATGATGCGTTCTGTTTTGGCCGCATTGAGTTTGAGAAAACAACGGGAGGGACATCTTTTCTGAAATGTCCAATAGGCACTTGGTGATGTAGGACTGGAGCTCAAGAGAGAGTCTAGGACTGGAAATACTGATCTGCTAGTCACATGCATAGAAATAGTAATTGAATTCATGAGCGTCTTAATGGAGACAACATCAGTGCAATCACTTAACATCATGGGTGGGAAGATTGAAGCTGGGATAGCGTTAGATGTTTAGGAGCATAGAAAAAAAAAGCTGGAATCACAGAGCCTCAGAGGCCAAGACCAGTCCCCTCTTTTTAACATTGGAGAAACTGAGGTACCGAAAAGTTATGTGACTTGCCTAAGGTCACATGGTTACTATGTGTCTGAGGGGAGATTTTAACCCAAGTCTTCCTGACTCCATGTCCAGGATATCTACTATACCACAATATCATTACTTGCATTTTTGTTCTCCTGGGGCAAACATGATGAGCCAGCTTCCTCTCAGGCTGCAATGCCCAGGGGTAACTTTCTGATCTTTGAATGTTCCTGTCCTAAGCAAAGGGGCAGTAGGGGGTTGAGTGGCGGAAGGGTGAGGATAATAAATGGACGAGATAAAAAAGGGCTCCTTGGACTACATTTGGGGTTACTCAGGCCCCAGCCTAAAAATGGTTCTATGTCCCAATGCCCCCGCCAGACTACTGTCATGGAAGACCACATTCCCTCTGTCCCCAAGTGGGAGGGCAGAAGGGGGAGGATAGCAGCTCTGCCACATCCCTCCAAAATGGGACACCCCAGAGAAGTTTAGCCTACTGATGGCTCCCCAAGCCCTAGTAGACAGAAGGCCAGACCTGCTTAAGCTCCAGCATTCCAGCCCACTGCAGTGATGCAGTGACAGCCCTTCAGGGTAAATGCCCTTCAGAGCTACATGACACATTAAAGACCACCCAACACAACATTCTCATTCTATGGATAAAGAAACTGAGGCTAAAGAGTTGAAGTGACTTCAACAAGGCCATAGACCTGCCTAGGAGGAGGGCCAGGCTCAGAATCCTCTGACTCCAAATTCTGTGCGTGCGTGCTTTTTAAAAAATTTATTCTAAACTGAAATACTAAAACTGAAATACACAATAAGAAAAGAAAAAGAAACCTATTATAAAATTAAATACAAAATAAGAAAAGAAAAAAAGGCATTGTTACGTGCACAGTGGAACATAAGAGAGGATTCAAAATAGACAGCAGTACATTGCCATTTCCAGACTGCCTATATGATAAATACTGAGTTGTGCTCAGAGCTGTCTAGCTTCTCTTTGCTCCCTTGTAAATTTTCTTTTGTTCTCTGCTGTGCCCTTTTTTGTTTTGTTTGGGTTTTTTGTTCGTTTGTTTTTGCTAGGCAATGGGGTTAAGTGACTTGCCCAGGGTCACACAGCTAGTAAGTGTCAAGGGTTCGAGGTTGGATTTGAACTCAGGTCCTCCTGACTTCAGGGCTGGTGCTCTATCCACTGCGCCACCTAGCTGCCTTGATGCTGTGCACTTTTTTTTTTTTCCCCTCTTCCCCCACCAGGCTACAATTAGGTGCAAACACACACATACACATATGTGTATATACATGTATACATACATATATACACATAAACACATATATATACTTACATAGTCATACATATACTTACATAGGATCATATTCATATGTAGACATACACATCTGCATCTATGTAAGGCCATACTATACTTGTCTCTCCTCTGTTTCTCTGACGGTGGATAACATCTTTGATAAATCCGAATGTTTCCATATTTTTCTAAGTCCACCCACTTCTCATTTCCTGCACCACAGCCATATTCCAATCTTATACTGTTTAGTTACTTTAAACGGTCTAAAACAACATTAATTAATCTGGCTAAAATATAGTGTACTTTCCTTATTTTTTTCTTTTAATTAAATCTATTTTAGCCTTAACTTTGTCTGAGATCATGATTACTACCCCTGCTTTTTTTCCCTAGTAAATTCTATTCCTGACCTTTATTTTATGTTTGTGTGTATCTCTTATTTCCTATCCCTCCTGACTCCAGTACTTTACTTCTACCCCCTACCTTGCCCTCCTGTTACTTAACCAACCACTTTCTTTTTTTTTTAAATAAAATTCATTTTATTGATTTCCAGTGAACACATTTTTCTTTCCTACTCACTTCTGAACCAGTTCATACGACTCCTGAAAGCTTTTTCTGAAACCATCCCCTTTGTCATTTCTTGTATCACAACAGGATTTATTACATTCCTCTACTGTAATTTATTCAGCTATTACCACTTAGTTTCCAGTTCTTTACTGCCACAAAAATATATGTTCTGCTGTAGAAATATTTTGGTACATATGGTCTTTTTTCTCTTTCTCTGATCTCTTGACAACATAGGTCTAGAAGTGGTTTAGGTGGGTCAAAGGATATGCCCCATTTAGTTCCTTTTCGGGCATGGTTTCAAATTGCTTTACAGAATGGCTGGACAAATTCACAGCTCCACCAACAATGCACTCATGTTCCTGTCTTCCTACAACCTGCTCACAGTTGTTATTTCCCTTTTTTGGTATCTTTGCCAATCTGATGGGTATGAAACTTGGTGAAATATTTTCTCCCAGTTAGCTATTTCTCTTCTAATTTTTACTGCGTTGAGGCTTTTTTTTTTTGGTACAAACTCTTTTAAATTTTATGTTATAAAAATATCCATTCCAACTTCTATGACTTTCTCTTTCCTTTTTTGGATCTGAAAGGTGATTTCTTCCTCAATACTCTAATTTGCTTAGGATAGTCACTCCTTTTTCTAAGTCACGTATCCATTTGAGACTTAACATGGTATGAATTCTAGTCTATACCCAGTTTCTGTTAATTTTGAGTTTTGTCAGTTTTTCTAGCAGTTTTGTCAAATAGTGAGCCCTTACCATAGTAGTTGGGCAGCTAGGTGGCACAGTGAATAGAGTACCAGGCCTGGAGTCAGGAAGACCTGAGTTCAAATTCAGCCCCAGACTCTTGCTATCTGTGTGACCCTGGGCAAGTCACTTACTCCTGCTTGCCTCAGTTACCTCATCTGTAAAATGAGCTGGAGAAAGAAATGGCCAACCACTCCAATATCTTTACCAAGAAAGCTCCAAATGGGGTCACGAAGAGTCAGACACGACTGAAACAACTGAATGACAACAACAACAAAAACAGAAACACAACCACAGTAGCTAAGGTCTTTGGGTTCTGCCATTCCTTTCTGTTGCGGATCTAATCTGTTCCACTGATGAAGCACTCTGTTTCTTAACCAGAGTATGGTTTGAGATTTAGTACTGCTAGGCCCCCTCACTTCTCACTATTTTTTCATTATTTCCCCTGAGATTTTTTTATTTTTTGTTCTTCCAAATGATTTTCATTATTTTCCCCAGCTTTATAAAGTAATCCTTTGGTGATTTCATTGACACGGCACTGAATAAGTAAATTTATTTTGGTAGTGTTCTTCTTTTTATTATATTGGCTTAAGCTACCCATGAGCAACCAGTTTTTCTCTAATTATTTAGTTCTGTATTTGTGTAAAGTTTTGTAGTTATATTCAGATAGTTCCCTTGCATAGCTTGGCAGGTAAACTTTCAAGTATTTTATACATTCCAGTTATTTTAAGTGGAATTTCCCCTTCTATCTCTTCCTCCTTTGTTTTGTTGATAATAGCCAGACATGCTGATGATTTATATGGATTTTCTTTATGTCATGCAACTTTGCTAAAGTTATTGTCTCAATTTTTTTCAGCTGATGCTCTAGGGCTAAGTAAACCACTATAATTCCTGCAAAAAGTGATAATTTTGTTTCTTCTGTTATTCTTTCTAGCTTTATAAAGTAATCCTTTGGTATTTTGGTATGGTAATGAAAAAGCAAATGAATTTTGGTAGTATACTTTTCTTGGGTTGCTTCAGCCTACCCATGGGCAATTAATGTTTCTCCAATCACTTAGGTCTGTATTTGTCTAAAGAAGGTTTTGTAGTTGTATTCATATAGTCCCCATGTATGTCTTGGCAGGTAGACTCCCAAGTCTTTTACATATTCTGTAGTAATTGAAATTGAATGTCTCTTTCTATCTCTTCCTTCTGAATTTTCTTGTCAGACCATTCATTATAGTTATTGTTTTTTAAAAAGTGATAGTTCCTTTTTTATTCTCATGCTTATGCTGAATCTTGTGAGATCCGGATTAAGGCTCCTTGTTACTTGGAGTCTTTCTTTCTAGCTTTTGGAGTCTTCTTAGTCTCTTTCCTGAAAGCTCTGGGAGTTTTCACTTTGGGGTTTCTCTCAGGAGTTGACTTTCACTTTGTCTCCTGGTTCTAGCAGCTCTGGACGGTTTTCTTTCTAGAAGTATGATATCCAAGCTCTCTTTTGTCATGGATTTCAGGTAGTCCACTAATTCTTGGATTTTCCAGAGTTATTCTCTTCTGGGTTTGTCATTCTCTTTGGCACCCATAGCATCATAATAGCTTTTTATTAAACTAGTCTTTTTTGTTTCCTCATTCCTCATCACTCAAGACAGCCTTATTTCCTGAACAGGGTTTTGTGTTATATTCAAGCTCTGCACACCTCAAGAGGCACTGTAGGAGCCTTATTTGCTTCTGATTGGTATGCTCTGGGGGCTCGCTGCTGCTTGCTTCAGGTACTGAGTACTGTGTTCTTCAAGTATCTCAAGGGCAGCTCAGGTGAGGGCCTGAACGCTTTCAGTGTGTGCTGAGCAGTGGCCCCTAGGGCAAAGACTGATTATTGCCCTCCTGAGGTGAGCTTTGCAAGCTCCTCACCCTGATTTGGGTCTGGAGGATACAACTGCAGTCTTGTCCCTTATTGAAACTCCAAAACATTGCTGCAGGCCCCAACCTCTGGCAGCTGGCTGGAAGGCCCCACAAGCTCCGAGCAACAGAACGGGAGGCTTCCCCTCGGTCTGAGCAACCTGGCCTGGTTCTTCAGCTATAGGCCTCAGCTTGGGCTGGGGCCTGAATCTGTGAACCTGCTTTGCCAGCTGCTGCTGCTTCTGTGGCTACTTGATTGCATCCCTTGTCTTCGTAAAGCACATAGTCTCGAGCTTGGTCTGAGCTTGAATTGGGCAAGTTAGCCGTGCACCAGCCACAGACCTCCTTTTCAGTCCACTCTGCACCTCCAACTCTGCTCTGTGGTCAGAGCAGCAGCTGCTGACTGGTTCCTATTCTAGTCCTTTGCAAGGCACATGATGTCAGGCTCAGTTCCTGCTGGCTCCATGACTGCTCCTGACCATAATGCACTGTCACACAGCCCTGTTCTGTCCCAGGCTGGAAGGCTCTGTGCTGTGCCTTCCAGGCTAAAGCCCAAACCTAGTGCCCTCGGGCCTCTTTATATCTCTCCATGCTTCCCTGGGCCTCCTTCCTAGGTTTGGATGTCACGGTTGTGAGGAAGAGCTTCCTTCTACTCCACCTGCTTTGCTGATCTCCCCACTGTTCTCCATTCTGTCTCAAGGTAGGCCAGATTAGAGAATACTTTAAATGGAGGTCAAAGGAGTTCAAATATGATGCTTGTACACGTTGGGCAGTTATGGCAGATTCCCGAGGAGGTGAAGAGTTGGATAGGAGCAGAGGCAGAACTTAAAGACGCAACTCTGATGGCCTGAGCAGGAGGGATTGGCTAGAGGTGATGCTCGAAGCCTTGGGAAGAATGGCTCGCGTCGTGTGGTAGCTGTGGGAATGATGGGTAAAGCCCTAACCAGGCCAGGGACATGGGGTCTTTGCCTCAGGGAGCCAGCACTCAGGGGCTATGTCTTGGTAGAAGCAGTGCCCTCGAGCCAGGGGTGCCATCAGGTAGCCTGCCCCTCTTCCCAGGCCCACCTTTCATCTCAAGGATCTGGCCCCACATCCTCTTCCCCCACTGCCTCTTTTCCTGCCTTTCCTGGAGGCCTCAGGCCAGCTGTGTGCTGTAATGGAAGCCTTTGCAAGGCCTACTGCAGCCTCACCACCTCCAAGTCTTGTCTGGGTCCTTAGCCCTGGGAGCTCTTCCCACCAAGCACCTGGTTGTTGATTCAGCCTTCTGGGGGGGCATAGCAGGGAGGACCTGGGACCATGAGTGCAGCAGGAGGAGTGGGGGAGGAGGAGCAGCCCTTAGCCCAATGGACCTGAGCAGTAGCCCCAGCTCTGGGGAGCTCCTTGGGCCCCTGGGCACCCTTGGTTAGGGGCATGGGGCAAGTCAAGGTCAGAAGGGGGCCTCTAGGCCCCTTTTGCCTGAAAGCAGGTGTGGGTGCATCTGCCCACCCTTTTTCTATAGCTAACAGCTCTAAGGACTGCTGGGTGAAAGGAAAACAGAAACACAAAAGAAGGGTGTTCATGTGTATAGGTAATGGGAGCTTGAAGCAGTACTATAGATACTGTAGATTCAAATTTAGATGTCCTAAATTTGGTGATGTGCACAGACCTTCTTCCTCTTGTTATCCTGGCACTCTCTGGCACTCATGGTGACCTCTCTCTCTCCACAGTCATATTGATCAGTAAGTATTTATTGCGTACCTTCTATGTGCCAGCCACTTTGCTAGGTGCTAGGAATCAGTCCCTGCCCTCAAGAAGCATATATTTTAAGGAGACAACATATATATTGTATAATGTATGATAATAACAGTATATAACAATGTATAACAATAACAATAATAATGACAGCTAACAGTTATATAGGGCTTTAAGGTTTACAAAGTACTTTGCAAATATGTGAGCTCATTTTCTCCTCACAACAACCCTAGGAGGTAGATGCTATTATTGTCCCCATTTTATAGATTAGGAAACTGAGGCAGACAGAGACATTAAGTGATTTGTTCAGGGTCACACAGCTAGTAAGTGTCTGAGTCCAGATTTGAACTTAAGGCCTCCTGATCCCCATATAGATCTGTGATGTCTCTCATAGGCTTTCCTTCCAGTGACACAGATCCCAGCCTACCCACATCTGCCCATCCTGTCTTCCCACAGGGTCACCACATTGCAATGGTACCATCTGCTAACTGGCATTCCTTTCTCTCCCCTCAACCTGCTCACCTTGTCCTTCGGTCACATCCTTTACTCCTTTTCTCAGAAGTATTGTCGGTTCTATGTTGTAATCTGCTCACACTCACTAGTGCCTTTCTGTCACCCTCTGAATCATGCTCATCTTTTTTCAGTAAATCTATTTTTCAAATTTTAACAGATTTTTTACTATCTTTGGTTTTGACTTTGCCTAGATTTCCCTTGGTATCCTTTCCCCTCCCCTCCCAGAAAGCTACTCTTTATAACAAAGGTTTTTGGCTTTTTGGGGTTTTTTTTTGTTTGGTTTGTTTTGTTTTTTTTAGAAAAGAATAAAAAGAGAAAGAAATGAAAAAAATCAACGAAACCAATCAATACAATGAACAATGTTGCAGACCCATAGACCTCAGGGAAGGTATCTTCTCATATCTCTACAATTTCTCAAAAGGGTGTCTGTTTTTCTTACCTATCCACATTTACTACAAGGATTTTGTTTTTCTTTTTTTTTCAGTGTGTGTGTGTGGGGGGGTGCGGTGGGGATGTGGGAGAGGGAGATAATAAACGTTTGATCATTGAAAAAAAGTAAAACAAAGTTTTTTAAAAAGAACTCTCTAAAATGGCATCTTTCTACCCATTTTTAAAAATCAACAACCCATCCCAACACAGCGGGATCTTATAATTCTCTCTATACTTTAGTTAATTGTGAGATGGTAAAGCTGTAGTCTATCGGTGAATATCACTTGTGAAAGCTACCCATTGAGGAAGCCTCTGGTTTGCGCGTATGTGACCCACATAAATATTTTCTATTAGCTAGGAGAGGAGGTATATAAGTGCTAGTTGTTGATACCTTCTTCATTATCTTTTTTCATAATCAGTAAGATCAGAGAATTTTTTCCATGCCCGTCACCCGGAATTCAGTACTTTACAGACTGGTCACTCAATGCCCTCACAGTGATGAGAGCCCTCGTTTACAGGACAGATCTCCTTGAGTCGATTCAGCTGCTTTCCCTGCCCTTGTTATCTCTGGTGCCATCTCTGCTCTCTCTGTAAGCACCTCAGGAGCTGTGGCGGTGGGATTTCAGGGAAGTAGTCTCACTATCTGTGATGGAGAAAACAGGTTGGGATGATTTGATGAATCTTTCCTGTGTTTTTTCATTTGTTGACCTCGTTCGGCTTTCCTCCATGAATGCCCTTGGGATGACTTTATGTATATGGAGATCTTGCCAAGGTTTCTTTGGACTGGTTTTCCCCTCCACTGTTTTTCTCTGCTTTATGAGATAATCCTGCTTAGAATTGTCCATCATCCTTATTCATAAGATTTTACAGATGAGTTTATATTCTAACCTGGCATTTGGCATAATTTGGCAGCCGCCTCTCTTCATTTGGCAAATAAGTCAAATGTATGCTGCCTAAGGTGCTTTCTGCACTCTTTTGGACTTCTCATCATAGCAATTAACTCAGATTGGTTTAACTTCTGGATGAAATTTTTATAGTCGATATTAACATCATTCTGCTGTCCATTTCCCATTTTTTAATCTTTGGTCGATTTTTAAAATAATGCAGGGTTAAATCTTTTAAATTGCACATCGTAACTTTTTCTCATTACTACTTATTCTTTTTGTTTATTATAAATACAGATCTTAGCTCTGATGGGCTGACTCTGCATAGACAGCCGACTCAGGAGCACCTCCCCCATCAATAACAAATCTTTGCTGTCCATTAAAATGTAGTCAACTTCATTCTTTGTGATGTTGTTTGGGACCCACCATGTCCAGTGCCTCCCAATTCATTTTTTGGAGAAAATAGAGATATGAGGCTCTGTATAATCTAGGTCTTCATCCTCTCTCATTTCTTTCTTCCCAAGCATATTCTGTATATGTTTCTCCCCATCCTTGCCTTTTCCCGCCTTTGCCACACCAGGTATCAGACTATATGTTCATTTGAGTTGGGGAGTCTTTTCACATTCTTCACAGACTTTTTCTATCACTTTGTCCTCACTAATTGATGATGATGGATGAGCAGCAATTATTTTCATGGGAATACTTATCATGCATGCTGACCAAATATCCCATGATATTTCTTATACTATTTCTTATAGCTTTTGAGTGTAGCATAAAACCCACTCTCCCAATTCCTCTCTTTCTGAAGTCTGTGTTGTTGCCAAAGGCCCCACCATCCTCCCAGTCTCCTAGGTTAGGTGTCATCCTTGACTCTATGCTCTCTCTTACTCATCATATCTAATCGGTTGCCCAGTTCTGTCGATTCCACCTCTGTAGCATCTCTTGTATACTCACTGTCCTCTCCTCTCACACTTCTGTCACCCTCATGCCTGAATTATTACAATGACCTTCTGGCGATTCCCCTGCCTCAAGTCTCTCCCCATTCCAATCCATTCTCCACTTAGCTACTGAAGTGATTTTCCTAAAATGCAGGTGTGCTCATGCCACCCTCCCCTGCTCAATAAACTTCAGTGGCTCCCCATTGCCTCTAGGAGCAAACACAAAATAGGATGTTTGGCATTCAGAGTCCTTCCTTACCTAGCCAGCCCCTACCTTTCCAATCTTCTTCCACCTTACAACCCCAACATATATGCTTCGATCCAGTAGCTGCTCCACAAACAGGACACTGGATGACTGGCCCCCAGGCCTGGAACACTCTCCTTCCTCTCTGCCAACTACTGACCTTTCTGGCTTCCCACCTTCTACAAGCAGCCTTCTCTAACCCCTGTTAATTCCAGGGCTTTCTCTCTTTTAATTATTTCCTATTTACCCTGTAAATAGCTTGTTTTGTGTGTATTTGTTTGTTGTCTCCCCCATTAGACTGTAAGCTTCTTGAGGGCAGGGACTGTCTTTTGCCTTTTTCTGTATGCATTTAGCACAGTGCATGGCACATAGTAGGTGCTTAATAAATGCTTATTGAATTGATTTCAGTAAAGGGCTGTTGAAGTAAGGATTAAAAATTAATTGGTGAATAGATAACTTAATCCAAAAGAATGGGAGTTAACAGGACTTGGCCACCTCCTGGACATGGGGTAAGAGAGAATGAGGAGTCAGGGATGACCCCTAGGTCGTGAACCCCAGGGACTGGGAGGGTGGGGGTGCTCTGACCACTAATAGAAATGTTGGCCAGAGGGGAGGCTTGGGGGTGGGGGGAGATGAGGAGTTCTGTTTGGGACACATTGAGTTTAAAATGTCAATGGCAGATGCACTTTAAAATGTCCAAGACGCAGTTGGAGATGGGAGACTGGAAGTCAGAAGAAAGGTTGGATAACTAGACCTGGGAACCATCTGCAGGCCCTGGGAGCTGACCCAATCACCCAGCAAAGGGCACACAGGAAGAAAAGAAGAGAGCAGTCTCCAGGACAGTGGCTTGGGAGACATGCAGGGGTGTCATTTCACAGAGGTGGGTGGTAAGGCCCACAAAAGGGTAAAGATGCCCAGAGGCCATTGAGTCTCCCTCCCCTCGGTTTATCTAGGCAGAAACCAGAGCTCTGAGCTACGAAGGCATTTCTTATTACAAAACATCAGAGCTGCAATTAGGATACTCAGTGACCCTTGGCCCCTTGTCCTTGCCCCATGCCTCACCAAAACCCATCCCTGGATGACTTCTACCACCTGCCTCCATTGATCCTACTCACCTGCTGCTGAATAGAACTAGGGGAAGTCATTCAACCAAGCTTAGCAGGAACACGGTGAATAGATACATCATAACCCTTGCCAAGAGATCACTGAGGGCTGGGAGGTGAAATACCAGATGGCACACAAGCATGGGTCTGGATGGGACATTGGGCAACGCCCTGGCTCCCTCAAACTCTTAGCACTGGTTACTCACCTCGTCCAATCTCCATCAGGCCCTCACCCCAGCACGGCAATCTTTCCCCTTCTCCTACCCCACTCTACACAGAAACTTCTGGACAGCTTCTCTGCTCCCCTCCAGCCTCCCACAGCATCCCTTCTCCCCATCCTCTCCACAGACAACCTCATCACTTCCTGTTCAGAGAGAAAATCAAGGCCTTTCACACCAGCTCTCTTTTTTCCTTCTGTACATCTCAAGCCACCTTGACCTCATCCCCCTCGTACCTTCCGCCTTTATCTTTCCTCCTTACTTCTCTCCTCTCTCTCTCTCCTCTCTCTCTCTCTCTCTCTCTCTCTCTCTCTCTCTCTCTCTCTCTCTCTCTGTTTCTCTCTGTCTCTCTGTCTTTCTCTGTCTCTGTATCCCTGTCTCTCTCTCTGTTTCTTTCTCTCTGTCTTTCTGTCTCTCTGTCTTTGTTACTCTGTCTCTGTCTCTCTCTTTGTCTCTGTTTCTCTCTCTGTCTCTCTCTGCCTCTGTCTCTCTGTCTCTCTCTGCCTCTCTTTCTATCACTCTCTCGGTCTCCTTGTCTCTCTCTCTCTGTATTTGTCTCTTTCTCTCTCTTTCTGTCTCTGTCTTTGTTACTCTGTCTCTGTCTCTCTCTGTCTCTGTTTCTCTGTCTGTCTCTCTGTCTGTCCCTCTGTCCCTCTGTCTCTGTCTCTGCCTCTCTCTCTATCACTCTCTATGTCTCCCTGCCTCTCTCTCTGTATTTGTCTCTGTTTGTCTCTTTCTCTCTCTTTCTGTCTCTCTATCTGTCTTTGTTTCTCTGTCTGTCTCTCTCTGTCTCTGTCCCTCTGTCTCTGTCTCTGCCTCTCTTTCTATCACTGTCTCTTTCTCTCTGTCTTTCTGTCTCTCTATCTGTCTTTGTTACTCTCTGTCTCTGTCTTTGTCTCTGTTTCTCTGTGTCTCTCTGTCTCTGTCCCTCTGTCTCTGTCTCTGCCTCTCTCTCTATCACTCTCTATATCTCCCTGTCGCTCTCTCTGTATTTGTCTCTCTTTGTCTCTCTATACCTCTTTCTCTCTCGTTCTGTCTCTCTATCTCTCTTTGTTGCTCTCTCTGTCTCTGTCTCTCTCTTTGTCTCTGCTTCTCCGCCTGTGTCTCTCTGTCTCTGACCCTCTATCTCTGTCTCTCTCTCTCTGCCTCCCCACCCCTACACAGAGGATTGCCATATTGGCACCAGACTTTAGTGTGGACACCAGATAGGATTTAACCCTCCATCAGCCCCAAAGTCCCCAAAGCAAGGAAGTCGCTGGCCTCAGTTTCCCCAGGACCAGGGATTCGAGGTATACCACCCCACCCACAGCTCTCGGCCTCTTGCACACCTTCTACAGTCTGTCTTCTGACCTCATCAGTCTGCTGAGACTATTCTTTCCAAAGTCTCCAGCCACCTCCTAATTGCCCGATGGAACGGCCTTTTCTCAGTCCTCATCCTGGACCACATTTGGCACTTTGGGACCACCCTCTCCTTCTGGAAATCGGACATCTCAGGGGTTTATGACACTACTCTCTCCTGGTCCTCCTACCTGTCTGGCCAACCCTTCCCAGGGTCCTTGGCAGGGTCGACATCATGGAACCCCCTCTAACTGGGGGTGATCCCTGAGGCTCTGCTCTAAGGCCCTTTTCTCTCCCTCTAGTCTCCCCCTTAGACACTTCATCAGCTGCCATGAGTGAAATGATCATCTTCGGGCAGATGACCCCCAGATCCATCTACCCAGCCCTCATCTCTCCTCTGAGTTCTGATTGCATATCACCATCTGCCCACCAGCCACCTCCAACCGGACGTGATGGAGGCATCTGAGACTCAGCATGTCTGCCACAGAATGTATCCCTCTCACAAACTGCCCTGCTTCTGTCAAAGGCACCGCCATCTTTTCAGGCACACAGGCCTGCAACTGCAACCTTATCCTCAACTCTTTATCCTCACTAGCCTCACATATCCAGGCAGTGGCCAGCTCTTACCATTCCTGGACAGTCCCTCACACACACACACACACACACACACACACACACACACACACACACACACACACACACACAATCTCCTCTTCACTCACACAGCTGCCATTCTGCAGGGACTCATTATCTCTCACCTGGAATATTGCCATAGCCTCAGCCTTCCTGCAGCTCTGATACGTGGTGCTTCCATCTCTCATCCCCACACCTTTGCACTGGTTGTCCTCCATCCCTGGAAGCACTCTTTCCTCACCTCCAACTTGGGATTTCTCATTTTAACCACAACCTTCCACACGAAGCCATTTCTCATCCCCTCAGCTGCTAATAACCCCTCCAACATCCCCCATTACCCTGTTGTCCCCATGCAGAATGTAGGTTCACACAGGTCAGGGACTGCTTTGTTTCAGTCTCTGTGTCCCTGGTGCCTGGAACAGTGTCTGGCACATAAATGTTACTTAACAAATACTGGTCGATCAAGTGACTGGCCATCTAGTGGCAACTCTTCATTTTAAAAAGGAGGAGGGTCACAGTATCCCTCCACAACCCAGGCGGAGCTGGGCACCGAGGGGACGCCTGCCTCCCTGCCTTTGGGGGTGCCTTGGCTTAGGGGCACATCAGCTGCCTGGGCCTTGGGCCTTCAGGGACCTTGGCTCAAATCTTCCTGGTGCTGAATCATAGGCCGAGCTCTGGGGCCACCAACAGACAACACAGCCCAGGCAGCCTGGCTATTGACAGAGGCCTTGCTCACGGCCCTGGACCTCAACCAGCACGTCCCAAATGTGCTGTGTCTCTAGGCCTCCCTGGCCCCAGCCTCAGCATCCTCCAGGAAGGGCCCAGGTGTTGGTCTTGAAAGAGAGAGGCATCAGCACAGCCCCGGTGTCCGCTGCCTGAGCCGCCTCGGGCAGGTTGCTTTCCCACTCTGTGGGCCTCAGTTTCTCCATCTGTACGATGGGCGAGTTAGACCAGAGGACGTCCAGGTCCCTTGCAGGTTGACATTCTGTGCTTGTGGCCACCATGAACTCTGGCGTCCAGGCCTCTGCTGCAGATCCGGTTCTTCTGCTACCGGCTTTTTGGACACCTGCCTGCTTGTGAGGTCCCCTCCCCCAGCCTCCGCAGGCGCTAGAAATTAATTTCCTTGCTCTTTGTAATAGAGTCTTTGGTAGCAGCCAGCTAGTCACCAGCGCCCAGAGAAGCATGCCTACTGGCTATTGCCATGGAAACTGGAACCGAGCTAACCACCTCACAGGGCCCAGCATTGGTGAGACTTCCTGCCGTGATGCTAAATTGGCCGGAGCGTCATGTCTCCCTTGGTGATGTCTAAGGTCTCTCTGCTGCAGCTAGGAGCCGAGGAAGCTCTCCCAGCCCCCGCCCCCACTGCCGTCCCTTCCTCCTCAGGAGCCTGGCTCCCTGCTGGCTCACAGACACCTGTCAATTGGTTTACAGGGGCGCCAGCTCAGCCCTGACTGAGCCTTCCCCGTTTGCCTGGGAGCAGACCAGGGAAGGGACACTCTTTCCTGGAAAACCTTGGGATGCCTAAGAGAGTCCCTGTCCCCACTAGGTCCATTCTTGGGTTTCCTTGTCACCTCGGTGACCTCGGCCAGGTCCCTGCCCTGAGGTTCCTGGCGCAGCAAAGGAGGGGATTGGGCCCAGTGGTCTCTAAGGCCTCTCCCAAGCCTGGCCTGACAGTTCTATAGAGGTCAGTGCAGGCCCCTGTCTAGAAGGGGGGCATCGTGACCCCAGGACACCTAGAGCCTCCCGGGGGTCGGGGAGGACCGAGTGCCACGCTGCAGGCAAGGGTCTTTGTGACCCTCAGCACTCCAGGGAAATGCCACTGGGTAGCATTTTGACTGTTTCTTCTCTTTGTTATCAGACTATAGCTGCCACTGGGGCAAAAGTGGCTTCTGCTCCAAGTCTGGGCAGCGGTTCCCTTCCTTCAGAATGATTGAATTAAAAGATGATGACCCCCAGGCCATTAAGCAGGAGTTTACAAAGATTCATCAGAAAGTGGATGCCCTTCTGAGCAGCCTGGAGAAAGAGCCGGCCCAACAGCCAGAGAGGCAGGAGGCACCCAAGGGGGTTTCAAGCAGCAGCAGCAGCAGCAGCTGCAAGGATCCCCTGACTAACGTGAAGATGGGGCCTGAGGATGGCAGCAGCAGTGGCAGCCCCGGACACTGGGCCTAGGACGGGTCATCCTGGAGGAGGGGTCATCCTGGCTGAAGGTCTGGCTGAAGGTCAAGGCTCAAGGACCAGCTGGGGGTGGCTAAGGGACACTGGGGGAGGATTAGCAGCAGCAGCAGCGCTCTCCAGCACCCTGGGCAGGGGGGTGATGGGGCCTTCGAGGGCTCCCCTGGCCTCATTGTAACACCAGGGCCCTCGTCCTAGAGCCAGCCTCACCAGGTTCTCTCCCGTGGTACGTGCTCACTGTTGCCCTCAACCTTAGCCTCTCCCTCAATCCCCTGTGCCTGCAGAGGCCTCTTTCCAACCACAATTCTTAGAGGAGTTCGATGAAGATCTCTCTATTTTCCTCATTTAACTAAGAAACCTTGTTTTGGCTAAAACAATAAAGTTCTGTTGTCCTGCTGCAGTTCTTTTTGTAAAAGGGGGCCGCCTGGGTGGAGAGGGGTGGGGGGATGGGGAATGAAACCGGGCAGGTAGCTGGGGGGTCTCTATCCAGCCGACACTGTCTTGGCCCAGGTCAGACAGTACAGTGGGGGGATGGCCTGAACCCTGGCCTCTTCTCAGCTGCTCCTCCCAGAAGAGGAGCCTTGAGATGAGGTCATGCTGACATGTCTGGGTTCCCCCTCCATTCCAGCTTGTCCAAGCCCTCCTGGGTAGAACTCCAGCTAGGACAAGGCCATGAGGTCTTTCCCCAGGATCCCAACATGTAGCCATCTTCCCTGCAGCATGCCTCCATTCTGCCATCCCCATGCCTCATGATCTTCATTCCTTACAATAAAGGGTTGACCGATTCCTGGCCTGACACGGAGTACACCTCCCAACGTCTGGTAAGACTGTCTGCCAGGGATCCCGCAAATCTAATGAAAAGGGCTTGAAACCCAAAAAGGAGGGGGAAGGAGAAGACTGCCTCTCTTTTTCCCTACAGGAAGATACTGCTTTCCCTTTTTGGTGTTGTGGAAGCCGCCTTTGGCAGTCTGTCTGGGGAGGCCTGTGACCATCTTCTCAGCATCATGTTTTCAGTGCATAAAATACAGTATATGTGATTATGAAGGAAAGCAGTTGTACCAAAATACAGTTATCCAAATGTTTTCTAAAAGCCCAGTTCATCGACTGCAGGTTAAGGACCCCTGCTATCCAGAGTAGCCCCAGAGAAGGAAGAAGAATAGCGACTGAGGCACCCAGACATTCACAAGAGACAAAATCCAAGAAGGAAGCTCATGGTAAAAACCCACCGGCCCAAGAGTCTGTGCACAGGCCACCACAATCTAGGTACCGAATGTGAAGGAGCTGAGGTCCTCGTGCAAGGGGGCAAGTCTGACCTCTTAGCAATCCCTGAGACTTGGTGGGCTGAAGCCCACGACTGGACTAAGATTCTGCATGGGTGTTTCACTTTTTTGTTGCTGTTGTCAAAGCCTTTTTCACTCGTGACTGACTTTCTGTGACCTGACCCCATCCGGGGTTTCCTTGGCAGAGATACTGGAGTGGTTGGCCATTTCCTGCTCCAGCTCGTTTTACAGAGCAGGAAACTGAGGCAAACAGGGTGAGGTGACTTGCCTGTGGTCACACAGCTAGGAAGTGTCTGAGGCCAGATTTGAACTCAAGAAGATCATCTTCCTGACCCCAGGCCGGGGCACTCTGTCCACTGTGCCACCTAGCTGCCTCTGGATAGGTTTACCTTATTCAAAAGAAACAGACTAGGCAGGTAAACGGTGGGTGCGTGGGGTCAGAGGGGCTAGGGCCGTGTATCAAGAAAATAGATTCGTGGGAGAAAATCCAGGAGCCAAAGGGATGGGGGAAGCATGACAGAGTATACTGAGTGCAAATTGAAGGAGGGAGAAAAAGAGTCATTTTGCCTTTGGAGTATACTGCTCACCTCCTGCATACAAAGAGGAGATGGAGGGGGGCTTTGGGAATGGATCACCAAGCCGGCACTGGCGTAGGGTATGGTGCTGAGTGGTGAGGGGGACCTCGGCTGTCCACGCATCTGGAGCGGGAGCTCTCTCTGGGCCAAAAGCAGAGAAGTCCTGAACGTCTTGATGGGCCTTCGAGAGAATGTCTTCCTTGAGAAGGCGGAGCCTCCAACAAGGCAAAGTTCTAGTCTGTATGAAAGTCTCCCTAACAGGGAGCAACTGGCATGTGGCAGAGGATGGGACTTATCTCCTTTGGGCCCATGGAGCAGAACCAGGAACAGAGAGTGGAAGACGCATAGCCTGGAGGTCAGGAAAAGTTTCCTCACGCTGAGAGCTGTCCAAAAGGGGAACAGGCCGCCTGCAGAGACGGTGGGGGGTGGAGGGGGGGGACTCCCCTCCCTGGAGTCTGCAAGCTGTGGCGACGTGACCATTTCCTGGGCAGGTTATAGTGGGGGTTTCTTTAAGGGATGGGCCGGACTAGGTGGCTGCTAAAGCCCCTTCCCAATCTCAAATTCTGTTCTTCAGCCTCCCCTACACCAGGGGGAACTAGGAGGGTCCTGCCCCTTGCTCAGGTGGGTCCCTCTCATCCCCATTTCCTAGGCCCCCTTGAGCTCTGGCTCCCTCCTGGTGATGCTGCAGCCCTGGCCACCCTTGCCAGCCCTGATTCCCCGTTCCCATACCCTCCTCCTCCTCCCTGGCTGGGGTGGGGTCGGTGGAATCCTCCTTGCCCCCCATTGCCACGTCCAGACTCTAGCGCCATGGTGCAGCAGCCTCTCCTCCTCTGAGCCTCACGCTGTTCCAGACGATCACCTCATCCAGATGCTGTTGGCTGTTCCCCACCACTCACCCCCCCTCCCCGGGACAGCCTCCTTCCTTCCTCAGAGACTTCAGAGCTTGGTTCCCAGTCTTTCTTTCCATCCCCCCCCCCCCTTGTAGCCAGGGACTTCAGCATACACACAGATACTCCCTCCAACAGCCTCACCTCCCAGTTCCTGTCTGCTCAATTCTCGTGGCCTTCTCATCCACTCCAACTCCACCAGTGCGCCTTGTCCGTGAATTCCAAAGTTACCTGATTATCATCCTTTGTCACTCCATCCTTCTCTCACTGTTTGCCATCCCCCATCCCCCCAATCCCTCCACTCCCCAGTTCTTTCCCAGGCTCTCTCCCTCCTGCGGTGGCCAGACTTCCCTCACTTCCCTCTCCTGGCTCCTTGAGGAATCGATTGATGCCACACCAGCCTCTGCACTTGGATACTTTGCTCCTTCATCCCTTCATCCTCTCATGATCCCACCTTGGCAAACCCAAACCTTGGCTCACTCCCACTGTCCACCTCCTTTGCTCTTATCCATGCGCGGCTGTGTCTTCCCCAGCAGACGGCCTCCTCTGCCAGCCCCAATCTCTCCCTAATCTTCAGTCCCTTCCTCTGGGCTGGCGGCCCCCTCACTCCCTACCAATATGCCCCTGTCTCTTCATCTTGAAAAGATCATCGCTTCTTCCTGCCTTTTCCGCTAGCTACTGTCTTATAGCTTCTCATCCCCTCCTTCTCTTACTAGCCAAACCTCATGGCTGTTTCTCCATCCTCGCCCTTGGCACTATTGATCACCATCTCCTCCTAGGTCCTCTCTCCTCTCTAGGTTTTCAGCACACTGCCCTCTCCTGGTTCTCCTTCTACCTGTCTGACTTCTCTTCCTCAGTCTCCTTTGCTCAATCTTTATCTAGCTCATGTCCACTGACTGTGGATCGCCCCCAAGGCTCGGTCCTGCACCTTCTCCTCTTCTTTCTCCATTCTCTTGCTTGGTAATGTCATCGGCTCCCATGGCTTCAATTACGTCAATGCAGATCATTCCCATGTCTATGTATCTGGGTGGGACAGTGGATAGAGCACTGGGTCTGGAGTCAGGAAGACCTGAGTTCAGATCTAGCCTCAGATACTCACTAGCTGTATGACCTTGGGCAAATTTAACCTATGTTTGCTTCAGTTTCCTCAGCTGTCAAAAAGAGGTGGTGATAATAGCACCAACTTCCCAGGCCTGTTGTAACCATCATACTAGATAATGTTTGCCCCGTGCCTGGCACATCGTTGGTGTTTAGCAAGTGCTAGCTGCCTGAGTTCTAGGGAGCCCATCTGGAGCCTCACCGGGGTGGGCCACATTTCTTGCCTGGGATTCTGCTAATCAAATTAGCCTGATTATTTCTGACCTGTCCTCTTTGCTTAATGCTAGCATTTACATAACACTTTAAAGAGCATTACAAATATTGTGTCATTGGTAGGGTTATAACTATCCCCATCATACAAATCAGAAAACTGGGAAGCAGGGAAGCAGATGACTTGCCTGAGGTCATCTCCCAACTCAGCACATTCACTGGCCATGCCCCATGCCAGGAATGCTCTTCCTCTTTGCCTCCACCTCCTGGCTTCCTTCAAGTCCCGGCTAAAATCCCATCTCCCACAGGAAGCTTTTCTCATCCGCCTTCTTGTGAGTGCCTTCCCTCCACTTGTCTCTTTCCAATTCATCTTATAGAAATCTTATTTGTAAAAATTGTTCCTCTGTTGTCTTTCCCATTAGACTGTGAGCACCTTGAGATCAGGGACAGTCTTTTGCCTTTCTTTGTGTCCCTAGGGCTTAGCCCAGTGTCTGGCACATAGAAGGTATAAATAAGTGCTCATTGACTGACAGATGGACTATTTGATACAGGTTGTAAACATTAGAATTGGGATAAGAACCCTTGTGTTCTGACTCTGAAGCTCTTGGGGGAGAGGCAGTGTGGTCTAGTGGATATTGAGCTGACCTAAGAGTCAAGAAGACCTGAGTTCAAGTCCTGCCTCTGAATCATACCAGCTGTGTAACTGCTGGGATCCTCACTACCCTCTTAGGATGCCTCTGAGCCGTTACAAAGAAAGCATTACTTTGCATTAGTAGAGGGGGTCCCTCCCCATCAGCTCCCTGCCCTGATAAAATCACAGGTCCCGTCCAAAAAAGAGAAGGTGCTGGGTTGAACAAAGAGAAGAATCCAAGTCCTACCCTCACGGAGCTTACATTCTACTGAATCACTATAGGGCCCTGGGTTTCCAGCATTCTTTCAGCTCCACTGCACCCCCATCACCAGTTGACTTTTGGCTGTCCCAGAGACATTTTCCACTCAATACAACCCAAACTGAACTCCTTCTTTTCCCCTTCAAATTCTCCCCCTCTCCCTTACTCCACGGTTCTGTCCAAGGCAGTCCCATCCTTCTGGTCTTGGGGTGGGAGCCTTGCACTCTTCTGGCCTCCTTCCTCTCTCACCCCACACAGCCAGTCCATTGCCAGACCTTGCCTGCTTCTTCCTCCACAAAACCCCTCCAATATGGCCCCTTTTCTCCATTGGCACAGTGCCCCCCTTCATTCAGGCCCTCATCACTTCCTGCCCAGATGATTAGGTTTTTTGTCTCAGGTCCCTCCCCACCCCCTACATCCCCCACAGGGATTTGCCTTAAGTGTAGATCTCAGCATGTGACTCTCCCACTCAACCAGTTCCTGTGGCTTCCTATGGCTCTAGCAGAAAAACACATGCATGCATACATGCATACGCGCGCACACACACCACACACACACACACACACACACACACACACGAGCACAACTCTTCTGTTTAGCCTCTAAAGTAAAAAGCATCAAGCAATCAGCATTTCTTAAACACTGGGGAGCCAAAGAAGGATTCTTTCCCTCAAGAGCTTATGGGGGAGACATGTATATAAGTGGGTACACACAGAGTAGATGATGAGCACCCCAAGAAAGGAAAGCATTAGCAGCTGGCACAGCTGGAAGGGCCTCCTGGGGTGGCTGGGAGTTGAACTGGGTCTTGAAGGAAGCCTAGAGGCAGAGGTACAGAGAAAGAGCATTCCCGGTGTGGAGGAAACCACGGCAAAGAAATGGAGTTGGGAGCTAGAGTGTCCTGTGTGAGGAAAAGCAAGACGGCTGGAGGGGAGGAAGCTGGAAGAAACCTCAAAAGTTAGGAAGCCAGAGGATTGGATCCTGGAGGGAATAGGGAGTCCCTGGACCGAATTCAGGAGGGTGGCAGGTGAGGTTGGTAATGTGATCCCAACTGCACTTTAGGGGGATGGCTTTGGCAGTGAGATGAATTGGAGTGGGGAGAGACTGGAGCAGGGTGACCACCAAGCTGCAGTCTCTTGCTGTAGTCATTCCTATGAGAAGAGATGAAGGCTTAGGTGAGTGGAGCTAAAGTGACTTGGATTGGGTGTGTGGGCTGAGAGTGACATCTCTAGGACAAGACAAAGGTTTGAAGTAGCAGAGAGCTGGGAAGAGGTGGGGCTTGGAGTCAGAGAAGATAATGAGCTTCAGTCAGAGACTTGGACATCCAGGTCCAGATTTTGAAAAGACCGTTGGGGAAGCAGACATGGAGCTCAAAGGAAAGCTCTGAGAATCATCTGCATGAAGATAACTGAGCCCCTTGGAGCCGATGAGGTCACCAAATGAAACTTGGGATAAGAATCCACCAAGATGCTGTTCATAAGAAACAAACATCAAATTCACCTAGACTTCAACTGAGGGGCCAAGCTACAACCTATTAAGCTCAGGATGAACTCAAATAAGCAAGGGATAGCAATCATTATTATAGATTACAGTAAAGGTAGATACAAAGAAAAATCCATTTGGAAATTATATTATGTTTAAAGGCATTATAAACAATAAATCAACTTCAATGCATAGTGTACGCACACCTAAAACATAATACAGGACAAGGGAAATGAATGTCAGTTTGAAATAGATAGTGAAACCATGATTGAGAGGGAACTTAATGCACATCTTTCACACTGAGAGAAATAAAACAAAAAGACAAAGAAGAAAGAGGTTTTCTTGATCCACTCTTCTCTCCAGGTTTATGGGACACTCCTCTCTCCCAGCTCTCCTTCTCCCTCTCTGACTGCTCCCTGTCAGTCTCAGATCTCTAACCATAGGGGTCCCTCAAGGCTCTGTCCTGGGACCTCTGCTCTTCTCTATCCTACTTCATATCATGATCTCATCAGCTCCTATGTTGTCTCTAAGCAGGGAATTCTCAGGTTGATCTGTCCTGTCCTAACCTCTTGCCTGACCTCCCATCTCCCATCTCTCTTCTCTCTGTCTCCGTCTCTCTCTCTCTCTCTCTCTCTCACACACACACACACACACACACACACACACACACACACACACACACACCCTGTATGTAGTCAGTTGCCAGCTTCTGTTATTTCTATGTTAGGGACATCTCTGGAACATTCCCCCTTCTCTCCTCTGACACTGCCACCGCCCCCCGGTGGAAGCCCTCATCCCCTTACACCAGGACTAATGTAATTGCTGCTGGGGGCTCTGCCTGCCTCACATCTCTCCCCACTCCAGTCCATCTTCCATTCTTCCATCAAAGTGATCTTCCCGAAGCACAGTTCTGACCACGTCACTCCACTTCTTAAAAAACTCCAATGGCTCCCTATTTTCTCCAAGATCAAACAGAAAATTCTCTGTTTGGTTTAAAAGCCCTTCATAGCCTGTCTCCTCCCTACCTTTCTAATCTCTGAATCCCTTCCACCACCCTCTACTACCCCACCCCCAGGTACTCTGTGATAAGGGACATTATCATCCCACAAGACACTCCATCTCCTGATTATACCTTTTCATACCCCCAAGCCTGGGACTCCTTCCCTTCTCTCCACTTCCTGCTTTCCCTGGCTTCCTTCAAATCTCAGCTAAGGTCTCTCTTCCTGTGGGAAGTTTTTCTCAAGCTCCAGGCTCTAATGCTCATTTCCAGTTTCTCCTGTTTCAAGCAGTTGTTTACATGTTGTCTTCCCCATTAGACTGGAAGCTCCTTGAGAGCAGGGACTATCTCTGGCACTTCGCAGTGGTGGCTGCTCCATGGTAGGTGCTTAAGAAATGCTAGCTGCCAGATTGACTGACCTAAAGAGAACTTTTAAACAATTAGAGATGATAACCTTCCAGTGATGACTGGATGGGAACAGAAAGCAATTTGCTTACGTAACTCTAAAATATGACCATATATTGAGGCATGAAAACCTGATGAATAAAAACAGAAACAAATGGAAGAGAAACAGAAATATTAAACACTTCCTTTACTGACAACAAAGCAATAAAAATAATATTCAATAATAGGTCTTTGAAGAAAGAATTAAAATTTATTTGGAGACTAAATAACTTAAACCTAAAGAATTAGTATATCAAAAAACAAATCATAGAAATAATTCAAAATTTCATTTAAAAAAAGTTACAATGAAGCAATGTATCAAGACTTATGAGATACCCCTAAAGTCAAGTTAAGTCAATAAACATTTATTAAAGCACTTAGTAGGTGCCAGGCACTGTGCTGCATGCTAAGCATAAGTCATAAGTAGCTGCCCTCAAGGAGAGACAAGATGCAAACAACTTTGTATGTATGGAACATACATACATATGTATGTATATATGTTACATTGGAGGCAATCCCAGAGAGAAGGTACTAGCATTGAGGGGGTCTGGGAAAGACCTCCTGAAGAAGATGGGAATTGATCCAAGACCTGAAGGAAACCACAGAAGCAGAAGGCCAAAGCAAGGAGTGGGGAGAGATGAGAAAGGGACACCTACAATAGTTGAGAAGTAAGGTGATGAGGGCTGCCCAAGGGTGGCATCAGGGTCAGAGGAGAGAAGGGTGTAAATATGAGAGAAGATGTGAAGTTGTGAAGGGTGAATTGTCAGGACTTGATGACAGATTAGATCTGGGAGGAGAGGAGGTAAGAGAGAGTGAGAAGGTGAGGATGATACGTAGGTTTGGAGCCTGGGACACTGAGAGGCTGCTGTTGCCTTTGAAAGTAACAGGCAACCTTAGAGTCGGGGAGGGTTTGGGGGAGAGATGATAGCTCCATTTGGGACGTGTTGATTTGAGATGGTGGTTGAAGGTGGGAGACTGGAAGTCAACAGAGAGCTTAGGGCTGGATAAAGCGATTTAAGGATTATCTGCATGGCTATGATCACTGAATCCTTGGGAGCTCATGAAATCACTGAGTAAGATAGTATAGTAGTATAGGAGAAAAGAACTCCGGAGAGTCTTAAAGGATATCTGTTGTTATCGGGCAGGAGCTGGAGGAAGATTCAGGAAAAGAGACTGAAAAGGAACAATGAGACAGGCAGGAAAAGAACCAAGAGAGAACAGTGGCACAAAAATTTTGACACAAGAGAATATAAAGAAGAGGGTAATCGCCAGCATCAAAGGCAAGAGGGAGGTCAAGGATGAGGACTGAGAAGAGGCCATTGGATTTGGCAACTAAAAGATTATTGGTAACGTTGGAAGGAGTAGTTGCAATTGAGTGATGAGATTAGAAGCCAGGTTATCGAGGGTTTAGAAGACTGGAAATGGAGGCATTGACTGTAGCTGGCTTTCTCAAGGAGCACAGCCAGGAAAGGTTGGAGGAAGATAGGGTGATAACTGGTGGGGACAAATGCATCAGGTAAAGGTGTTTTTAATTTTTTTTCAAATATCAAGTTTTTATTTTTTCTTCCTCCTACAACTGGAAAACAAAAAGAAAAACAAACTCCCGTTCATTTCCTTTTCTTTCCTATTGTATACTTTCCCCCTTTTCTTTTCCTTTCTTCTCTTAATATCATCAAAACACAAAAAAAAATTATTCTAGGGCCCTCCATCTTATTTGACTCCCTCTATGACTCCAATGACTTTATACTTCTTAAATGATGTTTATATTATCCTCCTCTTCTCCAGTAAAATGCAAAGACTTCATCCTTATAAAGTCTCCCCCCCAACCATTAATCCCATGTTCCTATTTCAGTTTCTACTCAATTCTGTTTTTTCATCAAGAATGATTGGAAGTCTTTTATTTTATTAAATGACCATTTTCTCCCATGAGATTACATTCAATTTTGCTGGATACGTTATTCTTGGTTGTAAGTCTGTATCTTTTGCCTTTTCGAATATCTAATTCTTTACTCTTTGCTTCTTTATAGGGGTAGCTGCTAAATCTCATGTTTTCTTGGCTATTGGTATCTTGGTACTTGAACTCTTTCTTTTTGGCTGCTCAAAGTATTTTTTCTTTGACCTGGAAGCTCTGGACTTTGACTACGAGGTTCCTTGGAGTTGTCATTTCAGGGTTTCTTTCGGGAGGTAACTGGTGGATTCTTTCCGTTTTCACTTCGTCTGCTGGGAAGTTTTCTTTCATGATTTCTTGAAATATGAAGAAATATGAAATCCAGGCTTTATTTTGATCATGGCTTTCAGGTAGTTCAATGATTTTTAAACTATCTCTCTTTGATCTATTTTCCAGGTTAGTTGTTTTTATAAGATACATTATATTTTCTTCTACCTTTTCAATGATTTCACTTTGTTTTAGTATTTCCTGTTGCTTCATGTAGTCATTAACTTTTCTCTAGCCCTTATCATTTTCAAGGAGTCTGTTACTTGGGTAAAGTTTTGTACCTCTTGTGCTAAGCTATTAATTGTTCTTCCAATTCTGTCCTCTATAGCTCTCACTTCTTTCCCAATTCCCTCCTCTATTTATCTCATTTCACTTAGAATATCACTTTAACACTTTAAACAAACCTCTTGTTTCATTTCTTCTAATTGATCTTGTGAGCAATCTGTGGTTTCGGGTTTTGAGGCTTTGTTTATAGGTGTTTTCTTCTTCTGGGTTTATGTCTTGAGCACCATAATAGTGCTTTATCTTGTTTTTGTTGTTGTTTATGCATCCTTCCAGGTATCTGCTCGGGGAACCCAGTATTTCTTGCCTACTTGGGAACTCTGGGAGACAGACACTTCCTGAGTGGCTGTTCTGGACAAAGGACTGACTCTTTTGGGCAACTCCTAGGGCTCTGGGCACTGAATCTCTCTGCCTTAGGTTCAAGGTTGAGTCTGCAATCAGCTCAGTGTGTCCCTGTGCTATTGTCCAGGCTCAGAGCTCTGCACATAGTCTCCACTCGTGGCCCCTCTAGGATACCCAGAGCTGCTGGTGTCATCTTGGGGGTGTCTCTGTGCTGCTGCCCATGATCTTGTTCCATAGTTCTTGCCCTAGTCACTTGTCTGTAGGCTGAATTTGTGATCTCGGCTGGGAAGATGACCCACTGTAGTTTCTTCTGATTTCCTGATGGCTACTCAATTGTGCATTCTTCTTAGATTGTTGTGGTTATAGGGGAATATTGGCTGTACTCGTTCCTCCTATTCTGCCATCTTGGGTCAGGTCAAGCAAGGGCAGGTTTTTGGTATTTGTGTGTGTATGTGTGTGTGTGTGTGTGTGTGTGTGTGTGTGTGTGTGTGTGTGTTTTAGAATAGGGGCAACACAGGAGTGTTTGTAGCCAGCAGACAGGAAGAGACTGAAGATTAGCGAGCGTGAGAAATGATAGAGGGAACAACCTGCTGGAGAAGGCAGGATGGAATAGGATCAAGGATACATACAGAGGGGTTAGCGGCATTGCGTTTGGTTGGGGTTTTTTTCTGGAGGTGATTTGTGAATTCTTTCGATTAGCACTTTGTTTTCTGGGGTTTGAAGTTCTTGGCAGTTTTCTTTTATTATTTCTCACATTATGGTGCTTAGGTTTTTTGACTACTTGAACTCTTTGGAAGATCAATGATCCATAGGTTGTATCTATGGATCCTGTCTTTGAGATCAATATGTTTTAGTTGTAGAGAGATCATGTGTACTTTTAACATTATTGATTTGTGTTTCATAGGGGGAAATTCATAACTTTAAACACTTTCATCAACAAAAAAAAGAAAAAGAATAAATCAAAAAATTGGGTGTGCAACTAGAAAGTAGGAAACCAACAATATTTTAAAACCCAATAAAACTCCAAAATAGAAACACCGAAAATCAAAAAGGAAATTAAAAAAATTTGAAAGCAAAAAAAACCAAACCCTATAATGAATTGATAAACAATACCAAGAGCTAATTTTTAAGAAAAAGGACAGAATAAACATTCTGATTTTTTAAGAAGAAAGAGGAAAACTAAAGTATTCACATCAAAAATTAAAAAACAGAATTGACAACAGATGAAAGGAATATAAATGAAATTATCAGAAATTAATATGCCCAATTATATGCTAACAAAACTGATAAGAGGTAAAATAGATAAATACCTACAAAAACATAAAATATCATGATTAACAGAACAAGAGAGAATTTAAATAACCCAAACTCAGGAAAACAACTTGAATAAGCAAGAAATTAATTCTTAAAATGGAATAATCAGGGACCAGATGGATTTACAAGCAAATTCTACCAAACATCCAAAGAACAATCAATTCCAATATTACATAAACTGTTGGCAAAAAAAAAAAGAGGGAAAAGGGACCCTTCCAAACTCTTCCTATATTACAATTGGGCCTTGTTACCTAAACCCAGGAGAGACAAGGCAAAGAAAGAAAAATAAAGAACTCTACTCAACACTGACACAAAAATTTTAAAGAAAATATTAGCAAAGAGTCTATAGCAATAAATCCAAAAGATCAGATGCTATGACCAGGTTGGATTAATACAAGGAACCCAAGTTTGGTTCAATTAGTGAAACAGTGACCTCTCAATATAATAGAGCATATTAATAAACAGCAAAACAAAAATAGTATGATTATATAAATAGACGCAGAAAAAGATTTTGACTAAATGCAGCCTCCAATCCTGTTTAAAAAAAAACTAGAAAACATTAGAATAAATGGACCTTAATATGGTCATTATTCTCTGTCTAAAGCCAAGAAGCTGCATTATATGTAATGAGTATAAATGAGAGACCTTTCCAATAAGAGCAGGGGTAAGCAAGAATAAGTGGTAGAAATGGTAGCTATAGCAAGAAAACAAGAAAAAGAAATTGAGGCAAAGAAAAAACTACATCATCCCTTTTTGTAGATGGTATAATGGTTTTCTTAGAGAACCTGAGAGTCTTGGCACATAGTAAGCACTTTATAAATATTTGTTGACTTGATTTGACTTGAGTCAACTAAAAATTAATTGAAACAAACTTCAGCAAAGATACAGAATAAAAATCCACATAAATCATCAACATTCCTATAGATTGCCAATAAAACCTTGTAGGAAGAGATAGAAGGAGAAGCTTCTTTTAAAATAATATAGAAGGTGTAAAATACTTGGGAGCTTTCTTGCCATGACATATTATAGGAGCTATAGGAAGACAACTATAAAATGCTCTCAAATAAAGACTGGCCTAAATAATTGGAGGAATACTAATTGCTCATGAGTAGACCAAGCCAGTGTAATAAAAATGACAATACTACTTTAATTAATTTACTTGTTTGATGATAACAATCAAAGTACCAAAGGACCACTTTATATAGCTAGAAAAAAAATTAATAGTGAAATTCATCTGGAGGAACAAAAGTTCAAAGATCTCAAAGGAAGTAATGAAGAAAAAAGTGAGAAAGAAAGGGATATCAGCACCAGATCTCAAACTATACTACAAAACAATATTCATCAAAATGATTTGGTGCCAATTAAAAACTAGAGAAGTTGATAGGTGAGATAATTTAAGGACACAACGTACGAGAACAAACTGAGCTAGGAACCTTTGGTTGTTCACTCATTTTTCACTCTTTGTGATCCCATTTGGGGTTTTCTTGGTAAAGATACAGGAAGTGGTTTGCCATTTCCTTCTCCAGCTCATTTTACAGATGAGCAAACTAAGGCCAACAGGGTGAAGTGACTTACCCAGGGTCACACAGCTAGTAAGTATCTGAGGCCAGATTTGAAATCAGGAAGACTCATCTTCCTGGCTCCAGGTTTGGCACTCTATCCACTGTACCACCTAGTTGCCCTAAGCTAGTAACTTAGTGTTCGATAAATCAAAAGACTTCAGCTACTAGGGAAAGTAATCACTCAAAAAGAGCTACTAGGGGGCGGAGCCAAGATGGCAGAGTAAAAGCAGTGACTTGCTTGAGCTCTCCCCCAAAATTCTCCAAATACCTGTAAAAAAAAATGGCTCTAAACAAATTCTAGAGCAGCAGAACCCACAAAAAGACAGAGTGAAACAAATTTCCAGCCCAAGACAACCTGGATAGTTGATTGGAAAGGTCTATTTCACCTGGCTGGCACAGGAATACTGTTCATCATCTTTGGCCCTGTGCAGTTTAACTTTTTTTTTTAATTGAAGATTGGGATAAAGGCATAGATGGTATGTTGGTCAAATATGCAGATCAATGTGCAGAAGCTCAGTATGAATTCATCGTATGATGAACTGGGAACAAAAGGGAATAAATCCTTTCTTTGGCGCACTGTGTTAAGAGAAGCCGCATCCCGGCTGAAGGCATTCCTACCCAACCCTCTGCCCTCTCCTCTGATCAGAACACTGCATTCTAGGATCCACATTTTCAGAAAGACATTAACATACTGGAGCACATCCAGAAGATCATGGGGACATATTTATTGCTGCAAGAAATCACCTAGACCTCAAGATGGAAGGGGTGTTTGAGTGCATCTAGTCCAACCGGTGAGGAACTGACACCCAAGAGTTAAGTGACTTTCCTAAAGTCATACTGGCAGCTAGGAGCAGAGGTAGGATTCAAACCCAGGTCTTCTGCCTCCAAACCCATCGCTCTAAGTGACTTCGGTGGTGAGAGGACTGGAAACAATGCTAGCTGAGGATTATTGAAGGAACCTAAAGAAGAAAAGCCCAGAAGTGGGCAAGGGGGCAGGGAAGGTGCATGATGTCTAATTTCACGTATCTGAAGACAAACAGAACAAGGAGCAACAGTGCTAAATTACAAGACAGATCGAGTCTGGCTATCAGGACGAAGCTTCCTTAGAGTGGGGGGCTGCCTGAGTCCATGCTACTGCCCAGCAGATCAGGGTATTCTTTGCTCATGGATAGGCCAGACTCAATGGTCCTGAAGTCCCCTCCAAGAGTGAGAGGCCAGGATTTTGTGATGTCTATTATCTGTACACACAGGCATACACATACACGCATGCACACACGTACACACATGCACTCACTATTTTCTCTCAGATTGTTCCTCCTTTCCTCTCTCTAGACTTCACTTTCTCCTAGCATACAGGGATAGAAGTAGATGGAGACTAGATGGGTCTAAGGGTCTTTTGATGAATTCCTTTTGCATTTTCTAAGGCAGTTCCTGTCGAGGCCTAGATGCCTCCAGCATCCTGGAAGCAAATGGAGGCTAATTTGGCTCCTAAACCCTCCTGATACCTTGCCACTTAAAGATGGGAGGAAGGGACAATCAGCACCCACTTCAGTTGATGCTAGGAGCAGGCTCAGGCTTAATGCATGGTGACTTTGACAAAGGCAAGGAGGGGGTTCTTAAGCGAGCACTACAGTACCATTGGACCACAAGATGGCGCCAGTGGCCCAGCTCACAATGAATCAAACAAAAGCTTTTCTCAGGCCAAGCTTTGGCGCTCATAGATCAGAGATGCAGATCTGGAAGAGACCTTGCAGGTCATTTGTTTTTCCTCCCTTCATTTTCTAGAAGAGGAAACTGAGGCCCAGAGAAGTGAAGGGATTTGCCTAAGGTCACACGGATAGTAAGTGACTGATGTAGGATTCAAACCCCGGTGTGCCTGATTGCTTGTTCAACACTGCTTGCCCTGCCATTTTCTGCTGCCTCTGATGTATAACCTCATAGGATATCAGGACCAGATGGGAGCTTAGAGCCCATTATATTTGGGTTCCATGTGTAGCAAAAGTCAGTAAGCTAAGGCCAAGAGAAGGGAAGCCATTTAGACTCACAGGATATTAGGGCCAAATGGGACTCAAGACATCATTGAGCTGAAGCCTTTTCTGTAATGGGGGCAGGGAGCAACAGACTTGGGAGACAGAGGGACTGGAAAGACCTGGGTTCAGGTTCTATCTTGGGCACTTACCAGCTGTGTGACCAGGGGAATTTTCAAGCCTCGGCTTCCTCATCTGTAAAATGAAAGTAATAATGCTTGTATCACCTCTGTCCCAGAGCTATTGTGAGGAGATAATGTAGGCAAGGGCTTTGGCAAACTCCTATGAAAATGTCCATCTCTGCTACTTCTATGGAGAATAACAAGAGTGCTCATGGGTACAGTTTTTTACATTCATTTACTCATCTGATTCCCTCAGCATTTGACCAAGGAGAAAACCTAGAGCAAGTTAGACTACTTAAGTGACTTATTCAATATCGTTCAATATTCTGCAGAGCTGAGATGTGAGACCGCTTTGGGATCCGGCAGTGGGAAAGACCCTCGGAGAGCGAGTGACTGAGAGCTTAGTCTCCCCTCCCCGAGAGAGAGAGAGAGAGAGAGAGAGAGAGAGAGAGAGAGAGAGGCAGGCCAGCTTGAATCAGAGAAGCAACGAAAGGACCCTGTCCGAGTGGCCCCAGCTCCTCCTTCGTATGCTCCATTGGTTATTTGTGCCCCATGTACATGGGCCCCGATAGCTCTCCAGTGCCTGCTGTGGCTAACTCTGACTTTGCTTTTATTTGCTTCCCAACTTTCTCCCTCCCCCTCCCTCATTGCTGTACACCCTAGCTAGGCCTGTCTCCTCCTGTTCTCCCCTATGTCCACCTCTGAACCTGGGTTCATGCCCTCCTCTCTCCTCTCCCTCTGTCAAAACCCTGGCTACTGCTCTGGCCAGCTCCCACCTCTCTCCCACCCCTTTCTCTGACCTCCCCAGCTCTTACAAGCTTCTCATCCTTCTGCAGCCTTTGATTAGATACAATGAATGTTCACTATTTGCAGGGAGAGGGGAGGGGAAGTGGGTAGCTGATGAGGGCCTAGAGGGCATGACTTTCCTCTGTCTCCTCCCTCCACAATGCCTAGCATGGACCACAACAGAATGATCTTCTGAGGGGAAAGAACAGAGCAAAATATGGCTAACAGTATGTTGGATCCCAAGAGAGGTAAGGAGATGGCAACAGGGTGCACAGCTGCCCTTGATAATCATTTCAGCTCGTCAGGCCCAGATGCATCCTGGGAGCCTGGGCAGAGGTGTCTGCAGAACCACTGAAGTGTCACAGGATTGGGGAGTGGCAAATGTCCCAATTCTGTTTAAAGGGGAGGGGAGGGAAGTTTAGAGACTAGAGGCCAGTGACTTCCTCTCTGACTCCCAGAACGATTCTAGAAAAGCTTACTAAAGAGATGGTTCATGAGCACCCAGAAAGGGAAGTGGTGATCACAAAGGCCCAGCCCAGCTTCAACAGAAACAGATGATGCCAAAAGACTAACGTCACGTCCCTTTGTGTCAGTCTTTAGGCTGGTAGGTTGGGGCAATGCTATAATGTATCAGGCTTTCAGCCAAGCATTTGTCAAAGCCTGTCAGGCCATCCTCATGGACAAGATGGAGAGATGCAAGCTAACACAGAATACAGTCAAGTGTATTTGGACCTGAATGAGCAGACCCTGAGAGCAGAGTCGCCTCCCAGTGCCTTAATGGTAGTCTCCAATGCAGTGGAGTGACCCAGGGATCTGTTACTGGCCCTGTACTCTTCAGCATTTCTTTCAAAGATTTGGATGGAAGAAAGGATGGCGTGCTTCTCAAATTGCCAAACAGCCCAACGGGAGGAGGCAGAGCTGATGCACATTAAACAACAGAATCAGGATCCCCAAATACCTCAACAGGCTAAAATGTTGGGCTAAATCCAGTCAACAACATGCAATGGAGAGAAATGCAAAGTCCGACATTTGGGTTCAAAACATTGACTTCATAAAATGATAGAGGCATGGCTGAAAAAGAGCTGGCATTTTTAGTGGATTCAAAGTTCAATATAAGCCCACAGTGCAATATGGCACTCATAGCTAGTAAGTGTGAAGTCTGGATCTTAACCCAGGTGTCCTAACTCCAAGGCCAACACTTTTTCTACTACAGCACGCTATCTCCTGTGAGCCTTTGCCTTTGAGAAGCAAGTGAGCACTAATGCCTGGGGGATCAGGAAAGACTTCCCATGGCAGGCAGCATCTGAGCTGAGCCTTGAAAGAAACTAGGGATTCTAAGAGTTGGGGCAAAGAGGGAGGGTATTCTAGGTGTGGGGCATAGCCAATGCAAAGGCATGAAAATAAAAGATGGAATAATAAAATAAATATAAGTAAAATAAAAAGGCACATACAGGGAAAAATAAGTAGGCCAGTCTGGCTGGAATGGGAAGGAATCTGCATGATGGGAGGGAAGGAGAAAGGAAGGAAGGGAGGGAGGGAGGAAGGAAGGAAGGGAGGGAGGGAGGGAGGGAGGAAAGAAAGAAGTAAGGAAGTTTGGCTGGAGCCAGCTTGTGAAAGGCTTCAATGCCAAAGGCAGGAGTTTGTATTTGATCGTAGAAGAGGGCACCGCTGAAGCTTTTTAGAGAGAGGAGTGACTCAGTTCCACTTGTGGTCGGGAAGATGGTTTGGGCACCAGTGTAGAGGGTGGCTTGGGAAGCCAATTCCAGTTCAGCCAAGTCCAATTAAGAGGCTGTTGTAATTATCCATGCAAGAGGTAGTACAGGAGGGGGCCCGGTGAGTGGACATAAGGAGCTGGATGCTAGAGAGGCCACAAGGGCAGAGAGTACTGGAGCTGCCTATTGACCCAATGGCCTGTAACGTCCCTTTTGGATCTAAATCGATGATCCTGTGACCTAGGTTCAAATCCCAGCTTGAATATTTGCTTCAGGTGTGATCTTGAACAACTCACCTGACCTCTTTGGGGTACAGTGACGCATTGCCTTCTGAGCCAGGACACATTTAGCCCAGCTGAGAAAACCTAGTCACCCCAGGGGCCAAGCCATCCAAACCATTCAGAGGCCTGGACTTTGGGGAAACTGTCCATATAAGCAAAGACAGGGAGGAAGAGGCTGCCACTCCCATCCTCAAGGCCCCTTCCTGTACTTGCTGGGCAAATTCTGGCCATCCAGTTACTAAAGTGGAGCTTCTGCGCACACACACGCACACACACACACACACGCACACACACGCACACACACACGCGCACACACACACACGCACGCGCACACACACACACACACACAGAGCTTTCTCCAGCATCTGACAGCTCTCAAGATCCTGTCTGGTGGGTCCAGTTCACATTCAGCCCTGGGGGTGCTGGCTCAGGTCCCTGGAAGCAAAGCAATCCTTGCCAGGGCTAGGTCTCTGTGGTCCGGGTTGTTGTTCTTGGCTTCCCTTTGCCTCTGGTCTGTAACAGGGGTGTATGTGGGGGGGGGGAGGGGTCGTCACAGAATGTGCAAGCCAGAAGTAACCTTAAAAAGCATGTAGTCCAATCTCCTCATTTTATAGATTGAGGAAACCAAGGCTCAGAGAGGGAAAGGGAATTTGCTTAGGGTCCCACAGGGCAGAGTCTGAACTCCAGCTCAGGTTCCCTGCCTCGAGATATGGTGTTCTTGGTACCATATGGCAGCTGGCGAGTCGGGACAGCCGCCTCCATTCCAGCTGTCAGAGCCCAGGAAGACTCCAGAACAGAACCCGAGTTCGAAGAGCCCGAAGGAGCTAGTTCACCCCTCTTTTCAGGGGCCCAGGCAAGGTTGTCAATAGAGCAGAAGCAGCCCTAAACTCTCAGGGCCACCCTTGCCTTCTTTTCTTTCCCTTCTCTTCTCCCCTCACTCCTCACCTCTCCTCCGCTTTTCTCTTTTCCTGTTCCCTTCATCTGTTCCCACAGCATCAACCATCACCTCTACAAGTATGAATAACTGAAAAAAAACATTCATTAAGCACCCACCATACACTAAGCCGTAAGCACTGGAGAGATAATAGAAAAAAGGGAAACAATTCCTGCCCTCAGGGGGCACATATTCTCATAAAGGGAGACTACATGTATAGGGAAGCAGTGGCTGGTGAAGAGATCCGTCTGTGAAGTGACAGGGTTAGTGAGTGGAGCCAGATACGCCCTTTTCAGCAGGTCCCACTGAGAACCTCAGAGTATGGCTCTAACTTAGGTAATAAGGCACTCAGGACAATGAGGAATATTGGGTTATGGGACAGCCTTCATTTTGCCCAACAGAAAATGCAGAAATCATATCCCCAGTAGCCCATAAACAATCAGTAGCCTTCTCCTCTCTCCAGTGACTCCAACCTTCCTCTCAAGACCCTATCCAGTTCCCCAGATTCAAAATGCTGCCCTGTAATTGGGAATGAACTTAGGGTTGTTAGAGGGGTGATTCCCTCTGCCCCCACTACTCACCCCAACATTATGGAAGTGAGTCCTATTCTTGCCCCAGAATCCATGAAAGCCTCTAGCCTTCCAGTACTATCCTAAGGGCTTCAATTCTCTCCACCTACAAGGAAAACAAAGTTGAGGTTTGCAAGAGAGGTAACACCTTTCTTGTGTCTGAATTTCAACTCATGGTCATAGTGGAGGACAAAGGTCGTTTCTTTTGCTCCCACCATCACCTTGTGATGTAGTCTGCTATAGGGCCATGAGCAAGATCTCCCCAAGAGGTTGGTGCTGCCCAAGATCTCCCTGTTCTCATCAAAAGTCTGGATTCCAGAAGCTTCTTATCTCTCCTCAAGAGGATGGTGCTGCCCAGAAATTTCTCACTTCTCTCTCTACAAGGCATGACTGCAGAACTCTCCAATTTAATATTTCTTTTCTTTTCTTTTTTTGTTTTTTGTTTTTAGGCAATTGGGGTCAAAAGTGACTTGCCCAGGGTCACACAGCTAGTAAGTGTCAAGTGTCTGGTCTGAGGCCAGATTTGAACTCAGGTCCTCTTGACTCCAGGTCTGGTGCTCTATCCACTGAACCACCTAGCTGCCCCCAATTTAAATATTTCTAAAGAGACAAGATGGTAAAAGCCCCCTTCTCTTGATAGAAGACTGGGGCCCATAACTCTCCAAGAACTGAGTCAAATTTATAAGAATACAAGTCATTTCCCAATTGATAAACAGGCAGTTTTTAGAAAAAAGGAAATCAAAGCTATCTATAGCCATATGAAAAACGCTCTAAATCTCTATTGATTAGAGAAATGCAAATTTAAACAACTCAGAGGTACCACTCACACCTATTACGTTGGCTAATATGGCAGAAAAGGAAACCCACAAATGTTGCAGGGGATGTGGAAAAATTAGGACACCAATGGATTGTTGGTGGAATTGTGAACTAATCCAACCATTCTAGAGAACAATTTGGAACTATGCCCAAAGGGCTATAAATCTGTGTATACATACCACTACTAGGTCTGTTTCCCAGAAATAAAAAAAAAGAAAAGAAAAGGACCTATACATACAAAAATATTTATAGCAGCTCTTTTTGTGGTGGCAAAGGACTGGAAACTGAGGGAATGCCCATCCATTGGGGAATGGCTGAACAAGTGGTGGTATTTGATTGTGATGGAACACACTATTGTGCTATAAGAACTGATGAGCAGGATACTTTCAGAAAAACCTGGAAAGACTTACACAAAGTGATGCAAAGTGAAGTGAGCAGAACCAGAAGAGTGTACACAGTGATAGCAATATTGTACGATGATCAACTGTGAATGACTTAACAGTGATCCAAGACAATTCTGAGAGACTTGTGATGAAAAATGCTATCCCTCTCCAGAGAAAGAACTGATGGAGTCTGAATGCAGATTGAAGCAGACTTTTTAAAACTTTCTTTATTTTTCTTGGGGTTTTTTGCCTGTTTTCTTCTGCAACATGGCTAATAGAGAAGTATGTTTGGCATGCCTGTACATGTATAATGTACATAAAATTGCTTGCCTTCTTAAGGAAGGGGGAAGGGAAAGAGAGAGGGAGAAAATTTAGAACTCAAAAGTTGAAAAAATGTAAAAATTGTTTTTACATGTAATTGGAAAAATAAAATATTAGAAATCTTAAAAGAACCAATGTGAGGGACAGTCTTTGTCGTCCTTCCCCATTCCTGGCTCGGGCTGTGTTCCTTCTGACTCCTTTGTTATACTAGTGTGATCACTCTCAAAAGCATTTTCCTTCCAACCATCAAATTTCTTGCCAACAAAGTCTTTACCCAGTTTTGTTTTCCTTTATTTGAACAGGAGCCCTGGTTCCTGCCTCAGGCTTGATCAATAGTTGAGCTGGGCATTGTGAAAAATACAATGTGCATCCAATTTTTGCCATTGCAACCACCTCAGCTCCATCTGTTCTATGATGCCTGCAAACTGCCTTCTTTTAAAGCAGGGTATCCCCAAACTTACTTTTTTAATATTTTGATCACCATGGTTCAGTCCAATTGGCATCCTTTGTATTCCTAGGTATTTACTCCCACATTTAAACACCTTCATCTGAGAAGGGCTCCATAGGCTGCTTCCCTAGCATGCCCAAGGGGACCAGAACACCAAAAAGGAACATCCATTTTAAAGAGCCCTGAGCCCTTTCCAGATAGAATTGTTTATGAATTAGCTAAGAGATTTTCGAGGGTCATTTTGACCATATGAGATTTTCACCTTAGGTACTGATACACATAGCCTAACTCCCTCCCCACCCTCCCCCCCACACATATACATGTACCTTCTGGATAAGATACAACACCCCAATAATCACATCCAACCACTCATTCGGGTCCTGAGATCCAGTTTATCTGGGCCTCCCGTGAGTTGATCTCATGAAGAACAGCTAGATAGTCTCTCGTTTTAGATATGTACCCCTTATTAATTATTCTTGTTCCATCCTTTCCAGTCCAAAGGTCTTTTTCTTTTGTAAAAAGAAATAAAAAGTGCACGAGTTGGGCAGCCCTGCCCCTTGCCCAGAACTTGTCCAGGTCCTTGAGCTGCATTGTCTTTCCTCATTAGAATGAAGGCTCCTTGAGGGGAGGAACTGTCTTGCTTGAGGTATTTGGGTCCCTGGTGCTTAGCACAGCACCTGCTCCATTCTAAGGGCTCACTAATTGTCCCATCCCCATCAATGTTATTATTCCATTTTTGATCTTTCTCTTTTCCCGACTATAGTTATCCCTTCCACATCCCAACTTTCCCCATCAAGGTTTTGATATATCGCAGGTCAGCATAAGAAATTAAATGGGAATTTGGGGGGAGTTTTGCAGAAGCCACAGATGACACAGAAAAAGTTTAGAAACTCAAAAATACATAAAATATATGTATAGTATTGTATAATATCAATATATTTTATCTTTTAATACCATAAATATATACAATTTCTTTTTTAAAGTTAAAATAAGTAAAAAGTTAAAGCTTGTGAAAAGAACTAGAAAGCCAGTAGATGACACACAATTTTATGTGGATTTTCCAAATCACGGGAGCACCGCTAATCCCTTTGATGTGGAAGGGATATGTGTAGAGCTTTAAAATGATGTTGACTTTAGTTTTCTCACCAGCCTCAAGTCCTTGTGAGCTTTAATATTCATGACCTTACATACATATCTTTCTAAAATTCTAAGTTGGTCAGTGAGTTTTCTGCACATCCCTGTACATTGGGGTCTTCAGACAACTCCCCCTTTTCCTACTCATCAGAATTTTATTCTTGAGAGCTTTCCATCCCTCCTGGGCTGACTTCCCTTGTGGAATTTTCATCTATAAAGTGTTACTGAACCCTTTGAAATCCACTCACTTGAAATTTAGGGCATATGTCAGACTGTGCTGGCCTTTTCTCTCCTCAACACAAATTCTAATATGAAACAGCCTGTTCTCTCTGAAGTTCCTACAGTTTACACTGAAGCAACATGTTTTTACTTTCAGTAAGAATCAGATTGAGAATAGAGGTTCTCATTCACTCCTCTACCTTTTGGAGGCAGAAATGATCATTAAGGTAGACAAAGAGTTAATTAGCAGCTAAGTTTTTGCCAGAGAGAGATCACTTCCAGACACCTAACTAAAGGTCCCCCATAAAGCCATACCTGACTTGTGAGTGGTTTTCTGAAGTCCTCATCTATGTCCTCTTTCTGTCCAGATAGACTATAGTATACTTTAGTGACAATACCACTTCTGTTTTTGTTTCTCTTGATCTTTGCCCGAATACTCTCCACCATGTTTCTTCACTCTGATTTCCTCTCATTATATATCTTCTCAACATACAATAATATTCCCCTCCCCTTTTCCCTAGCCCATTCATTTTGCATAATGGATAGCCACCCAGAGTCATATTCTAGTCAAGCGTCTCATCCCACCAAGTCTTAGTGATACCTCTGAGGTAAGATTTGCCTCCTCTCATCAAGATCAGTAGTTCCCTTTGCTAGGGATAGGGACTTAACTTGTGATTCCAGTGGTGCAGGAAATTCCCAGATACAGAAATTCCATCTACCACTACAGGCAGGCACCTTTTCTGCCAGTCTTAGAAAGTTGCCTGGAGCACTGAGAAATTAAGTGACTTGCCCAAAGCACATAGCCAATATCTATCAGATGTGGAACTCGAACTCATGTCTTCCTGGCTCTGAGGCTGGCTCTCTCTACCCACTATACCACCCTCCAATAACAACCACAACCACAAATATGTATGTATGTATGTATATGTATACACACATATATGCATATATATCTCAGTTATATTTGAAGCATTTGTGCATAGACATCTGAAGAAATGGGTTTTATTTGCTGGTTACTTTCTTGAATTTTGTCTCCTGTGAATTTCTGGTCACTCTCACTGTTATTTTCTTCCTATGGTATAACTACTCTATAATATCTAGTGTGGTGGGTATACATAGGCAGTTTTCTTCCTCCTCCTATTTTAGTTTAAACCTCTTTTGACTAGATTTGCAAGACTCCAGGCATCTCCATTTGGACCAGGCCTTGTTAGATGTATCTCATTTCTGTCCAAGAGATCATCTTCCTGAGCAGCTGTTCACATTCCCAATCTGCCTTTCCTTCAATCAATAGTCATGATGTAATGCCATCTGTGCCCCTAAGGCCTTTGGTTTCTTACTGAAGACTTTATAATCCTGCATAATTCTTTCTAGTGCCCTGAAGTCCCTTTCTACCTCAACAGTGGTGGTGGGTGAAGAGAGCTCTAACCATTTTGTGCCATTTGTACCATTGAGGAGCTTCTACTCAAAATGTGAGGCTCTTGTTTGCTATAGATATGTGAAAGGGTAAATTTTTTTTTAAATCATATCCAAAAGAACAAAGTAAAAAGTAAACAGCAGAGAACAAAAGAAAACTTACAAGGAAGCAAAGAAAAGCTGGACAGCTCAGAATACAATGTGCAGTATTTATTATACAGGCTTTTTTGGAATGGAAATTTATTGCTGTGCATTTTGAATCCTTTCATGTTCTGCTGTGCGTGTGGCAACGCTTTTTTTTCTTTTCTTATTTTGTATTTAAGTTTTAATATTTAAATTTATAATGTTTCTTTTTCTTTTCTTATTGTATATTTAAGTTTAAAATAAATAAATTTTTTAAAAATCATATCCTCCTGTTACTCTGCTAGGTTGACAGTTGACATCCTCTGCCTCGTTTTCCATCTTTCTCGATTCTGTGGTATTATAGGGGGTTTATCAACATAAATAAAATCTGCTCTTGTGAATTTGTTTTTGTATTCATAGAATTTGTACTTGGAAAAAGTTCCTTAAATTTTAAAGAAAATTTACTGCGTTTTTGTTTATCTAACTTTTCCTAATGATCAGCCAAAAAGGTAACATTCGCCCCTCTCGGTGATAAATAGCTTTCCCAGCACTGTCTTATAAATTTCTACATATGATTTTTTTAAGTGTACAAATAAGATGATACATTTTTCAAAGAAATTATATAAGTTCTGAAGGGATCACAAAAATTCAAGGAGTTCTGTTTTGGATATATTGAATTTAAGATGTCTACTGGACGTCCAGATCGAACGTTATGGCTGAATAAATAAGTTTAAGAATCATCAGTATGGAGATGATAATTAAGTAGATGGGAGCTGATGAAATCACCTAATAAGACAGTACAGAGGGAGAAGGGAAAAGGGCCCAGGAAAGAGCCATGTGGGACACCTACAGTTAGTGGGCATAACTTGGATGAAAATCCAGTAAAGAAGACTGAGAAGGAATGGTCAGATAGGCAGGAGGAAAACCAGGAGAGAAGGTGGTGTCCCAAAACCCTGGAGAGAAGAGAGTATCAAGAAGATAGTGATCAACAGCGTCAAAGGCTGCAGAAAGGTCAATTCAATTCAATGCAATAAACTAAATAAATTAAGCACCTACTAGGTGCCAGGCCCTGTCTAGGTTGTTGTCCTTCATTCTGGAAGAGGATAAAAATGACATCACTGCGCTAGAGTCAAGTTCCAGTGTGTCCAACTGTGGCTGGTCAGACCAATAGGAGTTCGGAATGCAGAAAAAGAAAGGAAGTCCCTGCCCTCAAGGAGCTTACAGTCTAATGGGGGAAGACAACATACGAAAAGAAGCTAGAAAGGGCAGGGAAAATGGGGACTATACCCAGTAAGCAGAGCTGCAGAAGGAAGGTGGAGTGAGTTGCAAGGTCCAGGTTCTACCCTCTGTAAAGGAATGCCCTCCAATCAGAGGGGAGAGGAGGCTGAGGGAGGTGGGAAGGTGTTCAGTATCCAAGTTAGCAACATGGTGATGAGATCTGCAGTGATCAGCTTCTCCTGGAAGCAGCATCTTGTTCCTTGGAGCTGAAATCAAGCAGAGCTGAAGAGAGAAAGTGGAGTGGTCAAGAAGGATGAGGATTGAGAAAAGGCCATTGGATCTAGCAATGAAGAGATCATTGGTAACTTTAGAGAACGCAATTTCAGTGGAATGATGAGGTTGGAAGCTCAACTATAGGAAGTTAAGAAGAGACTGGAAGGAAAGGAAGTGAAGGCACATATTGTAGATGCCCTTCTCAGGGAGTTTGGCCACAAAGGACAGAAGAGATATGGGATGACAATTAGCAAGGATGAAAAGATCAAGTGAAAGTAGGCTGTGGGCAGTGGGGAAGTAGCCAGTAGACAGGAAGAGACTGAAGAGTTAGGACTTTGACTCTAAATTCAGGAGAGAGTGGGGATGTTGAGGGTGGGGATCTGCTCAAGGAAACAAGATGAAATGAGGTTGCCCCTACAATCATCCTCTCTCTCTCTCTCTCTCTCTCTCTCTCTCTCTCTCTCTCTCTCTCACACACACACACACACACACACACACACACACACACACGCGCACACACACAGACACACACAGACACACACATCTTCAATCTCTCTGTATATACTAATTCCTTCCCTGCTCCCTACAAACATGTCCAACTCTCTCCAACCCTGAAAAAAACCCTCATTTGACCCTACCATTTCCTCTAAATATCATCTTTTATCTCTCCACCCTTTCACAGCCAAACTCCTAGAAAGAGCTGTCTACACCTACTGTCTCCACTTTCAATCACTTCTTAATATGTTATCATTTGGCTTCTGACCTCACTCAATTGAAATGGCCCTCTCCAAAGTTACTAAGGGTTTATTAACCGCCAGATCTTTTTTTAATTAATTTATTTATTTTTAGTTTTCAACAATCACTTCCATAAGCTTTTGAGTTTTAAATTTTCTCTCCCTCCCTCCGCAAGACAGCGTGCAATCTGACATAGACTCTACATATACATTCCTATTAAATATATTTGCACATTTGTCATGTTGTAAAGAAGAATTAGAATCAATAGGAGGAACCACAAGAAAGAAGAAACAAAACAAAACAGAAGGGGAAAAAAGAGCAAATAGTCTGTTTCAATCTGCATTCAAACTCCATAGTTCTTTCTCTGGATGTGGACAGCATTTTCCATCATGAGGCGTTTGGAGATGTCTTAGATCCTTGCATTGCTGAGAAAGACTAAGTCTATCAACGTTAGTCATCAAACAACGTGGCTGTTACTGTGTACAGTGTTCTCCAGGTTCTGCTCACTTCACTCAGCATCAGTCCATACAAGTCTTTCCAGGATTAACCATCAAATCTGATGTCCTTTCCCCAATTCTCATCCTTCCCAATCTCTCTGCAGCAGTTGACACTGTTAACCACCTTCTGCTCCTGGGTTTTTATTCTGTCCTGTCTGGGTTTTTGTGACCCTTCTTTCATCTGGTTTTCTTCCTACCTGCTTCTTAGTTTCCACACCTTCCCCTAACTATGGGTGTCCCTCAAGCCTCTCTCCTGAGCTCTCTTTCTTTCTCTCTGCCCTCTCACCTGGTGACTTCATTTCTACCCCAGGTTTAATTATCTATGGAGCTGGCTCCTAAATCTATGTACAGTATTCAGCCCTAGTCTCCCTACAGAGATCTTGATGCCCATCTCCAATTGCCTCTTGGACATCTAAAACTGGACAAACCATAGGTATCTCAAACTGAACATGTCCAAAACTTAACTCGTTATCTTTCTTCCCAAACCCTTCCTGCTTCTGTCAAGTGTTGTACCATCCTTCCAGTCTTCCAAGTTCACAACATTGGCATTATCTCTGACTCCTCACTCTCAGTTACACCCCACATATCTAGTAAGTTCCCAAATCTCATTTCTTCCTCCACCTCATCTATTGCATCCATCCAATCTTCTCCACCCCACTTATCCCATCTTCTTTACTCATGGGGCCACCATCCTAATTCATATTTTCCTCACTACTTACCTAGACTATTAAAGTAGCCTCCAAATTGGTTGCCTTGTCCCTACTCTCTAATCTGTCCTCTACACAACTGTCAAAGTGATTTTCCTAACATAGGTCCTCGCCACCACCCCCCAACTCAATAAATTTCCATGACTCTCTGGTTAGCTTTTAAAGCCATTTACAACCTGGCACCAATCAACTTTTCCAACTTCGTTATGCGTTACTCCCCTTCCTGCTCTCTATGGTCCAGTCTTGTAGTTCATCACACATGACATTTCTGTGCCTTTACACTGGCTGTGTCTCATCCCTCACTTCTTCCTCTTAGAATCCCTTGTTTCTTTTAAGATTTTGCTCTAACAACACCTTCTATATGAAGAGTTTCCTGATCTCCCCAGCGGCTGGTGCTCCCCCAGTTTTGCCTTTGCATTTATTTTGCTTGTATTTCACACATGCTTATACGTATAGATGTTGTTTCCCCCGACCGAATATAAGTTTGCTGAGGACAGGGATCATCTCACTTTTATTTCTCAGTCTGCAGTGTCTACCTAGCACGGTGTCTGGCATGTCACAGACAGCTGACAAATACTTGTTAATGGATTGACTGTTGTCCAATTACTTCTTTGGAATACTACTAGAACCAACCATTTCGATAATGACATCCTCTCCAAAAATAAAAGCAGCATTTATTACGCATCTGCTACGCACCAAGAACTGAGCTAAGTGCTGGAGACTGTCCTCAAGGAGCTGACGACAAAAGGAAGGCTTTCTCACAGGTTTTTCTTGGGGTGGTGTATAAAGAAGTTGGCAGAATTGACTTTATCACATATTTAACTGCAACATGAAACAACATTTGTTATCTCACTTTTCTGGGCCCATAATGAGCATAAACAAAATGACCTCCATGAAGATATGTATAATCTAGTCAATATGGGGCAGCTAGGTGGTGCAGTGGATAGAGCACCAGCCCTGGAGTCAGGAGGACCTGAGTTCAAATCCAGTCTCAGACACATAACATTCACTAGCTGTGTGACTCTGGGCTAGTCACTTAACCCAATTGCCCTCATCAAAAAAAAAAAAAATCTAATCAATAGCATCCATTGTAGAGGATGAAGAGAAAGAAACCTGATGAAGAAGCCAATATAATTCCCCCAAGACAAGTCAACATATGCATTGATACTTGGTGACTTGAGTGTGACAGTAGGCACAGGAGAGGATGGTAAAATATATTGTTGGATCAAGAAACAAAATAGGCCAAAGTCTTCTAGACAACTCAGAATTTTCCCTTCCGTATAGCATGGATACTTTCATCCAAAATAGAGTCACAATTCATTGGATATAATGAGTGTTAACATAACATCACATTTCCCCCCCAAAAAAAGTTTCAATTGACTGTATTTTCTACAGCAAGAAGACACTGGTTACCATCAAAATGGAAATCAGCTATCTTTGTACAATCAGAGTAAGGAAAAGATCAACCCCAAACTAGAAGAAAGAATGAACATGAGATGACACTTCAAGAAGTTTTAAGAATTGCAAACTGACTTATTCAAACAAACTATGATATTAAAAAACTCGATCAAGAAAGAGAGGCCAACACAGACTTTCACTCTTTCCTATGGAAGTTTAGCCGAAATAAAGCACTTGGCACCACAAGGGGGGCCAAAGAGCCCAGAAACCACCGCATCCAACAAATGCTTGATCTCCTTTCCAAGTGGAGAGACGTGGCTGCCAAGGGCAACACTAGTGTAGAATATAAACTCAATTACAAAATGGTACGGAAGAGGATGGTGGAAGATTACAAGTCTGTCACCTCATAAAATAGAAAAAAAAAAGCTATGGAGGGGAAAAAACTTCTGCAGAGGCCCAATGAAGCCCAAGAGCATTTAGACATGAAACAAGGAAATGAGTGAGCAACAAGCAGGTGAAAAAAATGGACCAAATTTGCCAGCATCTTAATAGCAACCTATTTTCATCCATTACATTTGAACTCTGACACCTCAGTCCCTGATGTGCCAATGAAATGGAAAAGAGGCCTAAGAAAATGAAGTCAGGAAAGAGCAGATGGACCAGAAAACATGCACACACAGAAGGGATCTGTGCTGGGGGCAACACAATTTTGAAAGTGTTGAGGGATCGATTTATGATATTTGAAAAAGGAGATGCCAAATGACGGGAAAATACCCAGATGGCATCACTGCCCAAAGAAGAAAAGGTGACTGGGAGGCCATGACTAACTGCTGACCCATGCGCCTCCACTTGAACCCTTCGAGCACTTTTAGGAGAATGCCTTATACATGCACCAAGGACATCCCTGAAGAAGTGAACGGGCTGGTTTTCACGAAGGATTTCTTACAAAAGGCCATCTCTTTCCAGTCACACAACTGATTTCAAGGAAGATACAGAGAGCACAAAGGCCCAGCTCGATAGACCCACATGCTACCACTCAAAAGAGATGAACCTGAAAAGATCATATGGGGAAAAGCAGCTGGATGAAGGCTGTCTATTGTTCAGAATATGCCATGCAGCTGGATAGGCAGTCTATTGAATTCAAACAAGAAGTATGTCTATGTCTCCCTCATCCTTTAAAACCCTCATTTGATCCAACCATCCCCACTAGCTATTGTCCTACATCTTTCATTTTTCTTGGCTAAACTCCTTGAGAAAGCTCTTTTCCTCCATCTCTCCTCCATTGCTTCTCCACTCATCCTGTTCTAAACCATCAGCAGTCTGGCTTCCTACCTTGTCCTTCAATTCAAAACGCTCTCTCTAAAGACACCAATAATCTCTTATTTGTCAAATTTACCTTTTCTCAATCCTTATCTTGACCTCTGTGCTGTCTTTAACACTGTCAATCACCCTCTTCTCCTTAATGCTCTCTCCACTCTAGGTTTTTGTGACACTGCTCTCTTCTGGTTCTCCTCCTACTTGTCTAACTGACCACTCTAACTCATCCACTTTTGGTGTCCAACCGGTCACTTGGCTCTCACCTGTGGCTCCAAGAAACTGTAGCATGTGCAGTGGCCACACCCTGGTAAAAAACCATCTTGGCAGACAGCTAAACCAGGTTGAGAGTAACTGACAGGCCTCAAACTCCATCAGTAAATTAGGGGGTATCTACCACGAGCATGTGAAGACTTCCCCTGGTGGAATGGGCAGATGAGGACAATTTGGTCCAGCAGCTATAAAGGCATCATTATCCTCCCAGTTACCCAGGCTCACAACCTAAGTGTCGTTCCCTCCCACCTGGACTATGGCAATGGCCTGCTGGTTGGTCTCCCTTCCTCAAGTCTCTTCTCACTCCAGTCCAAACTCCACTCAGCAGAGTGATTTTCCTAAAGCATGGGTCCAATCACGTTACCCCCCTACACACACACACATATACACTCACTCGATAAACTCCAGGGGATCCCTACCACCTCCAGCATCAAATGCAAATCCTCTGTTTGGCTTTTAAAACCCTTCATAACATGGCCCCTTGCTACTGATGGGGTGCTTGGGTGCTTATGTTTGGGCGCTTGTACTTGTAACTTGGACCCCAAGTCTCAGAAACCGTGTCTCTGACAACCACTCCCCAGCCCAAGGACGCTGTGCCTAGCAGTTATTCATGCATGGGCCCCAGCAGGACCCTTATCTCTGTCCCTGGTGCAGCTATGCAAAGCTGGGGGAGAGAGTGCTAGGCTGCTCAGGCCCCAGCCCTCAGATCACATCTCTGGAAGCCTCCCAATTCCTTGGTAAGCTCCTGTCTTGTGAGAAAGCTTTCCTTTGTTACAGAACATTCTCTCATCAAGACAGAGGGAGAGGGGTGCCTTGCCCAGCCCAAGGAGTTTTGTCCTTGGCCAGCCCAAGGACTCTTCCTCCTGCCAGACTTCAAAGATCCATACCTCTGTCATCTCCCTCCCTGTCCAGTATACTCCCTGTACTTTCTCATCCATAGCTCTCAAAGATGCCTGCACCTTTGGATTACCTCATCAGTGTCCCTGGCATTCCTTTCCCATGCCCATTTCCATATAAACCCTAGCTCCATCCTCAGTCTCTCACAGGTTCCTTGAGAATCCTTGCCCACTGAAAAGTATAACAATAAATCTTTGCCACCTCGAATTAAAGAATGCTTGAGTGTGTGAATTCATTCCAGACAACCCAGCCTGTACTCTGGTTTTTGAGGGGTCACAACCTCTCAACCTCTCATACTGCAACACTACCTTCCCAATGTTCTTAACACTACTCCTCTCCAGTGACGCTGGCCTCCTGGCTGTTCCTTCCACAAGACACTCCATGTCCTGGCTCTGAGTATTTTCTCTGGCTGTCCCCTCTGCCTAAAATGCTCTTCCTCCTCATCTTTGCCTCCTGGCTTCCTTCAAGTCTCAGCTAAAGTCTTACCTTCTACAAAAGCCTTTCCTAGTCCTTCTCAACATTGTTGCCTTTCCTCCAAGGCCATCTCCAGTGTATCCTGTCTACATCTTGTTTGGACTTGGTTGTTTGCATACTGTCTTCTCCATTAGATTGTGGGCTTCTTGAGGTCAGCACTGTTTTTGCTGGTCCTTGTGTCCCCGGCACGTTGCACAGTGCCTTTCAGATTGTTTGCTGACTGCCTGGCTGGATATACAATGCAGATAGACAATGAGTTTTGCCCAGAATTGTGCCTAGGAAGAAGGAAGCAGGCTCAGCTGCATTTGGGAAATTGTGCAGATCTTTTCATCATGCCACGCTGCATCCTGTCACCAAAACCTACCTCTAACACCAATGATCTTCTGATACCTCTGTTTGGCCACCAAAGAATCACAACTATAGGTGATGCAAGGGGCAATGGGGAAACATACCAGGTGAGGCAGATCAGCTTGTACATGTTACCAAGGACTCAATTGCAAGGAGTGGTGCAGATGATATCATCCAGGGAATGCGTTGCTCGGAAAAGAAGAGCCTTCATGCAATAAAGAGTGAACAAAAACAGATGGATAGCTCCAGTGCTGCACTGATGTCCAGGGACCATCATAAGGCACTAGATGCTCTGGCAAGATTTCTGAGAGGGAATGGACAAGAATTGTACAGGCAGTGAAGCACAGCGCCTGGAAAGCTAGACTAGATATTAGGAAGACTTGGGTTCAAATCCCACCTAACACTACTTCTACGATCTATCCTTGGGCCAGTCACTTGATTTTCATAAAATGGCGACAATAATCATCAATGTCTTTCTAGTTTTTTGCTCCCTCATTTACCCATCTCATTTTGCAGTCACTTACCTGTCCAAGGTGACTTAGGCAGCCCTGGCTTGACCTCTGGGTCTATCTCCCGACCTCTGGTTCCTTCCCTGTAACATGAAAGCACTAGATTAATTAATCTTTAGGAATCTAGACTCCTGTGACCTTCCTAAAGCCCCTCCCCCTTTGCTATCTTGTGCTATTTTTACCCAGGGCTCTGACTTTACCTCTCACAAAGGAAAGCCCTTCCTCCTGTTTTCTGGAGCCATTTTGTCAGCTGAGCTCAGGGCCTCAAGTTCACTCCAGGGTCAGCTGCTCTCGGGCCAACTTACATTCTCCAGTATCCAAAAAAGTCTTAGCCACCAGAGAAGCAAGGGATGTAGGTGTCTCCTTTCTGGATTTTTCCTGCAGTTGGAACAGGCTAAAGTTTTGAGGGCCAGGAATGTGACCCTGCTGATTTCTCCCATTCATCTAACTGGGAGAGACAAAGCAGGAAGCTGTCTTTGTCTTCCAAGCTCAAACCCAGGCCTCCTCACCCCTGGCTCAGTGCTCTTTCTACTCTTCTTCCTTGTCTAGGCTGTGACCACAAGTGCACACTCTCCACTAATGTGGTTGCCAGCATGGGGATTGTGGTAAAAGACCACAGATGGCATGTCCAAAATCCTACCCCAAAGCTGGCAGCCTCTTTACAGGCTTCTCTGGACCACCTTTCCAGTGGGACGGTCACTCACTCTTCTTTTCTCTTCCCACATCTCCATCCCACTGCCCCTTCTCTTGCTCCACTGGCCTTTGTCAGCCTCAGGGGCAAAAAGGCGTTGACAATTTGACTGCCCCTCCCCCAAGGGTTATGAGCAGAGATTTTCTGAAGCTTGGCTTGGCTGAATTTGGGATGAGGGACACCACCCTACCCCCCAAGGCAGATTAGGTCTCCATGTGGCCAACAATGTTTCTCATTCCATGCCCACCCCCCATCCACCCCCCCAAGACTAACAAGGCCAATTCCCTCAAATTTGGGGCCAGCATTGTGATCCCTAGTATTTCCCGTTGGTTTAAAAAGCAAAGCCTTTCCAGCTATTCATTAATGAATACAGCTTGAGTGGGAGTGGGTCTCTCCCCAGCTTTCCCTGGGGAAAAATCAAAAAGGATGTGATTAAGCAGGGGTGGGGGGAGGGGAGAATCAGCGGGCCCCAGTTCCTGGGGAGCAGTTGGGCAAGGCACTAGGACCTAGAAGGCATCTCTCCACCCTGGCAGGAATTCCTCGCTCGGAGCTCAGACAACAAAGGCTGAGGGCTTCTTTCTCTCAGCATCTCCACCCAACAGCCCAGCCCTGGTGAGTGCGGCTCGGCTCCCTGCGCGCGCTGCTTTCCTTCCCGGCAGCGTGCAGCAGATGTCCGAGGGGGGAAGCACGAGGCAAAAAGCTGCGGGTGTGTTGGTCTTCTCTGTCCTGTCTGGCTGTCCCTTTGTGTCCCTCATCCCTCCATCCGCCCGGGGGGTCTCTCTCCTTCCCTTTTCATTCTGTCAGGATTGCAAACCCCCCAGCTTCTACCTGGGATTTTCTTGTGGAAAAAGTGAGTTGGCTGTCTCTTTGTTTGTAGCGCGCGGAGGTGGGACGTGAGTTTAAGATGACGAGTAAAGGGGGGGGGCATCAGGTCGGGGGGGGGGGCAGGGTTCCTGAGGAGTGGGAAGGGTGGGGGCGTTTTGCATTGTGATGAGCTGTAGGGGTGGGGGAGATAATGCTAAGCACCCCCGCCCGACTCCCTGGGTTACGGGGGATGGGTGCAATTGAGCCCCCACCTGCCAACCCCGACCCCCTCCACAGTCCCCAGGGCTCCATGAGCAACCCAGCTCCTTTCTCCTGGCCTCCAAGGAGGTTTGAAGAGGCCAGCCTTTTCTAGGACCTATGGGAAGGGGTCCTGGGAGGTGGTGTGGGTGTGTGTTGTGTGTGTGTGTGTGTGTGTGTGTATAGATAGATAGATAGATAGATATAGATATGGATGCACACAGATATACACACATGTATATATGTATATGTATATATGTATGTGCACCTATGTACATGTATAAATATATCTATATGTGTGTGTGTCTGTATATGACACACACATACATAATATATGTACGTATATATTTTTATGTAGGAAAAAACATAAAAACCACACACATGGGGAACATAAGGAGACTGTATGTATTGTTTCCTCAGTAGCTTACAAGGTCCTTCAAGTCAGGGACTATCTTTGCTTTTGTATTTGTATCCTGAATGCTTGTCATATAATTGCTTTTCTTTCATTTATAAAGCTTAACAAAAATGTGAACAAACTAAACCAGTCATATTTTTTGTAACAGACTCAGCAATGCAGGGCCCAGAAAACATTAAGCTAGGGTGATGGTTTCCTCATTTTTTTTAATATTATGGACCTTTTTGGCTATCCAGTAAAATCTATGGACTCCTTCACAGAATATTCTATTCCCTCAATAAATAATTGAAAGAATGGCTAGATTTCAGTTTGAGGTTAGTAAAAATAATCTTTTTTTCCCCATCCAAATTTATGGAATCCCCGAAGACTATCCGTGGACAAGCCATGTTAAAAAGCCCTGATTCAGGAGGTCCAACTTCTGTGTTTGAATGAGGCAACAAAGTACCTGTACCCTCTTGGGGGTGGGGCCTTTGTCCTCAAGGCCATGTGTGGCCCTCTAGGTCCTCAAATGGGATCCTTTGAATCCAAACTTCCCAGAAAAAATCCTCTTAATAAAAGGACAAACATACACGGTCAAAGAAAACAAATTCCCACATTGGCCTTGTGCAAAAATGACCTCAATCTCAATGCCTCAATCTGCACCCTAAGTGTATCACCTTTCTGTTAGGAGATAAGGAACATGCTTGAGATTGGATAGAGAAGAGATAGAGATAAAGATATTAGATAGATAGATAGATAGATAGATAGATAGATAGATAGATAGATAGATATAGATACAGAGAGATAAAGAGAGAGCTATCTATAAAGGTTTAGATCTATCTATTCATCCCATCTATGTATGTTACTTCTTCCTTATCTAGGCATATATCTCTTTAGTGACATCCTTTTTACCATACCACTCACAATTCTTCATTGGTATGTGCTGC